>NC_092349.1:43976903-44295210 GCF_963676685.1 Mytilus edulis | reverse complement strand
GATTGCATATTTTGGCGTTAATATTGAGTCACTGATATGGTCTTTGCGTCGGAACTAAACACATTTATTTTAAAAACAGTTGTTGGCATGACACGGGTTATGTTCTTCTCATATATGTTATGATGGTATGATACTAAATCCCTAACAGGAAGGATTGTGCCTGATGTTCATATGATGAAATCATAATCTTTCAGTCAGTTTAATTGAAGTCTGGAGCTGGCATGTCAGTTAACTGCTAGTAGTCTGTTGTTATTTATGTATTATTGTCATTTTGTTTAATTTCTTTGGTTACATCTTCTGACATCAGACTCGGACTTCTCTTGAACTGAATTTTAATGTGCGTATTGTTATGCGTTTACTTTTCTACATTGGTTAGAGGTATAGGGGAGGGTTGAGATATCACAAACATGTTTAACACCGCCGCATTTTTGCGCCTGTCCCAAGTCAGGAGCTTCTGGCCTTTGTTAGTCTGGTATTATTTTAATTTTAGTTTCTTGTGTACAATTTTGAAATTAGTATGGCGTTCATTATCACTGAACTAGTATATATTTGTTTAGGGTCCATCTGAAGGACGCCTCCGGGTGCGGGAATTTCTCGCTACATTGAAGACCTGTTGGTGACCTTCTGCTGCTGTTGTTGTTTTTTGTTTTTGTTTTATTTGGTCGGGTTGTTGTCTCTTTGACACATTGCCCATTTCCATTCTCAATTTTATGTTATAAAGTGAATTAGATCTATTATCTTCCAGCTTTTATTATGAAGTCATGACATTTACACTAGTACTACAAGATTGACAAAATATTAATCTCCAATTAAGTTGATATTATCTGCCAAATTGCAACGAATTTTTAGCCTATAGGACACATAGGATGCAAGGTTCGACAAACTTTTTTATTCAAGTAAAAAGCCGATTTAGGCCTCAAATTTCAGGTTCATCTGACGAAAGATTTCGGACACTTTTTAAACACCTAAGTGTCTATTTCATTTGATTCAACTAGTTTATGTGAAAGATTTTAACTGGGTTACACATTACAAACGCTCCAATTTAAGCTTAAATATGAAAAATCGATCAAATATGCTAAAAAATGTCACTTTTCAGATGTTTTTTGTCAAAAATTAAAGTTGCCACATCCGTGTTCATCCTTTACCTTTATATATGTTATGTATTATCATCAAATACAACTTACATTTCAATATTGAGAATGAACACAAATGTGGCCACTTTCTTTTAAGACGGGAACCGTCTAAATTTTAACTAAAATGCTATGTGAAGATTTTAGTAATTTAGCATGATGCTATTACTCGATACATGTGCATTGTATTGTCAAAAACAGCCAATATGTATGTAGCAGGAGCATTCTATTTTCCAATAAATAAGTAAAGGTTCCAATTTTAACAATTTTGAAAAAAAACTGCTATTATTTTGGGACCAAAAAGGGATCTCATCGGTCCTACTCCTTTTGAATTTGTCATACCAAAATAAATTTTAAAAGATAAATTTGTCAAATTATGCGATGTTGATGTTCCCAAAAAGCAATAGAAACGTTATCATTGAATTTTGATGAAAATCGAAATCTTTGCTATTTGTAACATTATGTAAAGAAGATTGATTGGTAAATTGTTAACTGAAAAACTTTTTTTCTAATAATTTTTTGTTAAGGGTTTAATTTAATTGGTATGATAATGGTCCCTTTTAGAAATTTTAGCTAGAAGTAAGGTACTTAATGTGGCCTTATCGTACCTACTCTCTGTGTTTTTCTAGTGTATCCACTAAATGCAATGGCCATAAACTGTAAAGAATTACACCTATCTCTTTACTCTTAGCAATAACTGCTCAGCGTTCCCCAGTTTTGTAATGTAAGTGGTAAGTATTTGTTGTTTTTCAATTTTTTTTTTTTCCGAACCCAACCCCAAAACCAACGCCTTAGTGTATTCATCTGCCTGGTCTCTTTTTATAGCTCCTTGATGTCTTTATTCGACATTTTTTATATAGATCCTGTGCATGCTCCTTTTTTTTTACAATTGTTTACTCAGTCATAGATACATGCATGCATATGCTTGCCTTGATTTACATTCATTGACTTCAAGTTATATAAGCAAACATTTTTCTATACAAGGATAACTTAAACAGTCTGCAATGTATAAATGCACAATGCACACATGTTAACACGTAGTGTGTCAAAGATACAACAACCCCACTATAAACACCCAAGAGCCACCAAAGGATAATTTTCCACAGAGAAAAAAATCCGCAACCGGACTTCAGCTGGCCCTTAACATGCAGCATGTAGGACTAAATCAGAGTCTATGTTTTTATGATTTTAGTTTTTTCAAATGCTGGTAAGTTCCAGTAAAAATGGTTTGACTGAGCAGTATAAAATAAAATCACGAAAATACGGAACTCCCAGGAAAATGTTATAAAAAGAAAGTCCCTTATCAAATTGCAAAATCAAAAGATTTAACATATCAAACGAAAGGACAATTGTCATATTCTGTCATATTCATAATTTGTTAGTTATCAAATTTTACATTATAAGCTAGAATCATAACATGTTGTCATCCTAAGTATACTTGTTATATTTGTCCTTTCATAATAATATTACCATTATATTTGTTTTAGTTGTCTATGCTCATTTGATTTCTTCGTAAATGAAATGTCAAAATAATGGCAATGTAACCGCATAAATCTAAAACGATAAGTGACCTCCAATTACAACTCGTGTTGTGATTACATGAATTGTGTATTGGTTTTTAAACAGTTGCACAAGGCACAAGTAAGAATGCAGAAGTTAAATGGGACGGACGGTTAAGAAAAACTCTTAATACCCCCGCTGTGGCAATGGAGTACATTAAATAAAAACACACACTGTAGATATCTGTTTTCTTTATTTGGATATCATAAAGCCAGAAAATGAACTGTAGAAATCGGAACTGCTGTGAACTACGTAATTTCCCCGTGACCTAATGGAGACTTCGTCTCCTTCCTTTAGGTCCAATACCATATTTGTTGTGCCCATTTCATAAGTGGCATCTGCTGGACTAACCCAAATGCTAGTTATCTTCATGTCATTTTGATACAGACTAACGAACAGCTTTCCTCCTCTGGGGCTTGTGACGGTACTAGATATATGATACACTCCATCAGTAGGTGCGGTGAAAATTCCTGTAGCTGGATCATAGCCGTCTTGTATATTTGTAACAACTTTGTCAAACTTGACAGCTGTATTCGCTGCAACGTTTGGCGCATGCGTGAGTACAGCTGAAAACGCTGGTGTGGTGTCTTTGTTTAGACACTGACATTTTGCGTCTGAAATCAGATTATCAATAAGTTAATGAAAACCATTTTTTGATCTCATGGATGAATTTGTTCGGTTTTGTTGCGTATTTTGAGCAACTGTTAAGTGAATGAGTAAACCAAATGATCTACCAATGAGCACAAAACATGTGGTACTATTTAAAATTAGACAACTCTCCACCAGAGACCAAACAAACAAAAAACACCACTGAATACAGATCTCAGAGTTCTTGCAGTTACTGATAGCCAATTCAAAGCAAATTAGAGCAAATGAAAAACATCCTAGACTGAAAAACATTTAGTATGTATCCTTCATCCAATGTATTGGTCGATAAATTTACTCGGATATAATTCGAATTTATGCACTTGGTAAACAACATCTTCGTCATAGTATGATATCAAGGGCGTTTATACTTGTAATGCCTTTGCATAGCAAAAAGGATCAGAAAAAAAATATTAGTTGTACAGAATGGAAACATATTGTGGTTTTATCTAAAAGATTTTAAAGTACCAGAATTTCTATTAAATTGAGAGTCCAGATTACATTATTATGACGGAACGAGGATATCAAACAATAATAAATGCGCATAAAAAAGAACTTGAAATGAATAAACAGTATTAAGAGCCTGAAAATGAGAAAAAGTCTATCTAAAAACAAACGCAAAAAAATAGATATGAGATAATGGTGACCAGCTTGATTGGCTGTCCAGTCTTGAGCATTTGTACACTTTCGACAATTTCCTCAACGCACTTTGGCCAAAACATAATTATAAATTAAATTTGTGAAGTAGTAAGAATTTAGCCATAAAGCAAATGGAAAGCACTTACATGAACATGTTTTCTTATACCAGTAGGAGTTCCCTAAAATATAAAGCATACAATTCCATGCAAAAAGTAAAATTACTCCTAGGAAATTAAAAAAAACGGACAGCCATTAAGAATATGGCAATTAAATTCATCAACCCAAATACATCAAGCGAATGAATAACAAATCTAATATTCTGACTTGGTACATGTATTTTCATATGTAGAAATGGTGAATTAAACCATGTGTTATAGCTAGATAAACCTCTCAGATGTATAACAGTCGCATGTGACATGTGTGAGTTGTAATAATCTTCACACGTGGTTGTGAATTTTTACCATCTGTAAACTGTGTATATTTTGATCATGTAATACTGTTCAAAGTTGTCAAAATTTCGATTTAAAACCAGTGGAATGTTGCTAGTTACAATCGATCAACGCTTTGCAGTAGACACATGTACACTGCTTTATAGACTTTGTTGAGATCAAAATATATATTAAAAAAAATGAAGTCCGCAAATGTTCAATGTTTTTACATTAAACGTTTTGTGTTACTGCTATCTGCTGACAATCTACAATTTATATTTACTTTCAATAAAATTTAGAATTTAAAAAAAAAACAAAAAACGAAAAGACCACATATGTTCGCTTTAAGATAACCGAAAACCGTTAAATTAAAGACGAGTTTTCTCAATGTTGCAAATGCTTTGATAAACTTGTTAGATTCTATTATTTCTTTTTCTTTTATTTTTAGTTTCGGCCAATTAATATCGAAAGAAAGATCAGAAAAGAAAATTTTATTTTATGAAGTAATTTTTATCATAACTGTTATACAAACAATACATAAAAATATATGCTTTACCTTTTCCTTTGTTGTATCTTTTGTAATGATATCCAAGGCGGGTTCCACAAACCATCTCGACCAAGAAAATCAGTGTTAGAACATTTACGCTGCTTAGAAGCTTCATGATCTTTGTCAAAATCTAAATTTAAAAGAACTTATTTATTACAGAAACTTTTCTTTACTACATTGCAAAACATTTAGACGTTGTTCTCTTCGTTCTCTAGTTGCAATAATTTCCATGAAAAATATCATCTATTTGTTGTTTTTTTCTTTTCATTAAAATAACAAATTGGGTATGTCGAACTCTTTTTATAACTAACTTTTGTTTTGCAAGGAATTACCTCACATCAAAATGGTCAAATGTGTATGCTCTAAATTTAACATCATCATAATTTTTTTTAGATCTGCAGGTTTGTTCCGCAAATGTTTTCACTTCTCGTATTTCAAAAATCAATTCCAAAAAGAAAGTTTACGTTGTCATATAGTGTACACGTGAACTCTTCATCATATTTAAGTGTGTTTATACTTCTGTAAGCATCATAAACTTCATTGTCGTTCGAATCAAAATAGTTGAAATGTTAAATTACAACAAATATGAATTTGAAAAGCAACCTTAGTTTCGCGCTTTATCGAAAAATTTGACGGTTGTGTCAAAATCGGACAACAATATGAACGCAGTTACATAAATTGCATAATACTATATATATATCCAATCTTAGAGAAAGGTATTTTCGGGATACACAACTTTTAACTGCACATGATCGTTTTAAAAGTGAATCCCAGCTTTGTACACAAAGAATGAGAATGATAGCTGCGTTCCAAGGATGTGTCAGTTATAAATGTTCCTATTTCAAAAACAAAATTATTTTCTAACGAATATAGCTGATTTACCTGTACTCAGTGACAATTGAAATGTTAAAGTTTTGAAACTGCAATATAGTTATACGGAAAAAACATGCATTTATACATGAACACATGCTGAGTAATCGATTTAAGTAAAATCTGCTGTTTCCAGAGATCAAATAATGAAGTGCTTCAAAGTACAATATTACAAGGAGGTAGTACATATATACATGAACGCTTGCTGATTAATCGATTTAAGAATGACAGATGAACACAAACATGAAAAAGTAAAATCACAAAAATCAAAGGAAAATTCATGATTGAAAAATTCAAATATATCTAACGAATAACAGCTGCCATATTCCTAACCTGGTAAATTGAACATTGAAAATAACCTCATCATTTGCTCCACAAATCTAACGAGTATGTCGTTTTTGATGTTTAAAATCACTGTACACGTTCATGTACATACTGTCAGTAACACCGAGTTAACTCGATAATCTGAATTTTGTTTAAATTTACGAAATTTTCAACCTGATGTACCATGTTAATATCAGGATTAATACCATCAATTCACATGGGTCAGTTTTAAAGATGAGGTCAATTGCATGTAACGCTTTATATAATCAGTATAAATTAAATGAGAATTTGGATTCAGGTCATTAAGACTCAAATTCTCAATTATCAAAACATAAATAACCAAATTGAACATTTATAGTAAAACCACTGAAGTATTATAATACTTCCATGGACAAACGGATATGATAATCGTTTGAATTGTTTTACATTATCATTTAGGGACCTTTTAAAGCTGAATATACGGTATTGGCTTTGCTCGTTGTTGACGGCCGTACGGTTACCTATAATTGTTAATTTCTGTTTCATTTTGGTCTCTTGTGTTGAGTTGTCACATTGACAATCAATCTACATCTGCTTTTTTATATTGAGAAGTCTGATTAGTTTTGTTTTACTTAGATATAAGCAAATGTTGTATGATCGCCCATTGAGACTACTCTCATTCGAAGTCACAATTTCTAAAACATGTAAAGGTAAACCATTATAGTTAAAAGTACGGTCTTCATCACGGAGCCTTTGGTCACATCGATCAGCAAGCTAAAAAAAGCTCTAAATGTGAAACTATCCAAACGGGAAATTCATGGTCTTATCTATATGAAAAACGAAAAGGCCTTATGAACCACATCGACAAACGACATATAACAAATGTTAACAAATACAGCAAGTTTAAATAGGCGCCAACCTTTACACTAACCGGAAATAATAGTGTAACGGCACCACATATAAATAAACACTAAAGTATACCAGTTATAATGTCTTATCTCAATTAAAAAGACAAGAACATACACACGGAACGAATAAATTTGATATTAAATACAATGTATATTCAAGATTCATAGAAAAATAAAAAATAAAAAAGATAATTGTAGACTTTGGACTAAATGCCGTCTTAAATAAAATAACGCACAAAGGTAAATAAAAATAAAATTTACGCAATGTTTTAATAAACATTCAATTAATATATGACATAATTGACAATCCTGTCGAAGACTGATATTGGATGAAATTTCATCTTTAATTACAGACTCAGCTTAATCATGTTGTGTCCATCACTTTTTTTATATAGTATGCATGTAATATTTCAACATAATCTGGCAAACTGAATGTACTAGTAGTGTGATAATTATATTATGATATTATTCATCATTTTACTGTTGTTTAAAATAAAACAGGTCAACGCCTTTTTCTGTGTATTATTTTAAAAGGGAATCGGGGGAAAAAGTCGTCAGATCAATATAATCATATAATTTCATATTATTAGTTAGAGAAAATTCAGTAAAATGTTTTCCAAATCTTGGTCTCAAAGTTTACTCCATTACTGGTTTACATTTAAATATCAGAAGCTTTCGTATATCTTTCATTTAATTCAAATATACCCCCGGCCTTTTACAACAATAAAAAAGTAGTGTCATTCGACAATTTTGGGTCATTCGAATGGCCTTGTTTATAAGCACTGTATATTCAAACTAAATTCCTTTGCTGACCTTATTACTTTTGAAACCTGTAATAACAAAAGTCAGCATTCATTGTTTTTGTTTTTCTAACTTTAATTTTGGTCCATCTATCAACATTTCTTGTTCAAGCATTATATACCAATCAGAAGAGCACCATACTTTATTGTTATACAGAAAGTTTTCCTTTAGATGAGTTTTCTTTGATGACGTATATTTAGTTACTGACTTAAACTTTACAAAAGCAAAACACAACTGATCATGCCACACTAATAATTTAGAATGCAATACGATTGTAACTATTTACGAAAGGGGAAGGATGAAGGATAATGTTTTTTACACAATTCGCCCAAAAATTTAAGAAGATGGCTGCACGTAAGATAAAAGTTATTTAACCTAAACATTCGACTTGCAATGTGTTTCCCTATATGTGGACAAATCATGAATAATCTCCTTTTGTGTATTTATTTCTATTTTGAATCTTGCTGTTTTATAAAAGAGGGACGAAAGATACCAGAGGAACAGTCCAACTCATAAATCGAAATTAACTGACAATTCCATGGCTAAAAATGAAAAAAGACAAATAGTAGTACACAAGAAACCACATTTAAAACTAAAGACTGAACGTTAATTGGTATGTCAACTTAATTGCGTCTACGCTCCCGATTTTCAAACTGAAAATGCCAAAACTTTTAAAAATAGAAAACTAAAAATCATTTCCAATCCACCGTTGTGCGAACAAATTGTTGATTGGACTTAGGAATTGGCATATTTACATTTTTGCATTTTTATTTAAGGGATGTATAATCCTGTTGTAATTGGTATCTTCATGATAAGGTAAAATTACCGCTTCGCAATTAAGCATAATCCCCTGACATGTTTCTATATTTAGTTTCGAAAATTATCATGTTGTTCTAAAAAAAAAATAAGGCAGTCTATGCCTATTGGTAGAAAATCATTAGCACTATGACTAATTTACAGAAAATGAACGTATCAATTCAAAGACAGTATTTTTAAATATACTTACATCTTTTGTTACAAAATCAAATGAGTACATATACACTTTTTAAATTAATTATTCAGGTGCACGTACATAACACGTGCAAGCACAGAGGTTTTCATGTATTTGTTTTTAATCTAGGTAATTTTGCAAAGCTTTACGAGAATTTTACTATGGTGCTAAGAGCGTATCTCCAGTCCCCTCGTGTGTATATAGTTAAGGTCTGATAGAAGAAATTTTTGAGGTGGGATAGTCTCATATTTTTACGAAAGTGTTTAATTGTTTTACCCTTACAGAGAAGATTTTTTTTCTTACCATCAAAGTTATCAAGAACAGTTTACAAAAAGGAAAACAGTTGAGACAATTATTCGTTTTGCCCATGACTGGATATGTAGGTGTAAAGAACTTTCTATGCCCTTCGTGTATACATTCCATCTTAAGCCTTGTTAAGTAGGGAGCATAAACTGTATGAGGAGGACCTTGCATGCAGGAGTTTCATTATTAGTTTTAATAAGTTTAAAATGAATAATTAAATATAAAAATGTGTCATGACAATGGCTTGTTTAAAATTTACCAGTACGTGATCATTTGATTACTGTTCAGATGGTAACCAAAGACTCTTCACAAATCAAATACTGCTGTAGTGCTTATATTTGTAACATATTTAAGATTCAAGAAATAACAAATATCTTTTGTTTTACCTTATACAAATGACTTGCAATAGAAAATAATAAAACATTGTAGAAAGTCTCATTCCGGACTCTATCTTCTGACATGATTTCCTAAAATCCAGTGAACAGACAAGACCAATATAATGATATACTAAACATGAATGTATGATCAAATTTAAAAAAGAAACATTATTTAAAAAGAATGAAGGAGACTTTTTCATCTTTATACAGTGAAGTGAAAAATAATTTTATTCAGAACTCAGAACATAAGGAAAATTGGATCTGAAAGTATATTGCAAATTTTCTTAAACTGCCTTTTACATTATCGATTACAAGAATGACTTAAAGATTAGATGTACAATAAATGTATACACGATCTCTCTTGATATTCATAATATGAATGCTTAGAACATGGACATCACTTATGTTGTACCAAATAAACTAGCATAAAAAAATATCAGCATTCATGTCATTATCCTTTTGTTTTTACAGTTACATCTGTAACAGGTGTAAACATACAATTAAGATATAGCTTCTATCTATAACTTAAAGTTTTATTAATTTTTCACATATTCTATGTTATTGTTCTTTTTAGAAATTGAAATTTGATAAGAGTCTGGATTATTCGAAGGGTAAACTTTTAAAATATATTATATTTTCATCCTCAATTTTAGAATATCATTAATAGAGAGACGAAAAATACCAGAGGGACATTAAAATTCATAAGTCAAAAATAAACTGACAACGCCGTTTTGCTGGTGTTAGAATATTCAAAGAAAGCTGAGCATGATCACTTTCTCAATTTCATTAAATGGTTACATAGTAAATTATTGCTAGAGACTGTTGAAGTTGCCAATTGACAAGCATATTTTCATCTGAGAATACCCGCTAATGTCAAATACTAGGTAAACTTCATTAACATTACTAGTTGTACGAATGGCGATTAACACGTGAATTGGTCAAGCTGTAATTGAATTGAGAATAGAATGAAAAACGTTAGGTATTGGATATGCATGACGACAAATATAGACACAATTTTTAAAGGGGAACATTTTGATATTGACACACGTGCGTCATGATATTACACTTTATCTTATATTCAATACTGTCTTTATGAAAAAACATAAAATTTATCTGTTTATCAACCAATTTATCAAAAAAAGGGAAAGTTTTTTCTGTTATTGTATTTTATCGAGAAAATGGGTGAAATTGCAAATTCATTCATTAAATTTTCAAGGACAACAAGTGTTTTTGTCCGGTTTAGAACCAGTCAATAATTGGCATAGGGAAATAACTTGTGTGAAATAACAGAATCAAATCTGACCAATCTGTTGCTGGGGAAATTGTTTTGTGTCCTGTAATACTATAATGTGACCTAAACATAAACTATCTTACTATGAGGTGGTAATATTTGATGTCAAATAGGTTTACCGGATGAAAATTTGATTGCAGATGTATAGAGTAAATCAATACTAAGCATCAATCACTTAGAAGTCAACATAATATCTTCGACAATATGACAGCCAAAAATGGTTTTATATATCTCATGAAAAGTTATGTACATTCTGTAATTCTTATCTATGCTTTCCCGCCTAACAATAACAAACAAACTTATTAATGATTTAAACACAGATTATAACAGTAATTTCCACTGAATAAAAAATCAATGAACACTATATGTATACAATTATATATCTAAAAATCCAATATAACATTTTCAACAATCAGAATACTTATCAGTTTTTCTTCAAAAAGAACGATGAATATTAATTTCATTTTTGTTAATGTTATTATGAAGTAAAATAACAAAAATACCGGAAAGTCCGTAATCAAAAAGCAAATTTAAAAGCTCAACAAACGAATGGATAACAACTGTCATATGCCTGACTTAATACAGGCATTTTCTTATGTAGAAAATTGTGGATTAAACCTAGTTATCTAAACCTCTCACTTGTATAACAGTAGCATTAATTTCATTATATTGACAACTAACAGACATAGAGAATAATTATCCCTTTCTATATAATGAGTACCTGATAAACATGATGAAGGGTCATACTTATCTACGAAAATAGTATCATCATTCTATTACATTAACGTAAATTTGTTATTCTAAAGATAGTCTTTTATTCAGTATATATTCGTTCACTTAAATAACTAAAAACAATAACGGTACAACAATCTTCCTTGATTATTTTGCTAAATGCAATATATAGTTCTTTCTCGTGTAATAATTGATATAAGAACATGTTGATATAAATTAGGCATATTTTTAAAATTCCTCATTCAATGAAAATCTTTACTTAGTCATGTTAGTAACACAGGTTGTGTTTGTAAAATATCTTGATAACAATACAACAACATCTTACAAATAAAATGTGGTCATTTATAAAAAAAAAAAGTTACTTAGTTCAGGTGGAAAGTATGTACTATGACGCTGAGTAGATTAAATCAAAGAAACTCAAGCATGTCAAGCAGACGTAAAGAAGAAGACTTCTTATTATTTCAATATACATACTTACACCAGTAGCTACCACATTTTCATTTTTGGGTCAAAAATGTTATGTTCTCAATTTGTGTTTGTTGCATTTTAACACTCACCAAAGACACTAGGCTTATAAATGGGTACGCCAAAATACGACTCATCAGTGATGTTCGGATTCAAAAAGTCAAAAGCCAAAATTAAGTATTAAAATATTATAATAAAGTACGTGTACCTCTAGTTTTCTCGTATGGACAATGTTCAGGTAAAGATATTTAAAACTGATAAGCATATAGAAAGCTTGATTTATAGTAGATAACGTAACAACGAAATATAAAATTCTTAAATAATAATACATGACTTTCTCAAATGTTTCAGTTTTAAACAATACGTGTTTAAAGCATATATAAAACACTAGCTACAGTGAGTTATATCACAAATGTAACGAATATGAAAAAGTTCTACAATAATTCAAATGTTATAATTCATATTGACAATGTAATTGTAATTAATAACTTGACTCTTTAGCACCTGAGATCATCCCCGGTTTTGTGAGTTTCCTGTTGTTCAGTCATCAGCTTTCAATTTTTTGTTGGGTAGAATTAATTGTCTTTTGGTCGTTTTTTTTTGTTTTCTTGCCATGGCATTGTCGTGTAGTTTTCAACTTATGAGTTTGACTGTTCCCTTGGTATCTTCATCCTCATTTTTTCCCAAACGAATACCAAAATTCATTGCTTGACATGATCGATTGTTATGTACTGCAATACTAATAATAAATGTATTTCTCATTGCTTAGCGTTTTTGCATTTGTTTGTACTGTATTCCTGTCACGTGGTGTTGTCATTTTAGTGGTATTTTTTAACATTGCCATACAAGCACGAGGTTTGACTAGCTATAAAAACCAGGTTCAACCCACCCATATTTTTTCAGGAATATGGCAGTAGCCAATGTTTACTCATGTTGCCGTTCGCTATTGTTGCACTTCAGTGTTTTTGTTGTTCCATTGTTTTCTCTTATAACTGATGAATTTCCCTTCATTCTTTTACACTACTAAACGTTTTCTCCTTGCTCTATTTTCCCTTTTTTATAGACAATCACCTTTCTGTTGAACTTCGTGGCTCTTTTGCTGCAACAATTTATTAAGATGTGTCAAATTGTTGTTGCATTATAATATCAATCAAACATTTCACATTGCGAAAGAATGTTTTGATAGATTTCACCCATCAGTTTGAAAAATTTTATGATATCTGTTGTTACTATTGATAAACATTTGTGACTAAAACATGAAAATAATGCGGTACCCGTTATTGATTTTTCATAAAAATATCTTACACTTATATTGATTCCTGATGCAGAACTTATCAATCAAATGATTAATTAACAAGAATCTTAAGAATAGCTGCAGCAACCTTTCTGACAATTGCAGCAGGTATCATCATTTCATAAGTGCATGCACACTATTTTACGTATTATATCACAATGAACAAAGTTTGACATTTGATAAATATTTTGCGCAGTTTATTTATGGTATTTAAATGATTACGATCAATTCAAATATATTGCATAGTGCAATTTTGAAAACATTGTTTAGTTTCTTAGTCACGAAGAATGACGATGATTACAGAAATAGACAATATCTAAATATTAGATTTGAAAATCCTTGACATTTGATTTCATTTTCGGTTTACATGGAAAATCTTCAAAAATGTCATATGACATTTAAATAGATTTTATTTATCTATATATGATAATGCGATAACATATATTTATGTGAGAACAATGAAAATATGCAGGTAAATAATAATATTATTTTGAGTGTATTTATGTCAATGATTACTATTATTAAGATATTATTATGCTGATTTGAAACCAAAGATAAATCAGTTAATGCAAATGATGTATCTTTATATTTAAAAAAAAAAAAGATGAGGTAAAAAATAAAATCACAAAAAAATACTGAACTCTAAGGAAAATTCATAACGGAAAGTCCATAATCAAATAGCAAAATCAATATAAAAACCCACATCAAACGAATGGACAACAACTGTCATATTCCTGTTTCGGTACATGCATTTTCAAATGTAGAAAATGAAGGATTGAATCTGGTTTGATATCGCTAAACCTCTCACTTGTATGACATTCGCATCAAATTCCATTATATATACAACGATGCGTGATCAAAACAGACATATTAGGTAAAATGATCAAAATATGGGAACAGCAGTCATCTCGGTGTCACAAATATCTATCCAAAACAAAAATAATCTACAGGCATTATTTAGGGTGTTTGACATAATAGAATGTAAGCGTCACATAGGAAAAATATAAAATGATTTTGCCGTTCAATGTTTTTTTTTTTCAAAGGCGTTCTTTGAATTTTTTAAGAATCCACATATAGTTAATACACCTACGCAAGTAACATAATTTTGTCGTTCAAGATATTTTCAACCTTATAATAGAACAATAGACCATCATGGCATATGATAAAACAATAACACATTGGCAAGGTAACTACATAAAATGGATTAAGCTGATTATAGGTAATTTTTAGAAATTAAACATAATCCAAACCCATACCGTATTGCAAGCCGTTTCATATTAAGGTCGAGCCATGACAAGATGTGATACCACTTTAAACAATAAACCTGGTTTGATTTATGACAAAACAATAAATAGAAAACAAATATGGCAGAGAGCAGCGAAGCAAAATCATATATCTATTGGTTCCTGTCTTTGAACAGGCGGAGAAGGGATGTGAGCGCTAAATCCTCTGCTCTTCTAGGACAATGATATAGCAGCACAAATTTATCACAAACTGAAAAGGCTGATTACAATAAGGCGACTCATCAGATCGACCCAAGAATTACAAACAACTTATATCAAGTTTTAGACAAAAGACACGTCGAACCGATCTTCGAGTGCATGCACTTACTGAAAGCTAGTTCGAAGTCAATGACAACTCGTAAATAATCATGTTCTTCAAGACAAAAGTATAACAAAATACACATCCAATATATTTAGTGTAAATTCTTCATAAAATGTCTGAGAAAAAAATGAAATTGTACAATCACAAAATCAGTGCTCATGGATCATATTTAGATTTTTGTGCTTTGTAATCGAAATAGCCATAAACGTTAGGATGTGACATACCGTATTTAATCAGATAATTATATGATCAATATCAAACTTCTATTGGGTTTGTTTAACTTCAAAGATAATAATTGATTACATTATCAAATCATAATACGGAAATTCTTGAATAAAGGTTTTAAGGTAAGGTCAATAAATATTCTAGACAAAACTAAAAACTTGATTTTGGTAAATATATTTGCATGATCTTCATGGGTGTTTTTCGAAACGAAAGAACCTTGGTTTCTCTGTCTTTTACAATTCAAGATGGTGAAAGACATCCATACCACCTTTGCTCAAACAAAAGACATTTTTACAAAACTTATAATACACTGAACGAATAAAATTGCTCTATGGCCCGAGAACACAGTTATTTTCGAATATTTGTATTTCGTAGTGCATTTGTTTTAGATAATAAATTCAAATAAATAAAACGAACCTGCTCTAACTTATAAAGATGTTTACAGTGTAGTGTACTAATATTGGGACAAATAATATCAAAAGTATAGTAACTTCTACCAGCTCTAACTATGAATATTGACATTTCTGTGTTAAAAGGTCCAAAATTCAGTTTAACTGCTTTAGAAATACTATAGATTTTCCTCTGAGTTCAGTATTTTTGTGACTTTACTTTTTA
Source organism: Mytilus edulis (assembly GCF_963676685.1). Taxonomy (NCBI): domain Eukaryota; kingdom Metazoa; phylum Mollusca; class Bivalvia; order Mytilida; family Mytilidae; genus Mytilus; species Mytilus edulis. The sequence goes on along the minus strand of NC_092349.1, from coordinate 44,279,481 downwards.
CGTTTTTTAACTGAACCAAATCACTTCTTAACATATAAATTCGGCACCCATCATTTAAACATGTAATTTCATTCCCTAACTAAATATTTCAATCACTTAATATCAAGAAATGAACTGGAAACGTGTATAAAAAAATGCAAGTTATACACTGTTCACACTAGGAACAACGAAAACCAAAGAACGATAACTGTGTCATTGGACTAACTATGAGTAGAGTATGACACAATTTTAATACAAAATCTTTAGGTTATATGTATAAAAAAAAATCAGAAATCCAAAATTAAACAATAAAAATAATTTTGTTGGTCATAGTTCATAAAAACTATAGTCACTGATCAAATCTGGTGTATAAGTATAAAGAAAATGGCAATTTGACCGGCACCGGCAAAATAGCAAATTTGCTATATAGCCGGCGCCGGCGAAAATAGAAAAAAATCTCTTTTGCCAGCTCTGATTAAATTATATCTCACTGGAATTAAAATGTAAGAATAATAATTGATTATCAAAATTAAAATTTATATTTAAAAACTTTTGTTACTGTTACTCATATAAACACTTAAACTTTTAACTATCAAATTGAATAGTCTAAAAATTGATATACAACTCTCCTTTAGAAAAAAAACTTCCTGTACCTGTATATGACTTAAGGCAATTCAATTGTAATTTGAAAAATAGAACAAACCAAATGAACTGAATATTTGGGAGTACTTTTCAGCATAAATAGTTGGTCAGTATATACTGTGAAGAAGTGAATGGTTCTTGAAGTTCTAGAATCTGATTCTGTGGAAAGTACAAGTTCAAGTGTCAATGAACACGAACAAACAGACGTGCATGTTGATTAGTATACTAAAGACATCAATGATAAATATAAATGTAACAGAGAATAAATAAAAAATGATACTAATAATGATATTGATAAAACATGTTTAGTCTCAGCTGGCTAGACTAAAACAACTTCCAAAGGCAAAGAATTTATTTTGTGACAATTGCAAATGTTAAATGATGTGTCCATTTGAAATTCATAGCAAACAACGTTTAATATTGTCTGTTTTATGAGGTTGTTTTACATAGCACTATTTTTATCACATGATAGGATATTTAACCCATTGATTTTACACAAAAACATATATTTAATAATGTACATACAAATGTGTTTTATGCTTTTAATTAAGTTGTAAATTATTAAATTAAGAACATCTTCAATATCTTATTATTTTTTATTGTACTGCGTTTTTATTGCTTGATAGTGTGACAAAATGATTTTAAATTATATTTAGCTTTTTATTCTCTACCAATCACACCAACCAAAATTTTTCTTAAGTGCTTGTAAATAGCATTTTTTATATTTTACCGGTGCCGGCTAAATAGCAAATTTGCTATTTTGCCGGTGCCGGTCAAATAGCCACTGACATATCTGTTCAAAAATCTAATTACAACATTAATAAGATGACCTTTACTAATATATACAAAAAACGAGAATAAAAAAAACCAAAAAGACTTACAAACCACATCAACAAACAATAAACACTGAGAAACAGGTTCCGTACATGTATTGGACATGTGCAAACAAATGCAGCAGGTTTAAATGGTTTAACTTAAATCAACAGTCATCCTAACCTGAACAAGTAGAATAACAGTATAACATAGAGAGCCACATTATGCATCAGTCAAAATGGCTTAGCTCGATCACAAAAGAAATAACAAAACAAGCAAATATACACTGAACATTTGATCTGTAGCACAATATAAATAAAATATGTAAAACAATGTCAAAAAAGACAACTTTATCATGATACACCGTAAAATGACGTTAAACAAAAACATGTACATACTAGGTAACTATAGATTTAATAATTCTTTTATTGGGAATACAGAAATATATTTTTTTACAAAATAAATTAGTTATTCAAAGTTTGAAACCAAAAGTTTAAATATCGTTATATTTATCACTTATCAAAGGTAGTTAGGCGAGATATAACACAAAAACAAGCAAACATGGAATAACAAATTAAAATGTTATACAAATTATGTCAACAGTTCAAATCAATACAAAAGTACGATTTGAGATCTAGTACTCGTAGTTACTGACAGCTAGTTAAAAGCCAAAATCAATTAATAATAATAAATCATGCATCAGAGACTAACATCAATCAAAACTTGTTCTAGGGATTTAGTGTTTTAACACCATATGAACAGTGAAAGAAGACAAGACTTTTACATTTTCGAACAAAAAACTATTGACAGGCACTTGATTTGATTAATTTCAAAGATGTGTATTGGGGAGCATAGACCTTTACTTGTTTTCTTAACAAATGGTTTTAAATGATTTCAAATGCTTTATTAACTGTGGATAAACTATAGTGAATTTCGACATCTGTTGACTGGTATTTGCAGACGCTTCATTTCATTTTTCATTCTGTACTAACTTTAAGAGTATGGCAAATTTGATATTTATGATCTTGAATCCCGCCATAATATAATTAGAAAAAAATACGAAATAGTTCATTGCCTAAAAGTGAGGAAATTGGAAATTTCTTGAAATTGATTTAACATATCAAAATGTATATTCAACTTACAAAAAATGTCTTAAATGAACCATTAACAATGCATGGACTCCATAACATGTCTAATGAACCATCAAGATGACCTATGACAAATGCTGATGGTCATATAACCCATTCTAATATGACATGCTTCTTTCGCTTTGTAAACAACACTGTGATAAAAGAGGGACGGAAGATACCAAAGGGATAGTCAAACTCATAAATCTAAAACAAACTGACAACGCCATGGCTAAAAATGAAAAAGACAAACAGAAAAACAATAGTACACATGACACAACATAGAAAACTAAAGAATAAACAACACGAACCCCTCCAAAAACTAGGGGTGATCTCAGGTGCTCCGGAAGGGTAAGCAGATCCTGCTCCACATGAGGCACCCGTCGTGTTGCTTATGTGATTACAAATCCGGTAAATAGTCTAATTCGGTAGGTCACATTCATGAAAGGGAAGGGGATTGTAGTTACGACGTAAGGAACATATCCGATATCATTTGTGAAATGGTTATTCCATAACGGTCAACCATCTCGTGATGGCGTCCATAAAATTTACGAAGGGATGATTTCAACTTCACCATTTGGAACTCTTGGTTTAATAGCTTCCTTGTAAGCAGCAACCCTCTATCAAGAAAATCATGATAGAAAATGCAAGCACGGGAATATCGTATCAATTGGGAGATAAAATTCTCGATATATCTATACTAAGCGCAGACTCCGTGGTGTACATAATAATGGCTGTTACAAGATACTTCCCACGTAAGTCCACATGTATAGAAACTTATTTGCAAACCCCTTTGCCTATTTTATTGTTTTAAAAATTGCAATTAAAAAAAGACAAAATCACTTTTATTCTTATTCGGATGCATAATAAAAAGAAGTAGTACACAAGACCTCGGCGAAACCAACAAAATAAAAATAAAATAAAATTCCGCGAAAGTCTATTAATGTTTTTGGCGCATTTAAGTCATTTCGAAACATGACGTCATACAAATGAAAACGCTAGAGTTGAAAGTTTTCTGTACGTGAACTATTGAAATGTTGTTTACTATTGTATCAACATTGATTATCAAGGTAGGTTTCGTTTGATTTTCTATTCTATTGCATTATTCGCATATTTACTGATTTCAGCAAGTCAACATGGCGGCTCCTTAGTTAAGAAATGTCAACTTTGGATTTGACGGTAAGTTACGAGAAAAACATGTAAATTAAAATGACAATTGTTGGTTTTGAGAATGAAACAGATTTTTATTTTAGCGGTTGTTCACTAAATAATCCATACAAGCTACGGATTTGTTTAGAATGTTTGAGCTTTATCTAACAGGGCGTAAAAAATAACAGCCACACACACAGCTTTACCAACCCTCGCTTCAGTTTTTTAATGATCGTATTTGTCCTATTAGAATCGAAATAATTCATGGAAGCCATAGATTATTGCAAATTTACACATGGCTTGGGCCGTGATATTCGTTAATTGTTACCCGCTAACGCTCAGGATAAAATTCGAATATCACGGCCCAGGCCATGTGTAAATTTCCAATAATCTATGGCTTCCATGAATTATTTCTTAAATATAAGCATAAGTATTTTCTAGGTCTGTCTGATTTCATACTCTAAGTTAATGAATCTGTGAATCATCCCTTTACCTGTTCAAGAATGAGTTTTTGAAACAAAAATCAGTCAAACAAATGGTTTGTCTTGTCTCACTTTCAATGTTGACATTCTTTTCCTTTGAATAGCTGAACACGCACGATCTCCAGCCAGAGGGCTAATAGTGATGACTTTAAAACACTGATTTAAGATTTACACTGTGTACACAAAACAAAATTAAATATTTTATGTCCCAATTTAGATACTAAAAAAGGAAGGAGAAACCTTTCTTTTTTTCATTAGGGGCCTCGTTCGCCAAGAAGTCTTAAGTAGTTCTTCTACTGTAATCACTAGACAGTCAACACTGAGGTTTTGATGGCGAACTCCGCCCGTGCGAGGGTTTTCAACTCCAATATTAATTGTTAAAGACTATAAAAAGTGTGTGTTTTTTCCGGGCACTGCGGCTCCCTCTACCAATAAAAACTGGGCGCAACGAAATAGCCGAAATGTGGCGTTTATTAGTGACGTTAAAAAAGCCAACAATCAATTCATCAATGTTTTTTTACTTATTTTGAAACTACGATGACGATGTTTGTACAAAGTGTTTGATTAATCATTTTTTTTTGTATCTTCAACTCTGATGGCGAATTTGTTTTTATAAGGGGGTGAATGGATTGTTCATCCTTGAATTAGACAATGTAACGTTTTTTAGTCTCGCTACAATCGTCGATATTTTTTGATTTTATAGAATACATGTAACACCCCTTTCAGAATCCTGGAAACGCCCCTAAAAAAAGATTTGAACTGTGCAGTATATATGAGGTAGTTAATGCACACCTTAGCTGTGCATTATTCAAATTATAGCACAGTAAGAACAAAGAGATTTTACCCATGTCATGTGTTATTAAGCTTAGAGTACTTATTTTTCAGACAAATGTTTTTGAAGTAAAGACTGCTCATGATTTTATACGCCAAATAGATTGCCATTACCAAACCAAGAACATAAAATTAAATCCAGTAGTTCGTAACACGTTGAGTAGCATGGTGACTGCAATATACGATGATCTGAAAGATATAACTGATGTTGAAATTGAAATGACTATATTTGCCACTGAAGACCTAGCGCCGTCGATATTTAGTTGTAAATTAAAGAGTGGTGATTGTTCACTGATAATAAATATTACAAATGATGGTAAGAAAACAAGTAGATTTGAACGCATGACCTGGAAGTCGGATTGTTCTAGATTGTTCAAGCCAAACGCTAATGCTGTTTTCTCGTTTCTGAAATCATTAATCAAACCTACGATTTGTGCGGTCATTTTAGCATCAATGGGCTATACTTCTAAAGGTCCTGCCGATCTAACAATGTGTACTAGTTTAGGCTTTTTCGCTCCAGACAAAGTTATAGAAAAACTCTGGTGTTCTTTTGAAAAGAAGTATATTCAGGCAAATGAAAAGAAGAATTAATAGAAAAATTTTGACATGCAAAGGAGGGTTTCATATAAGATTATATCGGACTAACGTAGATTTGAACGAACGTACGAAGAACGTATCATCAAATATATAGCTTTATTTGGAAGATATTTTGGAGAATATTTGAATTATAAACTACCAGGCAAACCAGATATTGAATAAAACTACCACGTTAAGTCATCAAAGTTTATACTTTCAAAACGTTGATTTTCATTTGTAATTTATTAACCCTTTAACAGGATAAGATTGTTTTGTTAAGTATATATTATACTTTTTTATATTTTAATATTTTGTTTAATACTCATTAATTTAAAAAAAAATCGATCCCTTCTATCAAATTTAACAAAATGTTTTGTTTGATTTTGATAGATTTCTTATAATGTGAAGGAATGGTTTTCTCGTAGATTAAAGAAATGATGAGATTTTTTTTAAGTAATATTCAATTCTGAGACTGTATAACATCTATACTTTGTCTACTTAATTTAACTTATCTTTCATATCATGGTTAAATCAAATTAACATCTATTCTTGTGTTCTATTAAAAGAAAGCTCATAAAATTATAATAGTTCCACACCTCTTGCTTTTTTTTTTGGGCCTAAGATATACATGTACCCTTTACTTTTTCCATCAAGAAAATCTTCCTAAAGTCCACATTACCTGAGGAACAATTCTAAATAATACAGCTTTGATTTAAATCATGTCAATAGCAAAGTAGTGACTCTGAGCGGATGATAGTGGTGGGTATAAGCATTTCAACAGCAGCAATATCAACCTATGGCTGAACTTCATAAAGACAACTTATAAATGCGCCGCGTCTAAAGAACTTTCTGGACAAAACTTCTAGGTTGTTATGTTACACATCTATTGCAGGTTAGGGTGAAGGTTGGCGTCTGTTAAAACGTGTTAACCCATTGCATTAGTTTGCACCTTAATCATTAACCTGTTGTTCAGAGGTTGCCGTTTGTTGATGGGCTCATAAGTGATCCTGTTTCTCGAATTAATATATATAGATAAAACAATTTGTTTTCCTGTTTAAATAGTTTTACACTAGTTTATTTGTGAGCTCTTTATGGCCTGCTGTTCAGAGTGAGACAATACTCCGTATTAAATTTTGAACAACCAAATACATATCTATGCAAAGTTTCATTACATATATCTTGTGTCGATGTATACATTGAAATGTACGATTACAATGTGACTACATGTGTGAGTAATTGACATTTGAGAGAGAATAAATCATACGAAAAATACGGCTCTTAGATTATGCAATCACATTAATGTGTATGGGTTATATTTCTGGAAATATTGAAAATGTAATTTTCCATAGGAACTCCCTTTACGTCTTAAACGATGCCACTTTTACTTTGAAGTTTCATGACACATTATATCCTAGAATTGAAAGTTAAAATGCACTTTATTTTGTTCAAATGTCAAAACATAGGGCTGTGTGGCATACTATCAACATTTATATTCCCCGAACTTCTAAGAGTTTTTACTTATACTTAAGTTCTGTACTGTCCTTTCCTTAACTTTATGTCCTCCTCAGAATTTAAATGTGTAAATATATACTTGTATTATTTCCAAGTTATGTCTCTATGAGACGAAACATATAGATCATATCTGTAAACCAAAACATCTATTAAGGTAGATGGGGTGTCTAAATTATAATCCATAGAATTTCTTAATAATTTGCCAAAATGTAGTTTATATCCTGCTTGTTTAAGAACATTAATAAAAAGAATGGGTCACCGGACTTATTTTCACACTACAGGTTGCGCAAAATTGTCATATTTTGTATAGATTATGCATGAAAAACCTAATTTTCAATCATAAAACGAAAACTACACCATAGAATTTTGAGATAAAATATCAGAAGATAGCTCAAATATTATTTTTTCAGATAATAAGAAGAAAAAATGGGGTCACCGGACTCGTTTTCTTGCTTCATAATAAAATGGGTAAATTCCTAACACATTCTATTGTAAAAGTAACACAATCTGAATTATCTGCCCTTGCATTTGAATTGTCTCCCCTTATTTGGCAAAGTTGGAAAAAAATTAATCAAACAAAAGTATTTGTTTTTTGTTAAAATACAACCATAAATATGATAAAACATGGCATATTCTATATCATAATGAAAAATCTTACTCATGAATTACCTTCTAATAGCAAAATTTGCACATTTTATCAAACATCTAGACCTTGTTTTCTGGTATTTCAAAATCCAAAATGGAGGAAGACACCCTATCTACCTTAATATTATATATATCCCAAAAAAGGAATGGTTTGTGAAACAGTTGTTTTTACAATGTGAATCCTGTCTAGAACCTGTTTAAAACTGTTCAGATAAGAAATTGAGTGATTTCAGAATACTATAAACGTAAAGTTCAGTAGTTAAAATTCCAACATTCAATATAATATAAAGTATCCAATCCTGCATTAGTCTCCAGTTCATAACTTACTGTATGCCTGTTTATCAATAAAATGCTTGCCTCAAATGGCAAGCTTAGAAATCTTGTGACATAATTGTCATCTCTCTCCATACATCTAACATAATTTAGCTAATATATAAACCAGAATTGTTTATACAAAGCCATATTTGTAAAAGTTTTATGACTTGAAATTACAAGTCTGATGTATGAACTCACTAAAAGTTTTATAAATTCCACTGCTTGGTGGACATCACCAGCACAGTAGTCAGCACCTCGGTGTGGACATGAATATCTATTATATGGTCATATCTATATATCAACTGTTTTCGAAAATATGAATTATTCTAAATACTAAGAACATTCTAATCAAGTATTTTGTTATGATGTTGTATTTTTAATTCTGATCAGATGTTGTTAAATGTCTTATCGGTTGTAGTTGTAATTCTATTTTTTTTTTAATTTCTAGTCGTATGTCAAAGTAAAGACAATTAATCATCCAGTTCATTTATACGATTTTAGTTTAAAGCAACTATATGCACACAATGTATTTGTTTTGCAGTTCGAAATACCTTTTTAGCTAAATAATACAGTTAATTATCTCATTACTAACACAATTCTATATAACTGTGACTTGACTGTTAGTATTGCTCTCCGTCTATTGCAACTTATTCAATATTCTAACCAAGTTGCAATGGGTGGTGAGCAATACTTACAGTCAAGTCACAGTAATATCCTTGTAATTGATATAAAATATATGAAATGACATAGTTATAAACCTTATCTTTAACTGTAACAATTTTTGTTTTACCTTTGACGTCACTTTTGTGGCGTAGATCAAGTTGTGTGAAAGACAGTTCCTGGTTCTGTTGTGCAGTTCTATGTTGTTTTACGTGTTCGTTTTTATTCTGTTACTAGACTTACAACCAGGTTAACCCACCATTGTTTTTCTTACAATGTCCTGTAACAGTCAGGAAAATTGCAATTTTTATCTTAAAGCTAGTTTCTGTGTGTGTTGCATTATTAATCCTTTTGCTCACTTCAATGTTTCTGTTGCTTTGTTGTTTTCTTCTTATAGCTGAGTGTGTTTCCCTCGGTTTTAGTTTTAAACCCGGATATGTTTTCTCTCAATCGATTTATGACTTTCGAACAGTGGTATACCAATGTTGGCTTTATTTATCCAAGGAAGAGATCACCTTAGCCGTTTTTTGGAAAAATCTTAGCTAGCAGTGGCATCGACCCAGTGGTGTAAACATTTATCAAAGGTACCAGGATTATAATTTAGTACGCCAGACACGCGTAAAATCATTACTTTCTCTCTCCGAAATTCTATCTCAATTTCCCAAGGATAGCGAGGACGGGAGTGGATCGTAACCCTTGGCTTGCGAAGATGGGGTCATCAATGCTCTTCAACATTATACTAATTTGGCTTTCTCACTTTTTTTATCTGAGTGTCACTGATGATTCTTATGTAGACGAAACGAGCATCCGGCGTATTATATTATGCATAAGCCTGGTACTTATTGTTTTCTATACAAAACACCTTTATGGTAATAAAATAATAGCATTTACAAGTTAATTATCTGTTGAGTGACCCAGGTGTAGGCAATGGTCTCTGTTGTTGTCACTAGGGCCTCATGTTTGCTAAATAATTCTATTGTTCCTATGCATATTGAATATTGTATATTCTATTATGATGATCTTCTTTAAGCGCGAAAACATTAACACACAAAATTTGCTGTTCTGCAATACGCCTCCTTTTTATTTTATTACAAAATAAACAAATTAATTTATAAAAACATATGGTAAAATAATAAATTGATATATACTTCATTGTTATTTTGGTTTGTTTGTACGTAACAAATCGTCCAATGCATGTAAATAGAACATCATAGTCGGCATGCAATTTTTAAAAACAATGATTTATACTGCAACTTATTTATTTCCTATAGTAACACCTAAATTTTGTGCAATGTCAATTTCATCATGGAACACTTTTTACACAATCAAGGGCTCATTTAGGGGTGAAAATAAGTTTGAAATTTGTGTTACAATTTAGATAGCTACAAATGCATTTATTCAAGAATAAAATGATGAAAATTCTGTTTTAAAATCCGAGGGTACATAAACAGTATCATGTGTATTAATAGGGCATTCTGTTTTGACAAAAGTAACGATATTTTCATATTAGAATCGAATAATAATATGGCAGCCGTAGACTTGCTTTTATTTAACAATATGTTGGGCATTTATATTGGTATTTTATCCCTCTTATTTCTTAAGTACATATTTAGGATAGAACACACTATTGTTATATTTTTTTTTAGGTATCTTTGTATTTTGTAGCATGTATTGTTTAATGTCATGACCACAAGAAAGCACTTCCAAGTGTTACGGCTTACTTCTGGGTTATCGTCAGGACAAAACCATCACAACAACAATTATATCAAAGATCAATGAGTTTCAATGACTGCAAAAAGTAAAATCACAAAAAATACTGAACTTAGAGGAAAATCAATTCGGAAAGTCCATAATGACATGGCAAAATTAAAATTCAAAACGCATCAAAAACGAATGGACAAGAACTGTCATATTCCTGACTTGATACAGGCATTTTCAAATGTAGAAAATGGTGGATTAAACCTGGTTCTATACCGCTAACCCTCTCTCTTTGATGACAGTCTCATCAAATTCCGTTATATTTATAACGATGCGTTAAATAAACAGACATAATAAATAAAATAGTCAAAATAGAATTATTCTCATCACCTTTAATCAATTTAAATTCTTTGCAAATATCCATATGTTATGAATTTACTTTTAATTCGGAGCTTAAAGTAAATAATACATACTGTTAACCGTAATTTTTGTTGAATCATCAAAGAAAAGGCCCGGGATTTTCCAAATCTTCATAATGAAGATTGGGAAAATCCCGGGCCTTTCATTTGATGACTCAAAAATTCTGAACTCCGAGAAAAGATCAGGACGGAAAGGCCCTTATCAGTTGGCACAATCGAAAGCTAAAAAACATCAAACAAATATACAACGACTGTCATATTGATGACTAAATAAAGGCATTTTCTTTTTTATTCTTATATGATTTGCATATCCATAAATAGCTGAATTGGATTGCCTTTACAGAAATAAAAAGTTTGCTGCAATATTGCAGCAAATAAATTTGTTTGGGAGAAGCGTTTGCAAGAAAGTTGTAAGATGTTGCAGCTAAAAGCAAAATTCTTGCAATGCAAAGTGCTGTTCAATTTTGTACTTGTTTTGGCTTTCGAACTTATGAATCTGGGCGTCACTATTAAGTCTTGTGTGGAGGAAACGCACTTCTGGCGTTTTAAATTTTAAACCTTGTGCCATTTGTTAGCTATTTTTCGTGTGTTTCTTTGTCCAATATGTTCTCCTATTTATTTGTATTGTAGTCCTGTTATGTTGTGTTGTCATTTCAATTTTATATTTAACATGGCCATTAAAGCGGGAGGTTTGGCATGCCACAAATCCAGGTTCAACCCACCATTTTTTTCTTTAAAAGATGTCCTTTACCAAGTCAGGAATATGGCCATTGTTTTATCATAGTTCGTATCGTGTGTGCTACCTTTTAACGTTGTGTTTCTTTTGTGTCGTTTGTTTCCTCTTATATTTGAGTGTGAATTCATTATTAGAAGACGTGTCACGGTACTTTCCTATCTCAAATTCATGTATTTAGTTTTGATGTTATGTTTGTTATTCTCATTTTATAATGCTTAATTCGTTTCTGTGTGTGTGTTACATTTAAATGTTGTGTCGTTTTTCTCCTCTTATATTTAATGCGTTTCCCTCAGTTTTAGTTTGTTACTCGGATTTGTTTTTTTTCTATCGATTTATGAGTTTTAAACAGCAGTATATAATTACTGCAAAAATATTTGTTTGAAAGAAAATTGCAGCATAAAACAGTTTGTTTAGTAGAAATTTGCGGGACGCTTTTCTTATATTGTTTAAGGAATAACTATTTGCAAGACATTTGCAAAAAAACTTTGCTGTCCCCTTTCTCATCTCAATTAGAAATATGAGCTGGTGATATAAATGTAATGTGCCATCTGTTTTCCATTTATCTTAGTGTGTATCTTTTTGTAGTGCCAGAAGACAGGAAGTATAATTCCTGAATTGAAACCAAAATGAGGGGGGGGGGCACATGTTTTTATCAATTTTTCAACAATTCAAACTTTGAACTGGACATGAACATGCTTGAACAAAACAAGCAAAGACGTCTTCTAACATGAACACAATACGAATTTAACAATGAATGTAAATCATAAAGTTTAAAATAACTGTATTGACATTGAGTAGTTCAGGTGTATTCTTCTGATGACATGACTCTTGGATTTAGGAAAATTGATGTTAACACATATTTTGGATAACATCTTTTTGTGAGTACAATTAATAGATTAGAATTTCCACCATTTTGAGTAAGTGCATACTCTTATTTTAAAATTGTGATATGTAAATTGTCTAGCTTCCTAACATTTTAGAGTCAAGAAAAAAACAGATTTGTACATATAAATACTATTAAAATTGGGTAAGATAGAAGACATATTTTTGTTTAGCTTTTGAAGACAGTTTGTTTTAACAAGTATTACGTATACTCAAATAAGAATCTTCTTGTGAAATCAGTTTGGTATAGAATTAGAAATCTGTGGTTTGACTGCCAATATGAAATATATCCTCAAATGGCAAAACTGATATATCTTTAAGGAAACCAGCATTCTGAGAGTATCGCATGGCAATACATAGTAAACTTCCGGTTAACAATTCACTATACTGAAACAAAATGGTAACTTGTTCTATAAGTTGTCATGGTGTGAACAAAAAGAAAATATCAAGTCAATATCTTCAAGCATGACTAAAAACTGTGTGGAAACTGATTATATGAGTGAATTTTCAATTCCGAGGACTATAACTCTGCTTAAAATTATCAGACCAAAACAAAACTTTGAACTTGATCTGTAACTTGTCATGATAAACTATTTATACTACACTCGTTCTATTTGAGCAGTCAAAATGCGTTGACTGTATGTTTCTATGTCATATACAGTCACTGACCCGATATCACTTTTCCTCATGAATATTTAAATAGAAGTTGCCGAAATAATATTTAATTATTCATACGACCTCTTCAACCTGTTCTAGTTTCAAATGCATACAACAATGCGTGGAACGACTCAATCTTGTTTCTTTTGCAATTATTGGAAAAACACATTTCGTTTGTTAATATTTTTTGTTTGCAACCTATAAACTATTGTGTTTTATGCTTATGGTTGATATTTTAGTCCATACTCAAACGATTTCGTTCACCATCGTGTGTGGGTTTCAACAGGTAAATGTACATTTCATTGTGTTGTATATTTCTCCGCTAGTATGATATGAGGCCTTTTTCAAGGGGATTTCTCCCAATATTAAAATCAAATAAATAACATTAACGCATTAAACAACCATTGTAAATGGGTTTTTTTCCAGATTGCAGTATAAAGACAATAATATTGTCTATATACCAATTGTCAATCAATATCTTCAATAGTTATCAAAGATACCAGGATTATAATTTAATACGCCAGACGCGCGTGTCGTCTATTTAAGACTCATCAGTGACGCTCAGATAAGAATAGTTATAAAGCCAAACAAGTACAAAGTTGAAGAGCATTGCGGATCCAAAATTCCTAAAAGAAAATTGTGCCAAATACAACTAAGGTAATCTACTCCTTGGTTTAGAAAATCCTTTTTTTTTTCGAAAATTTAAAGTTTGGTCAACAGGAAATTTACTAAAGCGACCAAATATATGATAATTATGTCAACACATGTCACGCATGTTGAAAAAAAAGTGTGGAAAACACTCTAAAAATAGATTTGATTAATAGTTCTTTACAATTATATATGGTGTAATACAATGTATATCTATTTTCAAATTAAAATCAAATAAATCTAATAGTTCCAAATATTTGTTCTGTCATTTCTCACACTCATATATAGATTTGTAACTTATCTATAAAATGTCAACAACTTTTATCAGCACAATGTAATTGATGAAATATATATCTAAATAATAAGTAGTTTATTATCTAAATAAAGGATTTCACTTCATAATATATATATATATAACTTTAGTGCCGTGTGGAGACAGTAGAGTGTCTCCGCGTGCTTCAGGTTTATGCTCTTATAATACATTTGATTATGGAGTGTTTGTCCGAGCAAGAACGTCTCTTGTTCACCACTTCAGGAATATTAATCTAAAAATAGTATTTCAATATTCAGTCCCATTCTACTGTTTAGTCAGACGTTAGTTGCTACCCTGATATACCCTATTTTTTGTTTTTTTTTTCAGGTAATTAATACGGATAGGGTTGATATCTTTAGCCGAACAGATTTATCATTTTTACATAACTTAATGTATTCTATGCTGGTTTACATTCTGGACGCCAGTCTTTGTTCCTTTCTAATCTAATCCACAAACAAAAAACAAATATGAAGCTTAGAAATGGAAAAATATTAAATACTAAACTCGTTCAAAGTCTTAATCTTCAAAATCACTTACCTAAAGATACTACCATCGCTTACATTTTTAACAATAAAAATCGTGGTTACCCTTCTATCGATAAGTGTCATGCCAAAAAATGACGTACATGTCCCCGTCTTTCCAGTATTACCTATTTACTCACATGAAACAAACCGGGGTGTGGTATTCAGTACGTAGATGAAACTGGACGATATGTATCTAAACGCACACAAGAACACCTGTATCGTTTTAAAAGACCCAATAAATTCAAAAGTATCATTTATCAACACCTTAAGTAGCACAATCATTCTTTTAAATATTTAACAGTTCAACTTTTAAATATTTAACAGTTCAACTTTTAGAAGCAGTAAATAAGCAGCCTGGTGAATCTCATTCAAAGTTAGTACGATCACGGAAAATAATTGAATTAAATTGGATTAAAAAATTACAGACAGTCTACCCTCTCGGTCTTAATGATAATATCATGGTAAATGGTAATATATCAAGAACCGATTATGTTAACATTTTGGATATAGTTTATAAAACTGTTCGTAAAAACCATTCTCATTGTCGTAGAAAAAATCGCAATCAAAGAAACTTTCGGACAAATCATACTAATATTTCGGACCTAATTTCTATTTAAAAAAACAACGGCAGACATCATCTGTTAACAAAGCTCTGTCCATTACCGGTTAAAAAGTTAAATAAAATTTTAGAGGATTGCAGCACAATTTCATATAGCAGTCCTAAGTATGAAATCGTTCAAATTATAACGGTATATTGTTATTCTAAACTGTTTCCAAAAATTGATCGCCCTGAAGATCATAAAAAACATTTGATAAAAATGAAGTATGTCAATAAAGGTTTTGTTTTTTTAAATAATGCCGATCTCTTTAACGTATGGTGGCCGGTTAAGGCCATTTCGTGTTTTCGCGTTTTCGCCTTTCCTATTCTATAGGGCGAAAACGCGAAGTCGAAAACACGAAAACGCGAAGTCGAAAACGCGAAATCGCGAAAAAGCGAAGTCGATTTCGCGTTTTCGACTTCGCCTTTTCGCCTTTTCGACTTCGCGTTTTCGCGTTTTCGACTTCGCTTTTTCGCGATATCGCGTTTATAACTTCCCGTTTTTGACTTCGCGTTTACGCCCTATAGAATATGAAAGGCGACAACGCGAAATGGTCTTAACCGGCCACCATATTAACAACCGTTCTGTTAAAGAACAAATTCCTGGATATTTTGATAATACTGAGCTCCCTCTTATTTGTTATATTTATAAAAAATCTACCCGGAAATATGTGTTTAATTATAGCAAATTGTGTAAAGATGTTAATAACAGTGAAAATACACCTACTTCATGTAATTGCAGTAATTCCAAATACATTTATGGACCCATTTCCCCTGTTATAACGGGAGGTCTTAACGTCGTTCAAGACCGAGAGTTAAAATCATTCCTCAGTAAAGGACCTAAATATCGTCCCCCCCCCCATCAGTCATTAATTGGATCGAGTGTCGTAATATCATCCACGACTCACTCCGTACTTAATGTTTGAAATGGATAAAACGGGAAAAGCTGACTCTTGTTTTAATTCTGTTATGAACACAGTTGATATACGTATTTAACATTTTAAAGAACATTTCACTCTTAACAATAACCACAATAAACCTATTTCTCGTATCAAACATAAACTAAAAGAACCGTCCGATAAAGCTGCTAATATTAGTACTATTGTTTGACGTAAATTTTACTCTGAGGTTCTGAAAAAAGAAATCACCAATTTCAACCATTTCAACTGACTCCATTTTCAGAAAACGACATCTGTAACAAACATAAACTTTTAGCTACATCTTTACAAGCAGAACCAAATACAATGAAAGTCCCAACTATGTATTGGCTTCCGAAGCTACACAAAATACCTTACAAATATAGATTTATTTCATCTTTAAGCCATTGTTCCACTACTAAATTCTCTTACCAGTACACTTGGTACTATCAAATCTGATTATAAATTGTTCAAATAAGGCCTTTGAATGTAGTGGAATTAATTACTTTTTTAGTGTCAAAAACTCAATGGAAGTACTTGATAAATTGCATGCTTATATAGGTGATTTTAAATCTGTTCAAAGTTTTGATTTTTCTATCCTATATACCACACTGCCTCACATTCTCATTAAGAAAAAATTCACACACCTAATTAAAAGGGCATTTAAAAAGTCAGAATGTGAATATATATGTTCAAACTATTTTAGGTAATTTTTCAGTAGCAATAAACAAAAGAACTATGACAAATGGACATGCTTTGATATTATATCTGCCCTTGAGTTTTTACTAGATAACATTTTTGTTCGCTTTGGAGATTCCGTATATCGTCAGGTTATCGGAATTCCAATGGGGACCAACTGTGCACCACTTATTGTGGACTTGTTTTTGAATTGCTATGAGTTACAATTTATGACAAAAATCAGCAAAGACCCATCGAAACAACATCTGATACAAAAATTTAATAATACTTTTAGATATTTGGATGATTTATCCTGTTGAACTTACTTTAAATAAAGCTAATACTAACAATGACCACTGTTCTTTCCTCGATCTTGATATCTATATCATAACGGAAAGCTTAATACTAAAATTTATGATAAAAGAGATGATTTTTCATTTCCTATCGTTAATTATACATTTTTAGATGGTGACGTATCCTTGTCGTCATCTTACGGTGTTTATTTATCTAAACTTGTACGCTTCGTTCGTGTATGTAACAACCTTTTAGATTTTAACAAGAGAAATTTATGTAATACTGAAAAATTATTACACCACGGTTTTTTGTCAAACATTTACTAAATTGTATCATCGGTACAAGGACATCATTCGTAAATATAGCTCAACATGCAGACTTCTTACACGTTCAGGTATTTCACATCCAATCTTTTTTGGTAATATTCTTTATAAAGCACAAAAATGTCAGTATACCTCAGAAGCTATTATTATCATTTTTTTTTATTTTCTTTTGTTACATCTTCTGACATCAGACTCGGACTTCTCTTGAACTGTATTGTTATGCGTTTACTTGTCAACATTGACTAGATGTATAGGGGGAGGTTTGAGATCTCATAAACATGTTTAACCCCGCCGCATTTTTGCGCCTGTCCCAAGTCAGGAGCCCCTGGCCTTATATGATTTTTAATTTTAGTTTCTTGTGTAGAGTTTAGTATGGCGTTCATTATCAGTGAACTTGTATATATATTTTTTTAGGGGTCAGCTGAATGACGCCTCCGGGTGCGGGAATTTCTCGCTGCATTGAAGACCTATTGGTAACCTTCTGCTTTTGTCTGTTCTATGGTCGGATTGTTGTCTCTTTGACACATTTCCCATTTCCATTCACAACCTAATATATATATTTTTGAAA
This sequence comes from Mytilus edulis, assembly GCF_963676685.1. NCBI lineage: Eukaryota > Metazoa > Mollusca > Bivalvia > Mytilida > Mytilidae > Mytilus > Mytilus edulis. The sequence continues at coordinate 44,261,495 of NC_092349.1, read as the reverse complement.
ATGTTGTTTGAACTCTGTTTAGACCCTTCTACAATGAATTTTTTTTTAATTGCACACGTATAAAAATTGCGGTTTTTATCCGACGCAATCATAGGTTTGAACGTAGTTTTCAAGTTAGACCTGTATTTATCCAACGCAATCATAGGTTTGAACGTAGTTTTCAATTTAGACTCATATATATATACATTATGTACACAGCCATGTATCACCATCATTGAAGGCGATCCGATGGATACATCTGTTGTAGAGTTGTCACTGACTCAGACGTACTTATGAATATAATTATATTCTGTGACTGTATATTACATTAATTTGTAGGATCCTTTACTATAGATAATTTAGCTGATCTGTAACAATAACATCTTCATGCCTTATATATCATGTACTGTAGTACGCCGCTAGATTAAAACTGACGTGGAAAGGTAACACATGCTCACCAAAAGCTCTTTATTTTTGAGAGCCCAGGTGGTCGTGTGGTCTAGCGGGACGGCTGCAGTGCAGGCGATTTGGTGTCACGATATCACAGTAGCATGGGTTCGAATCCCGGCGAGGGAAGAACCAAAAAATTTGCGAAAGCAAATTTACAGATCTAACATTGTTGGGTTGATGTTTAGAAGAGTTGTATATTTCATATATATATATTTATAAACAAGTCTAAATTGAGTTTGAACGTAGATTTCAATTTAGACTTGTATACATATTTGGCGATTGCCAAATAAATTGATCACAAGATGTAACAATATGGATCTTAATACTAATTTAATACTAAATAAAAAACTATAAACTTGTGGCAAAGATATTATACCACAAACATGAGGTGTCAATATTTTTAGTACACCAGATCCGGATTTCGACAATACAAGTCTCTTCAGTGATGCTAGGGATCGAAACGGTAATTTGAAGGCCATATAATTTGCCTCAATTTAGGATAGACTCTATATATATAATATAAAGATGACTGAATAAATAGTCAATGATACATCTTACGGGACGATGGATCATATAATAATGATACAGTACACTACAAAATATAATATATAACAAGTCTAAAAGGGTAAAACATCACCAAAAATAACAATTAAACGAACAATATGTTAGATATTTTGGATAACAGATATATTCATCAGTTGATCACGATGAAATTTATACACAAACAAAAACAGTTAAAGCGAACATCAGAGACGCTGGTACAATTTTAACATTTCCAAACACGACGCAAAGACCGCAAAGATATGCTTAAATAAAACTAGTTATTTGCGATATGAACTGGCACAACTCTTAAATTCCTAGGAGATGACAGTTAAGATGTTACAACAACTGCGTGGAAATACAGTCACAATAAACAGTCCTGACCGATCTAAGCTGGTATAATATTTAAAATATGACAACGGTAGAGCAATTGCAACAGAGACTGCGTATTTAAACATCCCAAATAAATAGTAATTTGGTGATTAGAAAAATGAGTAATAAATTTTTACTAAGATTAAGTAATTGAACGCGGCTGCGTACTTTTACATCCCTGCCAATTGTAACTAAAACTAGAATAATTCAAATATTCCTGAAATGTGTAAGAGTCCAGTACGGAAGCCGGAGTTACTGGCACAAGTGATGACAGGAAAATTAGTGAGGTAGGGAAAATTAGTGACTCTTCTATGTTTTTTCATTAATGCACTCTGGTGAAACTATCCTTTCTTATCCAAAAACTTTCTCGAACAAGTCTGTCGGCCTTTGACCAATCCTCGTTGTGATCTATGATAGTGATGGTACATTTTTTTTAGATCAGCTTGGGCTTGCCCAGGTGATCTCAAATGACGACATAAGGGGAGGTCGGGCTTGCAGGTGTAGTCACTACGATGACCATGCATGCGTATGTTGAATGGCTGTTCTGTCTCGCCAACATACTGCATGCCACATCGACACTAAAGAATGTATACAACATTCTGTGTTTTGCAAGTTATATTGCAAAATATCGTATACACAGACCCAGTGGAGTGGCAAGTAAATGTTTGAGTATACATTATTTGTTGGCAAGTGAGACATCGTCTGTTACCACATGACTTGCACCATCCTGTAGTTGAACAGCTTTTATTAGAGGAGACGTCAGCTCTCACAAATAAGTCTTTCAAACTTGCTGGTCTCCGAAAAGCTAAGACAGGAGGATCGGGAAAGATTTTGGAAATTCTTAAGAATTATACAAAATAACACACAAACCTGGCACAAAATTCTTCAAACAATTTACCAAAGAATGTTTTTTTTTCTTCAAAACAATGAGTTATCTCCCTTTGTACAGAAATGAGGTTTAACACATACTCTAACATTAGATATGGATTTTTGTATGGACCATAACTTAACATGGACATCATCAGACCGAATTTGATCTATAATTTGACTACCAAGATCAATATCTTCAAGAATAAAGAAAAAAGTGTGGAAACTGACAGACAGACAGACAGACAGACAGATAGACCCTAGTACTGACATTTTGTTAAATGTATTCTACAGTTATATACATAGAAATGTTGCTGATCCAGCTTTCTAGAAGGATTTAACAACTTTTGGATAGGGTTACTGCTCACAAGGAATTAAACCAAGAGTTCCAAATGGTAAAGTTGAAATCATCCCTTCGTTACTTTTACGGACGCTATCACGAGTTGGTTGAGAGTTATGGAAATAACGTTTTTCAGATGATGTCGGATATGTTCCTTACGTCGTAACTACAATCTCCTTCCCTTTCATGAATGTGACCTACCAGATTAGACTATTTACCGGATTTGTTAATAATAAAATTAACGGTATCAATTTTCTTGCACCAGATGCGCATTTCGACAATACATGTCTCTTCAGTGATGCTCGTGGCCAAAATTTTGAAATCCAAAGCTTATATAAAAGATGAAGAGCTATAATCCAAAAGGTCCAAAAAGTATAGCCAAATCCGTGAAAGGAATCAGAGCTTTGCATGAGGGAGATACATTCCTTAATTTATAATAATTTCTAATATTTTGTAACAGCAAATTTTAATAACACAAAAAATCCGTATTTTCATGCCAGTACCGAAGTACTGGCTACTGGGCTGGTGATACCCTCGGGGACTAATAGTCCACCAGCAGAGGCATCGACCCAGTGGTAGTAATAAAATTAACGGTATCAATTTTCTTGCACCAGATGCGCATTTCGACAATACATGTCTCTTCAGTGATGCTCGTGGCCAAAATTTTGAAATCCAAAGCTTATATAAAAGATGAAGAGCTATAATCCAAAAGGTCCAAAAAGTATAGCCAAATCCGTGAAAGGAATCAGAGCTTTGCATGAGGGAGATACATTCCTTAATTTATAATAATTTCTAATATTTTGTAACAGCAAATTTTAATAACACAAAAAATCCGTATTTTCATGCCAGTACATGACCAACACGACGGGTGCCACATGTGGAGCAGGATCTGCTTACCCTTCCGGAGCACCTGAGATCACCCAAATTTTTTGGTTGGGTTCGTGTTTGCGTATTCTTTAGTTTTATATGTTGTGTCATGTGTACTATTGTTCGTCTGTTTGTCTTTTTATTTGTAGCCGTGGCGTTGTCAGTTTATTTTCGATTTTCGAGTTTGACTGTCCGTCTGGTATCTTTCGTCCCTCTTTTAGACATTAACCATTCAAGTGAAAAAAATACAGGAGAATTTTTTCCAATATATAAAGGTGTTTTTTTCAACTCAAGTATTTACATTAGAATAACTATCTTTTTAATTGTTTCATTATTTTTTCATATGCTTAATTCTTTAATTTTTTATGTTACAGTATTTGAAATAAGTCAATTCAAGTTTAAGAACAGCCAGTACAATGGGACATGGAACTAAGAGATACACACATGAACAGGACTTACTATAGATAACAGAGAAAAATGCATTTAATAAAAAAAAAAAATTTTATTTCAAAGCTTTTAATTCCTATTTTTTCAACTGAAATAGCTGTAAGATTTGCTGCAATAATGCCGCAACTTAATATTGCCGCATATATTTGCAGCAAAATTGCCGCAGTTATTTGCAAAAAGCCATATTTTTCCATAAGAAGGATCAATTCGATTTTTCCTCCTTGGTTTACACTTCAATATAACATGTTTCCAAAACTAATGTAGTAACCTCGTTTATTCATACGTGATAATTATACAGCAGGGGTCCTGGGATTTTCAGCGAATTGAGATTGAAAAACAAATACATAACAGTTGTTTCTTTTATTATGCATATATTTAGTATATAACAAAAGAGAAATAATGCATTAAAGCTAAAAATAGATGTGTAAAAATAAAATTTTAAGAACATTCCGCAAAACTTTATGAATGATTTAACAAATGTATGTCATGGCAAAACGCAATGTCATTTGATTATAAAGTTTTTAACAAAAGATTAGTTTGTTACTTGTAAGCTTTAAATCGGATAATATCTCATTAAAATGAAGTTTTTTAAGATAGGTGCTATTAAATTCTGTTGCATTTATTGCACATTTATAGATTTTAGAAAGTCAATATGGCAGCCAACTCCTTATTTACGACATGCCAATGATCATTTGATAGATTATTATCATGATTATAGAAGCCATTACACATAACAATGTTTAAAATCGCCAAAATTTAGCTGAAGAATTATAAGGTTTAAACACATTTTTTCTAGAGGTTATTGTTGTGTAAACCGGGGCTCTTACTCACAAACTTATAATAACATTAAGGTCCCTGTTTTACACATCAATAACCTCTACAAAAAATGTATTTAATTCTATAATGTAGAAAATGGTGGATTAAACCTGTGTTAATAGCTAGCTAGCTAGCATCAAACACATGCAACATGATTCTAGTGTCAGCCTCTTAATGTAAATATGGTGCTCAACTTGTAATATCACCATTTGATGGATAAGATAGAACATCCTACGCATTTGTTGCTACAACTACCAATCTTACGCATCTAAGACTTCATCCACTCTTGTTACAGTTTAAATGTGTTTTGTAATGTAAGGACATTATACCAAATCAGCATACTCGTTTGTTTAAAACACCTTGAAACTGTTACAACAGTGGATGTAGTCTCGGATGCGTACATAGACAATAGTTTGAAGGCTGCTACAAGAAGCAAGAGCTAGGGGAAACGGAATACACAGACGAGTCCAGGGTATAAACAAATTCATCAAAATTGGCAAGGTTTTCTGAGAGAGAACTTTTTAGTTTACATTCACAGCAGTTGCTCAATAAAATTTTGAGGAAAAGGTAGTTGTAGCAATAAATGCTCAGGATGTTCTGTGTTATCCACTACATGAAGATTCTGACACTAGAATCGTAATACATGTGTCTGGTGCTTTGAAACACGGACTTAAATGAGTCATGATTCGAACAGTCGATACTAATGTTGCTGTGATTGCTGTTTATTCTATTCCTTGACATACGGGGGCAGATAAACTTTGGCTTGCATTTGGGAGTGGGAAAAGCTTTAGATATATGTCTATTCATTACCTCTCAAATGTACTAGGCATGGAGCGATTACACATTTGCTTTAAAAGGAAAAAAAAGACTGATTTGGTGACATAGATTGCGTTTGAAGATGTGACTTTAGCATTTAGAATGATGATTGATCGGCCAACATCACCAGATATGAATTTGACAATATCATTGATAGAATGATACGTGGTTATACTGTAAGATCGAACAAGTTATCAGATGGGGTAAACGAAGCAAGAAAACATCTGTTCTGTGAAGAGAAAAAGACTTATTGAGGCTATTCCAACCACTCGGTCTAGTCTTTTCCAGCATGTAAAACGTGCAATATATCATGGCAGGTGAGAATGAGTAACAAGCTTGGTATTGGTTCCTATGCTAACTAGCCTAGACGCTTATGAATGGCAAAGGACAAATATGATCCATGGGAACCCTTTTTGACAACTCTCTGTGAGGCCTCTTCATCTTGTCAGCAGCTTGTTCATTATGGATGCAAGAAAGGATAGTTTTACCACAGTCTTTGTAAATGTAGAAAATCATGTCAACCGTGTACTGCTTTTTGAGCTTGTGGTGGTGATTGTAAATAAACATGTATTGGCGGTCATAAATTAATTATTCTAAAGATGTTTTAGTACTTTAGTGACTTTACTTTTGTTTAACTTATCTATTCAAAACTTTACATCGAGGATACAGTTTGAGGACTCATCTCTGAAATTTACACCATATCGTTTTTTTACCGAAAGTGTTAATTTTGTATTGAAACAGTTTAAACATAATTATAGTGAATTCGTAGTTTGAAGATAAATTCAAGCCAAATGTTTAGTTACCAGGAAAAAACAAACTTTTTTAACATTTTGAATAAAGTTGAATATTAAAATTAAAAATTGATATTTCTATGTCCGCCATATTTATTGGAAGTTGGGACATATAAACTATATTTTGTATCCCTGATAAGCACACAAGAAAGGTTTCTGTACAATATGTTAATGGTAGCAATACATTCAAACACATTTCAATTACCCTCCCAAATAAATACGCTTTCTTTAGTACAATGTCTGCCATATTGGATTTCACAGGAAGTAGGGCTTCAAAAGACTTATAATCTCTAAATATATCCAAAAGAATCACATAACAAATGTTTGTGCCGAATATAATGGTAAAAGCATGATTAAAACACCTTTTTACATACCAGCCTTCGATGTTGGGCTGATTTAAGTATATTGTCCACCATTTTGAATTTTACCGGAAATGAGACATTTTTTTCAAATGCTTCCCTATTTGAAATCAAAGCGTAATATATGAGGAGGCTTTGTGCCAAGTTTCATGCTTGTAGCAGGATGTGCACAATTTTTAATGAAGCCGCTGTACTAAAAAGGTGTTATGTAAAAATTTACTTTCAACCCCTCAAAACCCACCCATTTATTTGAGATTGCTTCACAACCTAAGCCACCGTTGATTTACAACAAAACTAGAAGGACTAGTCAATTATTTTGTTTAATAGTCCTGTGGACTACTAACTGTTTGAAGTTAGTGTCAAACCCTGATGGCTATATTGGATGATAGGTAGGTTAAATAGATGTAACTTTTATCAAGGGGTGATAAGGGTATATGGCTATCAGACATAAAAAAAAAGTATATTATGGATCAACAAAGGGTTGTAAACAATGTAAAAATCATTCTTTATTATCAGAAAAAATGAACATTTTATAATTTTCATCAATATTAATGTTTTCTTCAACAACAATTTATAAAAAAAATCTAACAAACAATAACCTGTCTGTCATTGTCATTCTACAAACAAACAAAAATCAATTTACATATCCTAACTACCATGTTAGTGGAAATTATATATCCTTAAAAATACAAGGAAACATATTTAACAAACAGAAGAATGTAACAATTGCTAAAACAAAATTGGAAATCTTTTTCATAATTTAAATTCACCAATTTATCAATATATTTCTTTTAGTAAATGCTGTTCAAATAAAACATAAATTATACCTAGGGTTAACAATAGAAAAATTAAGAAAATTATTGTGAATTCAAAAAATAATGCTCCATTTAAAATGCCAGTGTTTTACTTTTCCAAAACCTATCCTGTAAAAAAAAATATTGCATTTTTTAATTTAATGTCAGAATTTAAAAGTTCTTAAGATAGCAAATCCATTATCTGACCATCTGAATTTCTATAGCTTTTTTTTGTATGCATGCAACAATACAATACTAATACACTCAGAAATTGTATTTTAAATATTGAATTAAATTAAAAAAACTTTAACAAAATAATTTGGTAGCACTAAACATGATCTTTTTTAACCGATGAAGTTCACTACCAACATAATATTGTACACAACAACCTCTCCTAGGCCTGTACATCTTGGTTAATATTAGAAACATGCATATGAGTTTGTTTAGTTCAAATACAAGTATTTTATACACAAAACATCCTAAATAACCTTTCCTATTTTTTGGGAAAAGAATAAATACTTGTAACAAATCTTAATGTTGTTTTGCAAGTACAGCTTAAAAGAGGATGTGAAATAACTCTTCAAACTGTTAGTAAAACTTATAACTGTGGATTCATTAATTTTTCATTGGATACCAATTTTGGTGGATTTCATGGTTACATGTGAACCACGGAATTAAATGTTCAACGAATGACAAAATTTCTAAAGACTTGTATGTAGACTTCATCAAAACCATAAAATTGAATATCCAAGAATATGCAACTTTTCCATAATACAAGAAAATTGGTACCCACGAAAATAAATGAATCCACAGTTATATGAATAATATGTGAATGTACAACAATTCTCAATGTTTTAACAAAAAAACTATCAGAAATATATAATCTGTAATGCCATACAGATTTTCTGTTTCTGGGCACAAACATAAAATGGCTACATTGTTTTATCACAGGTTTCTTTTAGGTTCTTGGTCCTCTTGGTTCTATATAGGTTTAGTCTGAACAAGAAGTCCTCTGTCTTCTTCGTTCTATGTAGTTCTAATCTGATCACAGATATGGCTAAAATTCCTAAAAAGATGAAAATTCATATTTTAGTAAGTGCTAATTAACAGTTATCATGGATATTTTCTGAACTATCTTATAAAACAGAGAAGACTTTTTGAATGATAAAAAACTTAAGCTTCACTACCAACTATTATAAATGTATGTAAAACTGTTGATTGTGGACCTTAAAACTAAATCTACTGAATATCTATGACTTGTCTTGAATCAGGGTAAATTAAAGATATTCTTACAGTGTGCCACTAGTGTAGTATTGGTTAGTGTAGATGTAGACCTCTAACAATTTTTTTTTCAGTTAAATTGTACTGTAAGAAAAGGATGTATAAATGCAAATGAATCAACTATCCACCAGAGTCCAAAAGATGAAGATTTAAATTATAGGTCAACAAAAGGCCTTAAATTAGACTAACCTTAACTGTAAAGACAGCTATAAAAGGCATGACAAAACATGAAACAAGTAACCAATGAAAAGTCCTGATTTAAGAGCCTGTGTTGCTCACCTTGGTCTATGTGCATATTAAACAAAGGACACAGATGGATTCATGACAATATTGTGTTTTGGTGATGGTTATGTGTTTGTAGATCTTACTTTACTGAACATTCTTAATGCTTACCATTATCTCTATCTATAATGAACTTGGCCTAGTAATATCAGTGGAAATTATTTTGTAAAAATTTACAAAATTTAGGAAAATTGTTCAAAATTGATTATAAAGGGCAATAACTCCTTAAGGGGTCAATTGACCATTTTGGTCATGTTGATTTTTTGTGTCGGTCTTACTTTGTTTTACATTATTCCTGTAATAGTTTATATTTATCTATAATAATATTCAAGATAATAACCAAAAGCTGAAATTCTTTCTTAAAATTACCAATTCAGGGGCAGCAACCCAACAACTGGTTGCCTGAATGGTCTTTACATTTAAGGGCAGATAGATCTTGACCTAATGAACAATTTTGTTTTAGAAGATTTGCTTAAAATGCTTTGGGTTTAGATATATGAGCTAAAAACTGCATTTTACCCTATGTACTAGTATTAGCCATGTCGGCCATCTTGGTTCACAGCAAGGGTCCTCAGACACAATTTTTAAGCTACATACCCTAACGATGATTGTTAACAATTTTGGTTAAATTCATCTCATCAGTACAGAGAAGATTTTTGTAAAAGATAACAAAAATTGTTCAAAATCGACTATAAAAGGGCAATAACTCCTTAAGGGACCAACTGACCATTTTGGTCATGTTGAATTATTTGTAAAACTTACTTTGCTAACCATTATTGCTGTTTACAGTTTATCTCTATCTATAATAATATTCAAGATTAAATAAACCAAATATGGCAAAATTTCCTTAAAATAACTAATTTAGGGGCAGCAACCTAACAACGGGTTGTCTGATTCGTCATTTCAGGGCAGATAGATTTTGACCTGATAAACATTTATACCCAATAGATATGCCAATGAGACAACTCTCCATCCAAATAACAATTTTAAAAAAAGTAAACCATTATAGGTTAATGTACGGCCTTCAACACGGAGCCTTGGCTCACACCGAACAACAAGATTACTAGTGTAAAACCATTCAAACGGAAAAACCAACGGTTTAATCTATAAAAGATAAAATACGAGAAACGAGAAACACGTATAAATTACATAAACAAACGACAACTACTGTACATCAGATTCCTGACTTAGGACAGGTGCAAACATTTGCAGCGGGATTAAACGTTTTAATGGATCCAAACCTTCTCCCTTTTTCTGAAACAATAGCATAACATCACAGGATAGAAAAACACACATTAAAATATCAATTGGCAGGCTTAACTCAATCAAAAAATGTACATTAATAATGTCAGATTTGCTCTCAATGCTTTGGTTTCAGAGATATAAGCCAAAATCTACATTTTACCTCTATGTACTATTTTTAGCTATGGCAGCCATCTTGGTTGGTTGACTGGGTCACCGGATCATTATTTAAACTAGATACCCTAATGATGATTGTGGCCAAGTTTGGTAAAATTTGGCCCAGTAGTGTCAGAGGAGAAGATTTTTGTAAAAGTTTAAGGACGCCAGACGCTTAGTGATGTAAAAAGCTCACTTAGCCCTTTGGCTGACAAAAAACAAAGACAACCACTGAATTACAGGCTCCTGATTTAAAACAGCAAAAACAAGAATTCATCTAAATTTATTGTACTATTAGATTTGTGAAAATATTCTTTTCAACTTTTATTCTTCATCCCCTTTTGTTCATGTTCTAATTTTAAAGCTTTAACTCGTACTTTACATGATGAGGTCTTGTTTTCTGTGTTCTGCAATTTTTACCCCAATAACAATCCTGTCTCTTCTGAGCATCCTCTGTAAAAGAAATAGTAAAAAGTAAAATCACAAAAATACTGAACTTAGAGGAAGATCAATTGGGAAAGTCCATAATCACATGGCAAAATCAAATAACAACACGCATCAAAAACGAATGGACAAGAACTGTCATATTCCTGACTTGGTACAGGCATTTTCAAATGTAGAAAATGGTGAATTAAACCTGGTTCTATAGCGCTAACCCTCTCACTTTAATGACAGTCTCATCAATTTCCGATATTTTTACATTGATGCGTTAAATAAACAGAGACAATAAATAAAATAGTCATAATATGAGTACATCAGTAAATTGTTATTGGCTTATTAATTTGATCATGAGAAACACAGACTTTGATTGGTTGCCTATGATTGTCTGCTCCTGGGAATAGTTCAATATCGGGAACAATTTTTTTTTCTCTTACAAACAAGGACATTTTCATCAACTTATCACATGCAAAGAAAACATTCTTTGCCAGGATTAGGTTCACTAATTTCATCATTTAAAAAAACACCTAAGGGTTTAATTCAATTCAATTCAAAATAACTGTCAGGGTATACACATTTAAGTGTATTTGGAAAATAAGATTGATTTAAGAACTGTATTATATTATTATCTCTTATGGCATCAGTTGGTGATTTGATGAAACAAATTAAGTTTATTGGCCTTGGTGAGTGGTAAGCAAATCTAGTAAGTGGGTTTTTGTGACCATAAAAATCAATTGTGAGTTGATGCAATGAAAATTGGTGATGCTTTCTAATTAAAGTGAAGGTTACAAACAATTTTGCATTTACATGTATATTCATAATGACAACAAGTTATTGTGATTTAACAAAATATACCCTAGCTTGTTTTAGACCTTCAATATAAGTTGTTTTTTCACTTGGATTCTAGCTTACAATGAAACAGTCAGAAGACTAATAACCCTACCCAGGCACAATTATCTGACTTTGAGTCAACCAGTCTCTGATCTTACTTCTAGATATGGCGTGCTTGTTGGAAAAGTAAATGTTTGAACTCCATAAGATACAGGTTAAAATATCTTACCCCATAACACCACTTTTTCTTTTCATAAAAGACTGCAATAGCTCACAGAAGATCATTTGCCAAAATTTTAGCAGATTCTAGATTTCTTCTCTTTTGATTTGAGACCCAAATAATACCAATGCATATATAAGGTTAAAGTCCCAGACAGCCTTTTCCCGCCATTTTCTTAACATTAAATATCATGAAAAAGAGCTAAAATTTGATTTTTTTAATTTCACCTAAGAACATCCTTAAGTCTTTGGTTAAAACTAACCTGTAATCTACTGCATTCCAAATTAGCATGCTAATGTAAGGCAACTAAGGCAAGGATAATAGAATATATGTGTATTTCTTACATATTACCAATGTTATTTCAATTGATCGGGCGGAGCTCACGTTTTAATTTGCATAAGGACAGTCTATTTAAGATGTGTGTGATAAGAATGCTTACCGTTATAATTGTAACTGATTTCTGATCACCGATCAGTGTCATCAAAGGAATTTACAAAAGAATGACTGAACACTTCATTGATGGGTTTATTTTAAAACACCTATCTATAGATGGACTGGTTTATTATGAGCGAACGGGTTAAACTCCGCCCAGTCAAGTGAAATAAATTGAGTAATACAAGAAATATCTTTCCTGTTCTGGTATACTAGATCTTAAAAATTTCTCACATACCTGGACGGTCCTCTTTAGAAATATCTTTCCTGTACTGGTTTGCTAATTCTTTAAAATTTCTCAGGCCACAGGTATAGCATAAGGCAGTGTTGGAATTTATCGCAAATCTTGGTCTTCAAAATAGGAAATTTGGCACTATTACTTTAATTTACAACATAAAAGCTGTGCTAAAGTGAAACTTACATGTCAGAATATTGAACCTCAACACTTCAGCATAGATAAGCAAAATGTTTATTAAAGAATGTTACAAATCAAAACTAGTATGGACACAGACTTATTGTATACATATAGATCTTAAATTTTACGCGGGTCTGGCGTAAATACTAAATTTAGTCCTGGCATCTATGATGAGTTTATTTATTATCAGATTTATTTAATCGGGATAGTTAAATACTCAAATTCAAAAGTCGGATCCTTGGCAAGAATATTAAAATTAATAATTTAATCATCACGATTGCTTAAATCTTATAATACACTAGTAATTATGTTATAATCTGTTTCCCTAATGATTATCCAAAAACAAAACAAAAATAGATATAAAACCCTGTGTCTCAACAACACCGGCAAAAAATGTTTGGACTCGATGGTATCTTATAATATCCGGCACGGTGACGGAACATTAATAGACAGGGTAAAGGTTGGTTTCTGTTTATTTATTTGTTATTTTTATAATAACGGAGAATATGTATACATATATAACCATTTTCTATTGTAAGGTGTAATAATTTCTTCAACCGTTCTTCATTAACGTAGAAATAAGTAAAAATGCATGCCAAAATCATGAATTGCTTCAAATTTGTTTAATATCTTTTCAATTTGTTATATTGACCCAGAGATTGCAAAACTAGCCACTTTGAGCACCTCAATACTTATATTTCTGTGTATGGAATGAATGAAATGGGTAATGTTGAAATGGAAGAGGCCGGTTTGGTCAATGTGTACAACCCAGTTTTGTCCTAGATTTCTCAAGGTAGAACCCGATTTTTTCAAAGAAATTAAAAACATATGTGCATAACATAATTGGACTTTGGCGTTTAATGGCTCGTTGGAAAACGATTTCTTTCAAAGGGCAGCTTATTATTTGTTTGAGTCTGTAAACACTTGAATTCCTATCTTATTGGAACTAAAAAAAAATTGTTTGGGCTTTCATAAAAAAAATAAAAATAACTGCGAAAAGCATAGAAATAAAGGTTATCACGGAAATTGAGATTTAAGTTCTCTATATGTTTTTTTTTATATGAACTATGAAAATGTAAGTCTGAACAGTTGAACATTCACATTTGATATGTGAATTTCTTGCACAGCAGGATGGTTATCTTTATAAGTAATCCAAAAGGTCTGTAGGACAAATTCGCGCAAACTTAACTCCATGATACCAAGGGGTGTAATTTAGCTTTCTTATGATCGATTACAATAGATCTTCTTAAGGCTAAGTCTTTATTATGACACATGATAAAAAAATGTATTTGAGACGATTTTAAGGAAGTTCGCTACTCAGTTTCAAAATAAATAGCTTTTCATAAAACTAGTATATATTGAAAGGGGATTAATTAAGGCATCAAAAAAGCAAATAATATATAGAGGTCAATGTGCTTGTTTTCGAGATATAAGCCATTGAAATTTTGGCCGGAAAATTTTCTCTCTTGATTTTTCATATCTTTATCATTGACAAGTTAATGTTCTCAAAAACTATTAAATAAGATTTCATAAGACTTTTACAAATGGCATTCAAATTGATAAAACCGGAGGATTCCGAAAATCGGACAAAAATTAAAAGCGCGTAAAAAAAAATTTATTTTTTTAGAGCCATCACAGGTGAGGTGGGGGCGTGTGACCTATACGCCGCCTGGATTCGTCACAAATGTGATACAACTAAATTGTATACCAACTAAGAATTTGATAAGAATTAAGAAAACAGTGACACCTGCGAAATTGGATGCTTGTGAGAAGGATTATCATGTTTAGTCTAAAACTTCACATTGATAGTTTAGAATCGTCGAAATGCGAGACCAAGGGATGCAAATTCATGGCGGCTTGAATGAAGCTTCATATTCATGTCTGAAGTGACAAGGCCTCTCTGCAACAAACCTCGCACACAAATATTTTGCCAAACGATGTTTCTATCTTTCCTATTGCCATTGACCTTAATTGACTTCATTTTCATAGTTTAGCGATTTTCCATCAAAATGAATAGCTGTGAAATGTTAAATCACAAAAATACTGAACTCCGAGGAAAATTCAAAACGGAAAGTTCCTAATCAAATGGCAAAATCAAATGATAAAACACATCAAACGAATCGACAACAACTGTCATATTCCTGACTTGGTACAGGCATTTTTGAATGTATAAAATGGTGGGTTGAACCTGGTTTTATAGTGCTAAACCTCTCACTTGTATGACAGTCGCATCAAATTCCGTTATATTTACAACGATGCGTGAATAAAACCAAGACATACTCGGTAAAATAGTTAAAATATGGTTACATCAGTCATCACTGCGTTACAAATGAATGTCACAGTGATATGGTAGCAATCATTTAACTGCAAAGGGAGAGAGGCGTGGTTAAGTTTTTTTTCTAGCTAGAAAAGATTTGTTTTGTTTTTTCACTGCTATCAATCAGATTATTGTTTTGAATATATAATACTGTAAGTTAGGCGGAAATCTGCATTCAGAATAATTTTTTTTTGTAATCTGCTTGTCCAGAATAATTGTTTTTCCATTAAATTGAGGATCAAAATATTTTTTCAGAAAAAAAAACACATACCCCCATCGTGGAAATTAAATTATTGTTCCCAAATGGTTGATATTCATGGTCAAGGTTAACATTTCGTGTTCAATATAAAAAAAAAAGGTAGATCTGGTATGATTGGCAATAAGACAACTTTCCATAACAGACCAAATAACACAGAAGAGTAATTTATTGCTTAGATGAAGCAGGATCTTTTTAATTCCCATATTCATGCTTGTAGACATCACTTGTTTTATACCAAATGAACTAGCAACAAAATATCAACTTCCACGTCAATGCCAGAACATAGCTTTTTGTTTTTAAATTACAGGTGTTAAAAACAGCTCAAAGAAAGAAAAAAAGTGTACCAAATGAAACACTATAAATACAAATATATCGTCTTCCGATATTGAGACGTTTTATTAAATTTTCACATAAAAGAGGGACGAAAGATACCAAAGGGACAGTCAATATAATCCACGTCATTGTTAATTCAGAATTGAAATTTGATATAGAGTCTGGAATTTTTGAAGCGTAAACTTTTAATTGAGATTAGAATATTATATATAGAGAGGCGAAAATACCAGAGGGACATTAAAATTCATATATCAAAACTTAACTGAAAACACAATGCCTTAAAAAGACCAACAAACAAACAAATGAATACGAAACACAAACGCTACCACCAATTGGATGAAATCTCATGTGCTCCGAAGGGTAAATAATCCCTGCTCCACGTGTGACATTCGTCGTTTTGCTGGTGTTAGTTTATCAAAGAAAGCTGAGCATGATCACTTCCATTTCCGATTTTATTAAATGATTACACTGTAAATGATTGCTAAAGACTGTTGATGTTGCTAATTGACAAACGGTTATTTTCATCTGAGACTACTCGTTACATTCAAATATGTAAATTTAAACTTGCATTAACATGACTAGTTGTTAGAATGACGATTTAACACGTGAATTGGTCAAGCTGTAATTTAATTGAGAATCGAATGACATACGGTAAGTATTGGCTTTGCATGACAAGATATGAAGACACAGTTTCTAAAAGGGAACATTTTATTATTGCCACACATGTGTCATTATATTACAATGTATCTGATATTCAATACTGTCTTTTATAAAAAAAAAAAACAACATAAAATTTATCTGTGTAAAAACTAATTTATCAAAAAAAGCAAAGATTTTTTCTTTTATTGTTTTTTATCGGGAAAATAGTTGAAATTGCAAATTTATTTGTGTATACTGTGTGCAACGCTCAGGTTTAATTACTTTTTCTTGCAAAATCAATTAAAACTACTATATGTCTTTTTTAACATGTAATACTTAAATTTTCAAGGACAGCAGGTTTTATTTTGTCCGGTTTAGAACCAGTCAACAATTGGCATGGGGAAATAACCTGGGTGAAATAATATAATAAAGTATGTGTACCTCTAGTTTCTCGAATTGACGGTTATCAGGTGAAGATTTTAAAAACTGATAAACATATGATATGGAAAGCTTGATGTATAGTAGATATTATAATAACGAAATATAAAGTTCTAAGATTTTAAATAATATATGACTTGTTCAAATGTTTCAGTTTTAATCATTACGTGTTAAAAGCATATAACACTAGCTACAATGAGCTACATCACAATTTTCCCGCATATGAAAAAGTTCTACAATAATTCAAATGTTATAATTCATATTGACAAAGTGATTGTAATTAATAACTTTCCAAAATTGATGTCATTGTTATGATAACTTTATTGATAAAATAGTGTATAATTGAAAGTTATTAATCATGCACTTAACTCGGTATCACTTGTGATCATCCCCGGTTTTATGAGTTTCCTGTTGTTCAGTCATTAGCTTTCAATTTTTGGTTTTGTACACTGCTGTTTGTCTTTTGGTCGTTGTTTTGTTTTCTTGCCATGGCATTGTCCGTTAGTTTTCAACTTAAGAGTTTGACTATTCCCTTGGTATCGATATCCTCAATTTTCCCCAAACGAATACCAAAATTGATTGCTTGCCATGATCGATTGTTATGTACTGCATTATTATTTAAGAGTTGAATGCTTCTTTTTGTAACTTCTTTGTGGTGTCAAAACGTTGACCAAAGTAGATTTTGTATGAAGCGCGGAAGCGCTTCATTCTATAAATGTGCGCACAGTCAACGCTTTTACAACCATATGAAGTTACAAAAAGACGCATTCTATAGTTATAATTACATTTTTTAGCTCGGATCATGAAAACACGATTTTTATCAAGTTTTTATTTAAGCACTTTATTGTGGGACCTCGTGTCATCATGCATATATGAATGTTATTGTGTAATGAAGCTGTTTAAGGAATAACGCGAGACTGCAGTGAAGCCAGTCAGAATAAAGTATTATAATGAAACATACATCTAATGTTATTATTAATAAATGTATTTATCATTGCTTAGTGTTCTTGCGTTTGTTTGTACTGTACACGTCCCATTTTATTGGTATTTTTTAACATTGTCAAAAAAGCAGGATATTTGACTAGCCATACATCCAGGTTCTACCCACCATTTTTTCTAAAAAAATGTCTTGTTCCAAGCCAGGAATATGGCAGTTGTGATCGAATAGACATTGTCTATTCGTGTTGCCATTCGGTATTGTTGCACATCAGTTTTTTTTTTTTACATAATCACCTTTATGTTAAACTTTGTGGCACTTTTGCTGCAACTAGTTATTAGGATGTGTCAAATTGTTAGTTGCAACAATATATAAATTAAGCATTTCACATTGCGAAAAAAAGTGTTGATAGATTTTAATTTGAATACATAATGATATTTGCAGTTACTATTGATTAACATTTGTTACATGTGACTTAACCATGAAAATAATGAGGCAACCGTTATTGATTTGAAAAAAATCTTTTACACTAATGATGATTCCTGGTGCAAAACAAATCAATCAAATGATTCAATAAATTATCAAAAATCTTAAGAATGGTGGCTGCAGCAACTTTTCTGCACAATTGTAGCAGGTATCAAAGTTTGACATTTGATAAACATTTTGCGCAGTTTATTTATGATATTTGAACCAATACGATCAATTTAAATCTATTGCAAAGTGCAATTTTGAAAAATTGTTTAGTTTCTAAGTTACGAAAGATGACGTTGATTACAGAAATAGACAATATCAAAATATTAGATATGAAAATCCTTGACATTTGATTTCAACTTTCGGTTAACATGGAAAATTTTCATATGACTTATAGATAAATTTCTATATCTATATATGATAGTCACATGCGATAACAACCATTTATGTCAGAACAATGACAGAATGCAGGTAAATAATAATACTAATTTAGTGCATTAGTTTTAATGATTACCTTTTTTTAAGATATTCTTGTTCCGGACAATATGAGTATATACTTATGTTATTGGCGGTATTTATACCATATAGGTATTTTTCGAATAAATTCAAACTTCCTTAAGAGAAACAGGTCGTTTTCTGAACCAAAATCGGCGCAAACTCTTAACAGAAATCTTTTATCTTTGTAGCATTTTGTCCGAATTTTGGTATATTTGTTGTCTTACTTTCGCTATCTAGAGTAAGTTTTAAGCACCTTTATCCTGTCGACAGTTTTGTCCGTACGTGATACCATTGGTGCCTGAGGCATTGAATATTATTTCCCCCCTTGAATTAAATTTTTCTTTAAAAAAAATTCACTCATGTTTACTTAACTGATGTTTTCATACTCTTTTTTTTTATACTCTTATCAATACAATTTTGCATTCACATTGGTTTCTACATTAAAGTACTCGAGTGGGCAGCTTGTATGAACTACTGTAACTGTAAATCGTATGAAGGGGAGAATAATCAAATTAAGTTACTGAAATTGATTTGTAATGTATAAGACATTTTAGTTTACAGATTCAAACACAAAAAAAAAACAAAGAAAATAAAGAGTGAAATGCTCCAACTACTTATGTGTAAAAAAGTTGACCTCGTGCTTAACGCTTTTTTGGAATCGGCATATCGTTTTCGGTAAGAAAATTTTGTAATGACCATGCAAACATCCTTCTATTATTAGATTAGCTTGAGGGTAAAATTATTTTTTCTTAAATCACATTACAGTGATAACCAAATTATTGATTATATGTATAAAGTCAAAATTCCATTTTCAGAAACTTTTAATCTATGACACCTTATTCAATAACTGTTCAACGTTCGTCGCGCGTCAATTACACAGACTATACTCGTATAATCGGACCAAATGAGTATATACGCATACGGTCATGACAATGTTCTGGAATATTCATATATAAAAACTAATAATAAATTAATTGATGAAAATTGAGTCTCTCTATATTAAGAATAAACGATATGGCAAGATTGCCAATGAAACAACTAGCTAACATAGATTTATGCAATTATAAGTCACCGTTTTAAAATATTTAAAAATCAGTCATAGATAGATTTCGTTCATTGATACCCAAAATGTGATATGCGAATATTCACAACATTCAGACATGTATTTTACTAGGGAATTGGAATCAAGGGACTTTTTAGTCAAATATCAAA
Organism: Mytilus edulis; assembly: GCF_963676685.1. Classification (NCBI taxonomy): domain Eukaryota; kingdom Metazoa; phylum Mollusca; class Bivalvia; order Mytilida; family Mytilidae; genus Mytilus; species Mytilus edulis. Next base: position 44,241,656 of record NC_092349.1, on the reverse strand, counting down.
TATTTTTACACATTTTTCACAATAGGATGAAAGTTTATCTTTAATAACTAAACTACATTCCTTCCTGTTTATTTTTAAATGGACAACTATAGTGTGGTCCCAGGCCGTTTCCATAAAGTTTATAACTGGTCGGACAAAAACGATCGGGGAGGGGGGTACTTTGTTATTACTTCACACGTAATTGGGATGATATCTAAACTTCCAAGTTTCAAAGTCTTATGTTGAATGCGTACTAAATTTTATTCTGAATTCCGATGTAACTGACAAATGATCAATATCAAACTTCTACTATTTTTTTTACTCCAATAATAAATTATAAATGGGTTATGTTATAAAAATAAGGAAGTACTTGCTTAAAGTTTTCGATGATAATTCATAAATATTCTAGACCAGTTTTGAAAAATCGACACTTCTGTAAACGTGTTTTATCTTTAAGAATTGCCTTGTATCATCTTCTTATTTTTTTCAAAACGAAATTACAGCATAAAGTGAACAAATTGTTATAAAACACGTACACTCATATAGTGAACAAAAACAAAACGTCATCCACGAGTAAATAATCATTTGTTCTTGACCCACATTGCATTCAATTCATGTATATCTTTTTTCATATAGAGATTAAAGGTAAAATAACAAAAAATACCGAACTTTATGGGAAATTCAAAACGGAAAGTCCTTTACAAAATGGTAAACTTAAAGCACAAACACATATTCCGAATTTACAAAATGTTCATATCCGTGACTTGGTACAGGCATTTTCTTATGTAGAAAATGGTGGATTAAGAGATAAACAAGTGCTGAACTGGTACGATGTTTAATTAGCTGAATGCGATTGATAAGTTTGTCCGAAGACATATGGTTCCGTTGTCTTTTATGAATAATATTCATGATATCTTCTGACACAGTTTTGCTGTTGTTAGTACATTTTCAAAGAAAGCTGAGCATGATCACTTTCTTGATTTTATTAAATGGTTACACAGTAAATTATTGCTAGAGACTGTTTAAGTTGCCAATTGGCAAGCATATTTCCATCTGAGAATACCCGTTACTGTGAAATAGGTAAAGTTCATTAACATGAATAATTGTACAAATGGCGATTAACACGTGAATTGGTCAAGCTGTAATTGAATTGAGAATAGAATAAAATACGTTAAGTATCGGCTATGCATAACAACATAATATATAGACACAATTTTCAAAGGGGAATATTTTGATATTGACACACGTGTGTCATGATATTACACTTTATCTGATATTCAATACTGTCTTGATAAAAAAACAAAAAATGTATGTGTGTATAAACCAATTTATCAAAAAAGCAAAAAAGCAAAGATTTATCTTTTATTGATTTTATCGGGAAAATGGGTGAAATTGCAAATTTATTTGTGTATACTGTGTGCAAGTTCAGGTTTAATTACTTATTCTTGCAATTCAATTAAAACTGCTATATATCTCTTTAAACATATCATACTCAAATTTTTCTCAAACGAATACCAAAACTGATTGCTTGACATGATCGATTGTTATGTACTGCAATATTAATAATAAATGTATTTTTCATTGCTAAGCGTTCTTGCGTTTGTTTGTACTGTATTCCTGTCACGTGTTGTTGCTATTTTAGTGGTATTTTTTAACATTGCCATACCAGCACGAGGTTTGACTAGCAATAAAATCCAGGTTCAACCCACCGTTTTTTTTCTTAAAAAGTCCTGTTCTAAGCCAGCAATATGGCAGTTGTTATAGAATAGTCAATGTTTACTCATGTTGCCGTTCACGATTGTTGAATTTCAGTGTTTTTGTTGTTCCATTGTTTTCTCTTATGGCTGTCGAATTTCTCTTCATTCTATTACACTACTAAACGTTTTCTCCTTGCCGTGTTTCCATCTTTTAAACAATCACCATTTTGTTGAACTTTGTGGCTATTTTGCTGCAACAATTTATGAGGATGTGTCAAATAGTTGTTGCATTATAAAAAGACGGTTCTGATAGATTTTACCCAACAATTTGAATACTTTATGATATTTAAGGTTATTATTGTTAAACATTTGTTACACGTGACTTAAACATGAAAATAATGAGGCAACCGCTATGGATTTTTCAAAATATCTCTTACACTTATGATGATTCCTGATGCAGAACTGATCAATCAAATGATTCAATTAATTAATTAACAAGCATCTTAAAAATTACTGCAGCAAACTTTCTGTACAATTGTAGCAGATATCATCGTTTAATTAGTGCATGTACACTATTGTACGTATTAAATCAAAAGAACAAAGTTTAACATTTGATAAACATTTTTGCGTAGTTTATTTATGATATTTAAATGATAGCGATCAATTCAAATCTATTGCAAAATGCAATTTTGAAAATATTGTTTGATTTCTAAGCCACGAAGAATGAGTATGAATACAGAAATAGACATTATCTAAATATTAGATTTGAAAATCCATGACATTTGAATTCACTTTCGGTTTACATAGAAAATCTTCAAAAATGTCATATGACATTTAAATAGGTTTAACGAGAGAAATTTATGTATTACTGAAAAATTATTACACCAGGGTTTTCAATATCACAAACTAGTCAAAACATTTACTAAATTTTATCATCGGTATAAGGACATCATTCGTAAATATAGCTCAACATGCAGACTTTTTATACGTTCAGGTATTTCACATCCAATTTTATATGGAAATATTCTTTATAAAGCACAAAGGTGTCAGTATTCACCTCAAAAACTAACAAAACCTTTGAATAGACTTATTAAGAAGGGATATAGTTACGATACTGTTGTCAGGTCATTAAAGATTGCATATTTTGGCGTTAATATTGATTCACTTGTAGGGTCTTTGCATCGAAACTAAACACATTTATTCAAAAACCAGTTGTTGGCATGACACAGGTTATGTTCTTCTCATATATGTTATGATGGTATGATACTAAACCCCTAACGGGAAGGATTGTGCCTGATGTTAATATGATGAAATCATAATCTTTCAGTCAGTTTAATTGAAGTCTGGAGCTGGCATGTCAGTTAACTGCTAGTAGTCTGTTGTTATTTATGTAATATTGTCATTTTGTTTATTTTCTTTGGTTACATCTTCTGACATCAGACTCGTACTTCTCTTGAACTGAATTTTAATGTGCGTATTGTTATGCGTTTACTTTTCTACATTGGCTAGAGGTATAGGGGGAGGGTTGAGATCTCACAAACATGTTTAACCCCGCCGCATTTTTGCGCCTGTCCCAAGTCAGGAGCCTCTGGCCTTTGTTAATCTTGTATTATTTTAATTTTAGTTTCTTGTGTACAATTTGGAAATTAGTATGGCGTTCATTATCACTGAACTAGTAAATATTTGTTTAGGGGCCAGTTGAAGGACGCCTTCGGGTGCGGGAATTTCTCGCTGCATTGAAGACCTGTTGGTGACCTTCTGCTATTGTTTTTTTCTATGGTCGGGTTGTTGTCTCTTTGGCACATTCCTCATTTCCATTCTCAATTTTATTCCTTATTTATATATGATATTCACATGCCATAACAAACATTAATGTGAGAACAAAGAACATAAAGGTAAATAATATTATTTTCAGTGCATGTATGTCAATGATTACTATTATTAAGATATTGATATGCTGATTTGAAACCAAAGATAAATCAGTTAATGCAAATTTTGTATCTTTATATAAAAAAAAAAGATGAGGAAAAAAGAAATATCACAAAAAATACTGAACTCCGAGGAATATTCAAAATGGACAGTCCATAATACAATAGCAAAATCAATCGATAAAACACATCAAACGAATGATCAACAGCTGTTTTATTCCTGACATGGTACAGGCATTTTGAAATGTAGATTGAACCTGGTTTTATAGCGCTAAACCACTCACTAATATGACAGTCACATCAAATTCTATTACATTTACAACGATGCGTGAACAAAACAAACATACTAGGTAAAATAGTCAAAATATGGGTACAGCAGTCATCTCTTTGTCACAATCTTAAAACAAACAAATATTTAACATTAAAGGCACAAAAAGCATCTATCAAGTTAAAAATATACATGCACTAATTCGCGTGTTTGACACCATAAAATTTAAACGTCACATAGGAAAAATATAAAATAATTTTGCCGTTCAATGTTTTTTAAAAAAAAACTTATAATTTCACATGGGGAAAAAATCAAAAGTAAAATTATCCAGAATAACTTTAGAATTTTTAAGAATCCACATATGATTGATACCCCTACGCGAGTAAAATAATTTTGTCGATCAAAGTATTTTCAACTTTATAAGAGAACAATAACATAGTGAAATATAATGGAATAATAGCACATTGGTAAGATAGCTGCATAACATGGATTTAACAGAATTAAAATCATTTAACTATTGGGTCCTGTCTTTGGACAGGCAGAGGAGGGATGTAAACATTTCTGTGGGCGCTGAATCCTCTGCTTTTCTCGGACAATGATATAGCAGCATAAATTAATTACAAACTGAAAAGGCTAATTACAATAATGCGACTCATCAGATCGACCCAAGAGTTACAACCAACTTATATCAAGACAAACCGATCTTCAAGCTCATGCAGTAACTGAAAGCTAATTCGAAGTCAATGACAACTCATAAATACATCATGTACATGTACTTCAAGACTAAAGTATAAAAAAATACACATCCAATAGACTTAGTGTAAATTCGTCATAAAATGTCTGAGAAAAAAATGAAATTGTACTGTACAATCATAAAATCATTGCACATGGATCGTATTTAGATTTTTGTGCTTTATAAACGAAATAGCCGTAAACGTTAGTATATGACAGATCGTATTTAATCAGACATATGATCAATATCAAACTTCTTCTGGGTTTGTTCAACTCCAATTACAAATTATACTTGATTATGTTATCAAATCAAAATACGGAAGTACATGAATAAAGTTTTTAAGGTTAGGTCATAAAATATTCAAGACAAAATTAAAAACTTGATTTTGGTAAATATGTTTGCATGATCTTCATGTGTGTTTTTTCAAAAACGAAAGAACCCTGGTTTCTCGGTCTTCTACAATTCAAGATGGCGAAACACAAATTAACACAACTGAAAATACACTGACCGAATAAAATTGATCTATAGCCCGTGAATACAGTTATTTCGTACTGCATTTCCTTTAGACAATAAATTCAAATCAAAAATAAATCGCACCTGCTCTATCTCAAAAAGATATTTACAGTGTAGTGTACTAATATTGGGACAAATAATATCAAAATTATAGAAACTTCTACAAGCTCTAACTCAAAATATTGACATTTCTGTGTAAAGGGGGTCCAAAATTCAGTTTGACAGCTTCAGACGTGCTAATTTTCGATCTTTTTTTAACTCGACAAATCACTTCTTAACATAAAGATTCAGCACTAACAAAATTTGGAAAAGTGTATAAAAAAATGCATACATTTTTAAAAAATATACTGTTCACACTTAGGACAACGAAAACCAAAGTACGTGTCCTTGAACCATCTATGACACCATTTATATACAAAATCAAGAGATGTTATATGTATAAAACAATTTCAGAAATCTAAACTAAAAAAAATGTGACCAACTTGAATCACATACACAGTTAAATAAAATAATTTTGTTGTATGGTATAAAGTATAACTGAAGAACGGAAATAATTTTTACAAACTAAATAATTTTGCTGTTCATAGTTCAAAGAAGAGATATAAAAAATTGTATAGATAGTCATACACTGATCAAATCTGGTGTATACAAATAAAATAGAGAAACGAGATATGACCTTAATAAAGTAAACATTAATTAACGAAATAGCATTACAAATTGTATCAAAAGGTCAAATAAACAAGAAAGTGTGATTTGAGAGTACTCGCAGTTACTGAAATCTAGTTAAAAATATAATAGCCAAAAACAATTAGTAATAAAAAAATCATGCATTAGAGACTTCAATCAAATATAACACATCCGGGGATAAAGTATTTTAATAGTCAAATAAAACATGACTTGTGAAACGCTAAAAATCAAATATCGACAGATAGTAGGACAGTTAGGAGTTAACCTCTTTACAGAAACATGAAAGTGGATGTGAATTTCTATATCCCGTTTGAAAAGTAAACACATTTAATGTTGACAAACTCGATATCAGTTGAACTATATTCATATATCTAATCACAACATTTAAAAGATAACCTTTATTATGTATTAAAAACGAGAATAAAAAAAACACTCTTAAGCAACATCAACAAAAAATAAACACTGATCAACTGGTTTAGATGGTTTAACTTGAACCAACAGTCATCCTCACCTGAACAAGTGGAATTAGCAGTTCAACATAGTGAACCACACTATACATCAGTCGAAAAAGCTTAGCTATATCAAAACAAAAAAAATATACACTGAACGAATACATTTGATCTGTAGCATAATATAAATAAAACGTGAATAAAATGTGTAAAACAATGTCAAAAGACAACTTTATCTTGGGAGACACTTAAAATGACGTTAAATAAAAACATGTAGGCTACACAGGTAACTATAGATATAATAATTGTTTTATTGGAAATACGGAAATATTTTTAAAAAAAAATTTGTTGTTCAAAGTTTGAAACCAAAAGTATAGATATCGTAATATGTATCACTTATCAAAGGTAGTTAGACGAGATATAACACAAAAACAAGCAAACATGGAAGAACAAATTAAAATGCATTACAAACTGATTGTGTCAACAGTTCAAATCAACACGAAAGTACGATTTGAGATTGAGTACTCGCAGTGACTGAAAGCTAGTTAAAAGATAAAATCAATTAATAATAATAAATCATGCATCAGAGACTAAAATCAATCAAAACTTATTTTAGGGATTTAGTGTTTTAACGCCATATGGACAGTGAAAGAAGACAAGGCATGTGCATATACGAACAAAAAACTATCGACAGGCAGTTGATTTTGGTTAATTTCAAAGATGTGTATTAGGGAGCAAAGATCTGTACTTGTTTTCTTAACAATTGGTTTTAAATCATTTTTTATTTAAATGCTTTATTAACTAAGGATAAGCTCTAGTGAATTTCATCGTCTGCTGACTTGTATTTTGCTGACGTTACATTGAATTTACCATTCTGCTTTGACTTTAAGAGTATGGAAAATTTGATATTTAAGATCTTGAATCTCACCATAATATAATTTAAAAAAAACGAAATATTTCATTGCCTAAAAGCGAAGAAAATGGGGAATTTCTTGAAATTGATTTAACATATCAAAACGTATATTCAACTTACAAAAAATCTTAAATGAACTATTAACAATGCATGAACTCGATGATATGTATCAATATTGTGTGTGTTATTTAGTTTCAACGCCATCTAATGAACCATCAAGATGACCTATGACAACCGCCGATGGTTATATAACCCAATATAAACAAAAGTATTTCCTAGGTCTGTCTGATTTCATACTATAGGTTAACGAATCTTCAAATAATCCCTTTATCTGTACAAGAATGAGTCAAACACATGGTTTCTCTTGTCTCACTTTCAATGTTGACATTCTTTTCCTTTGAATAGCTGAACACCCATAGTTTATGCGTAACCTATCTCTTGCTAAAGCGCTAATAGTAATGAATCATTCATGAGCGATCTTATTTAGACAAAATTGAACCAAAGTAGCTGCTAAAAACTAATTATTTTTTTTAACTATTTCACCTTGAGTTATGAATGCACAACCGAAATCATATATATTGTTTTCATATCTCGTAGCTAATGCCCCTTTAATGACTGTGTCGTTTATAACAGTTGCCATATAACATGCAATCGTACAGCTAACATTATCGTTTGTCTCTTGAATCTAACCACTGATAAACGAATACAAATACTGCGGCATTTCATTTGTATTTTAACATACTAGTAGTTAGATGAGAGAATAAGATTTAATGTACTTATTTTTTAGACTTTTTTGGAAGTAGTGGATGCACATGATTTCATATGCCAAATATGTTGCTATTTTCAAGACAATAACATAAAACTAAATCCAAGAGTTTGTAACACGTTGAGTAGCATGGTGACCGCAATATACGATGATCTTGATGGTATAACTGATGTTGAAATTAGAATGACTATATTTGCCACTGAAGACCCAGCACCGTCGAAATTTTGTTGTAAACTAAAGAGCGGCGATTGTTTAATGATAATAAATATTACAAATGATGGTAAGAAAACAAACAAATTTGCATCCATGACCTGGAAGTCGGATTTTTCTAGACTGTTCAAGCCAAACGCTAATGGTGTTGTCTCGGTTCTGAAATCAGTAATCAAACCTGCGATTTGTATGGTCGTTATGGCAATGAGATATAGTTCTAAAGGTCCTGCCGATCTAACATTGTGTACTAGTTTAAGCATTTTCGCTACAGACAAAGTTATAGACAAACTCTTGTGTTCTTTTGACTGGCTGGTGCAAAGTAAAATTAATAAATAATCTTTGAAATGCAAACGAGGGTTTCTTATCAGATTATATCAGACTAACGTAGATTTGAACGAACGTACGAAGAACGTATCATCAAATATATAGCTTTATTTGGAAGAGATTTGGGAGAATATTCGAATTATAAACTACAAGGCAAACCAGATATTGAATAAAACTACAACGTTAATTCATCAAAAGTTTGTACTTTCAAACCGTTGTTTATCATTTGTAATTTATTAACCCTTTAACAGGATAAGATTTTTTTGTTAAGTATATATTAAATCACTTTTGTATGTTTTAATATTTTGTTTAATACTCATTAATTTAAAAAAAATCGTTCCCTTCTATCAAATTTAACAAAATATGTTGTTTGATTTTGAGTAGATTTCTTATAATGTGATGGAATGGTTTTCTAGTAGATTAAAGAAATGATGAGATTTTTTTTAAGTAATATTCAATTCTGAGACTGTATAACATCTATACTTTGGCTACTTAATTTTACTTGTCTTTCATATCATGGTTAAATCAAATTTACATCTATTTTTGTGTTCTATTAAAAGAAAGCTCATAAAATTATGATAGTTCTACAACTCTTTTTTTTTTGGCCTAAGAGTTACATGTACCCTTTACTTATTCCATCAAGAAAATTGTCCTAACGTCCACATTACCTTGGGTACAATTCTAAATAATTTTTAATGGCGATAAAAATATATTTAGGAAAGCCTTGATTTAAATCATTTCTTTTTTAAACGATAAATCTTTTATTGCACATTTCTCTGCTGTTTAACAAATTACTCGACTCACAGCATTCAGCCGGGTATCCCTGTGAATTAGTTACTGTTTAGGGATGTTTGCTCCTCTATTTTTTTAATTTTTGTCAGATTTTCGGGATCCTCTGGTTTGATCCATGTATTAACATAAAAAAAAAATTGCCCACTAACCCCCACTTTTCTTTTCATATTTGTATTACATACAATTTAAAAAGCCATATTTCAAAATCTTATGAAATCCTTGTTATTTTTTTATAGTTTTTTAAACAAAAAATGTGTTAATGTTAAATGTAAGAAAAATCTAGAGAGAATTATTTCCCGCCAAATTTTCACGTGTATATCGAAAACAAGCACATGGACCCACCATTTTTTTCTGCTTTTTTAGTTTCTTTATTTATATACTATCAATTTATAACAGTCTTTTAAAAAGCTTGTTATTTTTAAACAGAGTAGCGAACATCCTTAACCAGGGAGATTATACAGTAAATTTATATTTATTTATATAATTATATGAATTATGATTAGTTATTATAAATACAATACATTGATTTTAACAATTTGTCAAAGTTCTTAGTTTTGTGGAGGTCATCATAATGTAACGTAAATACGGAAGTTGTACTAATCATTGTCCGATGTTGGTTTTAATTTAGTCGTTGACCCTTAACCTCAAAATATTCCCGTTAAAATTGAGATGAGCGAACAAGCGATAGCCTTTCAAAAAGTGCTCAATTCGACTCTTCGCTGATGAAAATGGAAAGAGCTCTCGCTTTGTAGATTGATTCATTTACTAGAATAGCTACGTGCATCAATCAACAAATTTTACCACACACGTGAGGTCACACGTTATGAACTTGTAGTATCGTTCAACGTTGTTGTTTACTCCAGAAGATTCGTCTATTTATAGATAAAAGTTACCTGTGTAAAATCTAATTGCTAAAATAGAGACGACAAATCCGATACTCTACGGGATTGAAGGACATTTACTTGGTTGGGATTGTCCTAACCAATCAATAAATTTTAATTATTCACGTCTCGTGATATCTTCCAATCAGGTAACAAGAAAAATTCACGCCCTTAGTGTCCATCGTTCAATTTTTAATCTCGACTCCTAGGAGTCGAGAATGATTGAATGATAACACTTGGAATGATTTCAAGATCAAAGGATCTAAACTGAGTATTTCTAAAGGTGAGTTTTGTTATATTTCCATTGACTTATGATAAATTGATCAAGAATGAATCTTTTTTTATATCCTGAAATATTAGATATTTTCCAGTTATTAGACAGTAGACAGTACGGGGTCAAAATCATGTCCTACAGGTAAACATTGACCATTCGTCACCTTTAACATCTTAAAATAAAACATTTGTTTACATTTGAGTTTTTCTACATGATATATATAGTAATACAGAAGAATGATCATGCGCAATAATCAATATGGTTATTATATTTTTTTATAAACATCATTCAAAAATCTACTTGTTGTTTTATCAAGAAGTTTCATATTTTCATAATTACTTACTTATAGTTACTTATAGTTGATTTCCAGTACAGGATCCCTCAAGGTTCCTCTTCACCAGACTCGTAATTTAATGTGTTTCTTATACTATTTTGACCGTGACTTCCGGATATTTCTGCTCTATAGTCATTATAGTATAATTCTTCGTCTGACCAATATTTGTCTAGTCGATTTTTGAATGAATTTATCGATGGTGACTTTGTTATTTTATCTGGTAGTTTGTTCCAGGTTTTAGCAATTCTAACAGAGAAAGAGTGTTTACGGATATTAGATTGGAATCTTTGATGAACTACTTTATTACTGTTGGTCCTACTACTACATCTTTGTTGAGAATCTTCTGCCTTTCTTAAAAATGAGCTAACTTCTTTGTCGTTTCCTTGTTATGCCCTTTTACTTAAAATAATCTTTGGTCCACTAAGAGGCAGTACTATGATGTATAATAACCTTTGTAAATTCATCATTTTCCAGTAGAGCTATCTGTTCTTTTGGTGGACTGTTTTCAACATACCTGAAATATAGATAAAATAAAGACATAGATGGATTTATAGATTGATGGTGTTTAATAAACATATGACTATATCATGGTGCCCCGTTTTTATTGGTTGAGGAAGCTGCAGAACCAAGACTACGGCAAGATTGTCGTTTAATGTTGTTTAAATTCTAATTTAAATATATTCTATAGACATGAACCTTTTTTTGTTTATACTCTGAAGAATAATATTACAGTGAGAAATGGATTGATGTCATAATAGTTTTTATCATATATTTTGTAGCCTAGTATTAGATTTTTGAAAGTGATTATCTGTGTTCCCATTTTTATTTTACCAAGGAGTATTTTGACTTTTTGCCAAAAAATTTAAAAGTATTTGCATGAAATGAAAAAGTGTTCATAGTTTTCTAATTGGCTGCAAACATGGCACTGGTCATCATTTTTCAGTTGCCAGGTGTACAATAATTGTTTACAAGGAAGTATATAATGAAGTAACTTCCACCTGAATATCTTTAGTTTGTTTACTTGTAAACTATTAAATATAAAGTTAAGCATTTTGTATAAATGGCTTGAGGAATCTAATTTAAATTGTGTTTTCCATTTTAGAAAGTCAATTGGTGTTTTTTCTGGTATATAACATGAGCTAATGCTTTTATAAATTACTTTTGATGGAAGGTTTTCGATGCTGATCAATTTTGTATTATTTGGTGTTTTTATGTATAGCTTTTTATCTGTTTTAACTTGAGTATTGCAACAGTTATCTGATTTCATTATCATTTGCCATTTTTTTTGGTATTGCAGCTCTTATTCGAGATAGTTCTGATATCCAGTTAGATTTGAGGGTCAATCTAATACTGCCTTTTGTGATATATTTCCTGCTTCATCTATTATATCATTAATAAATAGTATTCCATTGGTTATCCAATGTGAAAATATTAAGCATTTGTTTTGAAATTTGATATGTTTATTGCCCCAAATGTATTGTTGTCTTATATTAATAAAATTTGTACTGTTGGTTTTTATTTCAGATATATTTTCTATCTTAAACCAACTTTTGACTATTTCTAAATAGAAAAGAGGGAGTGTTTGACTGAGTTTTGGGATTGCTTTTATGCTACCTGGATTCATGTTAAATAAAAAAAAAAGTTTTCTCCAAATTTATTAAAAAAGAAAAGGGGAATGACTTTCCAGTTTGCAAAGTGTATTGATGTTAAACGTTTGACCCAGGATAGTTGTAGAGCTGATAAAAAATCATCAATATTGATCATTATAAGGCCTCCTTCCAAGTAATCTTTACATAGCGTGATTCGTTTAACTTTTTCTTTTTTATTACCCCAGATAAAGTTGTAAATCAGTTTTTTAAATTCATTTAAAAATTCTTTGGAAATGGTTGTAACTGATGCAAAGAAAGTTAAATTTGGTAAAATGAGAGATTTAATTACTGTTATTCTACCTATCATTGTGAGATTTCTTTCTAGTCCAGCTATTGATTGTATCTTGAGACTTTCTTAGAATTTTTTCAGTATTTAATTTGTCACATTCATTTTTGTTAAGTCCAAAGTATACACCTAGGCTTTTAATAGGTTCTTTATTCCAGTTAATATTTTCATATTTATCTTTACAACTTTTAAGTCTGCCTAGCCATATTCCTTCTGTTTTTGATCGGTTGAGTTTAAGACCTGAGAGTGTTCCAAATATTTCAATGATATTTAAAGCATAGCTAATTTCCTGTGAGATTTTCAGACTACACAGGACAAATTGCAACATATGTTTATAATATGTTTTCAAAACATATGAAAAACATATGAAAATCATATGTTTTTCATATGTTTAGGACAAACATATGATAAACATATGTTTACAATCATATGTAATCGATACTTGCTCGTCGAATTCGAAAACCAGGAAAACTCGGAAATATTTTCACCGTTATCGTTTTGTGCACTATGACGCAAACCATGGACGCTCACGCGATGATCTGCAGGGAAAACGGTACTATTTATTCTGCCATAGGCGACAATGTTAACATTTTCTAAATTTACCACTTTTTAAGATAAAAACCTGGATAAAACAGTTATATGTTGTGTTAGTACTTTATTACTCTGTTTTAAAAATTAAAGCCGAATAGTATCATGACCAACTTCCAACGGAGTTTGTTTATGTTATCCATGCCCACCGTCATTTTGCACCAAATGTATGAAATTTTGCAAGTCTTTTCGAATAATTCTCCAGAAAATATTTCAATAGGTTTTAAAATTTATATTGTAAATATACACACTGCAGTTTTTCATAGATAAATAAAAAATATATTGTAGCCTTACATCCAATCACAGCGCTCCTAATTTGACTTCCTTCACCTGCCTTGGGTACACAAAAGGCCAACCTAATGCTGGGGAAATTAAATACTACCGTTTTCACTGCAGCAGTCTACAGCTGTTTATTTAAGTTTTAAGAATGGACAAAGATAGACTCTACTTCTTCTTTTACTTATAAACAGATAAATTTATTTGGGTGACTTGTCGATTAACTAGAAGAAACCGGGGAACGAAACATAGAAATGAAAGTCTAGAGAAAGTCAACGCAACGAAAGTTCGAAATGTCAAAAGTGTTTTGTTTTCATGGATTACGTACATTTATGTACCTTAAAAGAGCAACGAATGGTAAATATAATTATGTACCTTTTTTTTTTAATTATAATTGGACAAAAGCAGGAAGATGTGTGTAAATTTTTCACAAAAAAATATTTGACTAACGTGTTGATTGTAAACCCGAGAACGATATTGTAATTAATGTATACATGTATATCCGATAGTAATCAGTAATTGCATTTATTAATCATCTGTTTCATTATCTATCATGAGGTTATTTTTACATACATCCCAAATAACAATATTTGTAAACTCTGTAGAGATTAGTTAAATTTAAAAAAAAGGGAGGGGGGCATCAATACTGAATGAATGGATAGATGTCAGTGAGGTTCTATTACTCCCATTCTTTTCATATAATTTAGATATATATAATGTATACCGGCTTTTCATGCATTGCATAGCCAAAGATAATAATGTTAATGTAATTTTTTCCCAAATTTTAATTATGATCAAGCTGAGACTACAATAACACTGTTATCAAGTGGTTCCAAGACGAGAATCACATTCCAGCATAATCGAGAAAATCATGATTCATTACATTTGATTGAAGCTCAAATTGTTATGAGTGCATGAAACTGAAAGGTCTACTAAACATTGCTTAACATGTACTTAAATGTACAATGAAAATATTAAAAAAAACCAAGATGTGTTTGTCATCTTTGTCATGGTTGTCAACAATTATATTTGATTTTTGGGGTATACACGCCACTTTCAAACAAAGCATTTAGGCTATTTCAAGGCGGCTAGTTTTTATTGGTGGAGGAAGCTGGAGAAAAACCACCAATGAAATTTACAATACGACCGACACGAAGAAAAACAAACAAGAATTTTTTATCCATTGAAATGTTTGGTTGAAATGTTTCACCCAAAAATGGAAGCCAGGGGAACAAATCAACCAAAAGGCTACGAATGAATCGGAAACGAAAATGAAGTTGTGAATAACGTTCGACACATGGAGTTATATAGGCCACACCCAGCAGGCCGGTTGCAGTCGGGCTTTGAAAAAAATATTCAGTATATCAGTTCGGCGGAACAGACCTTACGGTCAGATATGGGATTCACATACAATCCTCCCCCCCCCCCCAAAAAAAAATATGCCCGGTTTTTTTTAGAGTGTAATAGAGTATAACATGTATAATTTTCTGTTGGGTGGAATTGTGATAAAGAAGTCAATACGTCCTGGCTCAATACTTTGAAGGCGTCATCCTTAGCCTAAACATGTGTTACTTTAATCTGAATTTCAAAATGACAGAGTGACTTTTCTTTTTCGACGTACTTGTCAACTCCACCGTAGCGAATCACATAACTTTGACATAATAAATAATATATTACAGTGAATAAGAGCGAAAAATATTTTTATAAGTGGAGAACTGTCGCATTAAAATTAAATACACAGCAAAATTCACGAAGTCTAGCTATATAGGTTATTAATCATTTTATAAAAAAAAAAAGTGCCAGCAAAGGGTGACGCCTTCAAAGTATTGAGCAAGGACGTATTGACTTCTTTATCACAATTCCACTTCAAATAAATTAAATAGTACATATAGCTTTAGATCCATTCAGTCATTTTATAACGGATGTCAAGTTGGTTCAATATTCAACATTCAACATTCAATTTTTTTTTTTTTCGTGAATCCATTTTCAACATTCAACATTCGATTTCAACATTCAACATTCGATTTCAATTTTCAACATTCGATTTCAATATTCAAAATTCAACATTCAATTTTTTTTTTTTTTTTTTTCTTGTATCCATTTTCAACATTCAACTTTCAACATTCGTTTTCAACATTCGATTTTCAACTTTCGTTTTCAACATTCGATTTTCAACATTCAACATTCGTTTTAAACATTCAACATTCGTTTTCAACATTCGATTTTCAACATTCAACATTCGTTTTCAACATTCGATTTTCAACTTTCAACATTCGTTTTCAACATTCGATTTTCAACTTTCAACATTCGTTTTCAACATTCGATTTTCAACTTTCAACATTCGTTTTTAACATTCGATTTTCAACTTTCAACATTCGTTTTCAACATTCAACATTCGTTTTCAACATTCAACATTCGTTTTCAACATTCAAAATTCGTTTTCAACATTCGATTTTCAACTTCAACATTCGTTTTCAACATTCGATTTTCAACTTCAACATTCGTTTTCAACATTCAACGTTCGTTTTCAACATTCAACATTCGTTTTTAACATTCAACATTCGTTTTCAACATTCAACATTCGTTTTCAACATTCGATTTTCAAATTTCAACATTCATTTTCAACATTCAACATTCGTTTTCAACATTCAACATTCGTTTTCAACATTCGATTTTCAACATTCAACATTCGTTTTCAACATCCGATTTTCAACTTTCAACATTCGTTTTCAACATTCAACATTGTTTTCAATATTCGATTTTCAACTTTCAACATTCGTTTTCAACATTCAACATTCGTTTTCAACATTCGATTTTCAAATTTCAACATTCGTTTTCAACATTCAACATTCGTTTTCAACATTCAAAATTTGTTTTCAACATTCGATTTTCAACTTTCAACATTCGTTTTCAACATTCAACATTCGTTTTCAACATTCAACATTCGTTTTCAACATTCAACATTCGTTTTCAACATTCGATTTTCAACTTTCAACATTCGTTTTCAACATTCGTTTTCAACATTCGTTTTCAACATTCGATTTTCAACTTTCAACATTTGTTTTCAACATTCAACATTCGTTTTTAACATTCAACATTCGTTTTCAACATTCAACATTCGTTTTGAACATTCGATTTTCAACTTTCAACATTCGTTTTCAACATTCAACATTCGTTTTCAGCATTCAACATTCGTTTTTAATATTCGATTTTCAACTTTCCACATTCGTTTTCAACATTCAACATTCGTTTTCAACATTCGATTTTCAACTTTCAACATTCGTTTTCAACTTTCAACATTCGTTTTCAGAATTCAACATTCGTTTTCAACATTCGATTTTCAACATTCAACATTCGTTTTCAACATTCGTTTTCAACATTCAACATTCGTTTTCAACATTCAACATTCGTTTTCAACATTCAACATTCAACATTCGTTTTCAACATTGGATTTTCAACTTTCAATAGTCGCTTTGACCATTCAAAATTTCAATATTCGTTTGGACTTTATCATTTGTTTCCAACATTCAACGCTCGATTTTAACGTTCAACATTTGTTTTGAACTACGGTGATAAAGTTATCAAAGACTTTCAAATTACATTTTTTATATCTTTGATAAAGAATTAATTGTTACATTTAGATATTATACAGATCACAAATTTAAATTGTACAATATAATATTACATAAAGATTGTACAAAAAAAATAGATTGATTACAACATGACACTTACAAGGGAGGTAATTACTTTTAAAACTGACAAGAAAACTAGCACTTTAAAGTTAAAGTATAAATGCACAGGTCAGAGGTTTTCAGATCAATACTATTTTAATCGGAGATAATGTCGACGGATGCAAAAGCCTTTTTCAATCTAAACAATAAGGGTGCGTGATCTTTACTTTTAAGTTTGGAGAGGATCTAAGATGATAAGACATAACAGTGAATATCCTCTATTACAATTAAAGCATACCTATATTTTTGGCGAGGGTAGAACTAAAAGACCCCAGAAGAATTGGAAAAAATTACGCAAAATCTTGCATTCGGAAAGTTTCTTTCGAACCCTCTCTAAATCTAAAGCGCAAGTTTTGTTTAATTTATTTTTTTATATTCTGGTCTCGGAGCAAAATATATAGATACAGTGTAAGACTTTAAGTATTTACATATAGGATCATATATATAGGAATAATATCAAAAGACGTATGTAGGATAAAGAAAAAAAACGTGTAATCCACAGTCAAGTGTATGGCTATGGTTAGTTTAAACATATATATTTATAGTGGATTGAAAATGTTCTCCCCGTAACGGGGATCGAACCAGGAACCTTTTGAGTTTGTAGTCCGATGCACTAACCGATGTGGCTATTGTATAATGGGTATAAATGGTCCGGTTTCGAGTTGAAATCCCTCCAGCTACTTTCAAGATGAAGAACAGGAATAAAAGCCATGCTCGTTGATAATTTGTATTTTTTCTATGTATTGATTGCGATTTTGTCCCGTGTACTTTTAGTCCGCATCTCTTTTTTTTCTATACACATGGAAACAAGTATTGCAACACCAAATTGAAATTGAAATTAAAAAAAACTCTTTATTTTTTTGTGATATAATTTGGTAAAATAGAACTAGTTAAACATTATTTAAGTATCACATGAGTTTCATCAATAGATATCTACTCGATACGTTTTTATCTGCACATGCAACTACTGTACCCATAAACAGCAAAACAGATGTTTTCATCCTCATTGTTTTCAACACTTTAAATAACCAAGTTTTTAAAGTTATGTGATTGACACCTTGTAATGGGTCCTTGACAACTCTTAACTGCAGCAAGATGGCAGATTATCAGCATAAGAGAAGCAGGGATGTCGCTGTAACAACTGCACGTATTGTTGGTCATCACCATTCCACTATTAGTCGTTTTGAGAATAAAAATCAGGCAATAAACGCTGTTAAAGACCTTCCAAGATAATGAAGACCCCCTATACCATTTGCTAGGGAAAATAAAGCATAATGAAGGTTGGTCAGAAGGAAACCCATTGCATACAAGACAATCCTAAAAAGAGGGCGGTGGCCAAACAGGAGCCTTTTAGTTTTAACAAGAACTGTTCGAGATCGACTCATCGCTACTGGTTATCGTGCGACAAAACCATTTCGGAGACCTTTGCTAACGAACAGACACACAGTTTTCCGTATCACACGTAATGCAGAGCTCGCCAAAGTTGGAAATTAGCATCGTGGAGGAAGATCCAATGTTCAAATGGAATTCGGTTCATCTTCCTTGGCCCGATCGTAGCCCGGATTTGAACCATATCGAGCATATTTGGGACACTATTGGGCGGAAAGTGAGCGAAAGGACACCCCAGTTCAAACACATCATGAAATAAACAATTCCCTTCATCAGAAATAGTTGCTGCTACCTTAGCAACAGATTAGTCGATTTATGGCAGGAATCAGAAGACGTTAAGATGCGGTTATCTGTTTGAATGGATGCTGCGCAAAAAGTACTAATTCTTTGGCGTATAACGAACAACCATGATGTGAACAGTCATCTGAACATTAATTTTGAAATGTCTGACATTGTAAAGTTCGACTACAGTAAAAGTGGTAAAATGCATTTTTTGTACAAAAAACACTTGATTTTGTTGGTTATATAAATCATTTTTTTTTCAAATATTTTTTGTTCGTTTCAATGCCAATGTTATCATAAACTATTTTTCAATAATATTATACATATATTTTATTATATTTCATCTAAAAAAAGAGGCTGATTTTTCAAGTTTTAAAAAATCAAGGTGTTGCAATACTTTTTTCCATGTGTATATTTAGGACCTGTACACCGCTAAATGCAAGTTTACCCCTATATTGATGTTAAAATCGGCGTAAATGAAATGCAGATCGGCGCAAATGGTAGTACGGAAGCCGATAAGGGCCATTCAAAAAAAAAAATTATGTCGTAATTTCGACATAACATGTCGTTATTACGACATCGCTATGTCGTAATTTCGACATAACATGTCGTTATAACGACATCGCTATGTCGTTATTTCGACATAACATGTCGTTATTACGACATCGCTATGTCGTTATTTCGACATCGCTATGTCGTAATTTCGACATAACATGTATGAAATGGAGGTTCTAGTAATTGAAAGACAAATCCCAAACAGCGACGAAAACCGTTTCATCGAATTTTAAAAACCCGGGATTATTTAAGCCGTTTTCGCGGACGATCCAGGAGTAGATTACTATATTTTAAAATGTATATCAGAAATTAAACACTATAGATGACTTTCGGAAATAATTCTCAAGCCAAGGTTCAAGTAATTGAAGGGGTGTATTTCGACAACTTATGTACCAGGGAAAATACAATTCTATTCAAATTTAACCAAGGGTAAAAATGTTCGATTTACTTGCAGAGTGTCAGATATATTTGTATTGGGGTTGAGTTAAGATATAGAAATTTTACAATGACAGATCATATGCACCTTGAAAGTTAAACATCATATGATAAAAGTTTCGTACATCTAAAGAAAAATATCTTTTTTATGGAAAACTGCAGTGGCGGATGCAGGAATTTTCGAAAGGGGGGGTGCTAGCCCAGGGCAAAGGGGGGGTGCAAAGGTGCAAAACATATGTCCCGATTCAAATGCATTGATCGGCCAAAATAAAGGGGGGTGCGCACCCCCGGAACCCCCCCCCCCCCCCCCTGGATCCGCCACTGAACTGTACCACATCTTCCTATATCTACTACCGTCCGATCTTTCTTTCCCACATTACTAGCGACAATAATGCATTTTTAGTTGAAATAACTTAAAGGGTAAACATTATTAAATAGATTTCTACAACTTGAGGTAATTTATGATAAAATGACATCACAAAACGAACAGAACCAGAATCAGAAATTACAGAGCGATCGATACGTCCATTCACCCTCATAACAACAAACCATGGAGTTGTGCGCTTCTTTAAAGAGAGGTGGAAAACTTTGCTTACCTTGATAGGACTTCAGGTCAGTCACCAATCGGTTTCTTATTACTTTCAATCAGTATCTATAAAATATATATGTTTCTCACAGAAGGTAACCAAAGAAGGTGACCATGTAACACAATTGTGTTTCATATCATTAATTATTATTATTATTACTGGAGTATTGATTAGGAAATTCATTAAAAAGGAATTGATTACAGCATAACCGAACATTCAATGAAATGTACTCTTTGGACACTAAATAACGATCTGTACGAATATTATAAACATATAACCTGCAGCCAATAAATGACCATGTATACTGTGAAATAACATGTATCCTGCGGGTTAATTGTATAGGTTGACAATTAACCACAGACTAGAATTATTCAACACCCTGACTAATACGTAACCGGCCATCAGCTATGGGCCGATGTTTATGGACCACTGGACTATATAAGATCCAGCTTTGGACTTGGACAGGAGGACAGATTGGTACAAGAGATTGGTACCGGAGATTCCGCCAAGGTCTCCCCCACCTCGTGGGCAGGCTGGAACTCATGCGCTTATTATCCGAAGTACTCTAACATGAACGAACAGTTATATCACTATACGATCACGTGCCCGTGTGAGATACTGAACATTCGAACAATTCAACTTTAAAGACAGTTGTGAACATTCGAACATTTGAACTTTAGAATCTTTGTTGACTTTGTAATTACGTAATAAAATATATTTATCCATTAATGACTTCGTCACAACCAAAGATTTTGCGACGATACAAATATTAAACTTTACAATAGAAATAAATATCTTTAATCAATGAATTCAAATAGCAAAAGCTATGCAATTAACAGATATATACTTATTCAGCTTCATGTAAATTATTTAACAATGAAATACATTAAATATGAAATTTGGAGTTTTACCAAGGGAGCTAATAATTAATTAATACTAATGTCTGCCACACAACATTTCGGGGGCTCTCCCTCTGGTATCTTTCGTCCCTCTTTTATAGCTGATTATGCGGGGGCTTTTCTAGTTATTGGGGGCATTATGATATGACCTATAGTTGTTAATTTCTGTGTCATTCAGTGTCTTGGCAATCATAATACATATTCTTTAATATATATAGTGATGTCGTTATTAGCTATGTCGTAATTACGACATGTTATGTCGAAATTACGACATAGCGATGTCGTTATAACGACATGTTATGTCGAAATTACGACATAATTTTTTTTTTTTAATGGCCCTTATCGGCTTACAAATGCAAAACGACGTAAAGGTCATGTGCTTTTTCTTTTTAATTATTTGATGCCGGAGGATTGGGATTTCTAGCTTTAATGTAACCCACGTCAGCTTTTTAACTTCTATTTACAGCAACGAAAGCCAGTTTAGTGTTCTGTAATATGCCGTAACAGTTTAATTTTCCATGAAAAAAGGACATGTTTTTCAATGTCCGGTAGCATCGTAACTTTTCAAAAACAATTTCGAACAATATCTGGACATCGATGGGCATGTACAAGTGCCAAACCATACATGACCGTTCTTTGGTCTTCGTAGATCTATTCCAACTTATTAAGTCTACGCCAAGCAAAACATGATCTTTTAAAACATTGAATATTGAAGCCATAGTCTAACCTTTCCATGTCAGTTTTAATCTAACGTCGTACTTACAGTACATGATATATAAGGCATGGAGATGTTATTTTGACAGATCAGCTAAATTATCTATAGTAAAGGATCCTACAAATTAATGTAAGATACAGTCACAGAAAATAATTATATCTATAAGTACATACTAGTATATATAATATATAACAAAACATTTTCATATTTTTAATTTATGTTCTAAAAATAATATATTTTAAGTACACAATGAAGAAATAAATTGATAACAAGCGATTATGAATGTTATTTTACACTCGATGATTTCCGCGTATTTATAGATTATGGATCGGCTACAAGTCCAACACGAAATTACGTAATGGAAAGCTCTCTCGCAACAATACACCGGAATGACTTCACGGTCATCCGCTGTAAAAAGGACAAAAAAACACAGATCCGAGTGTAATCGCAGTTACTGACAGCTAGTTCAAAGCCAATAAAAACTAATACAAAAATCATGTATCTTAGACAAAAATGTCAACCAGTGCAAATCCAACATCCAATGGATTTAGTGTAAAGACGTTATTAACAATAGAGAAGAACACGACCTTATGCAATGCCAAAGCATAGGTAACAACAGATTGTAGTACCTTGATGTGTAAAACAATAATATTTAATATGGTTTTAAGTTACTGATAACAAAATTACTATTCATACCAATGAGAACAATATTCAAAAATATTTTTACAGTGTTTGATTGGTATTGGAAGGACTGCTAAGTTTGCTGCCCTGATCGTTTTTAATTTGCATGCATAGAATTTCTTTTACATTATTATTGATAAATACTATATTGCAGAAGTAATGGCAATAGATCTTTAAGTGAAAGATGTTGTTTGTGACCTGAGGGAAATTTATTTGGATATGCCGATTATGGTCTCATTGAGATTTACCAGACCTTCATTTAATTTCAGCACATTTTTTACGTTTCATTTATGGACTTTATGCTGTTCGTTCTGTGCGTCCGTTCGTTCTTCCGTTCATCCGTCTGTTCCGGTTCAGGTTAAAGTTTTTTGGTAAAGGTAGATTTTGATGAAGTTGCAGTCTAATTAATTTGAAACACAGTACACGTATTCCATATTACAAATTGTGACTTGGATGGAGAGTTGTCTCATTGGCACTCATACCACATCTTCTTATATCTATATAATCTTTTATTTAGAGACCAGCTGAAGCCCGCCTCTGGTTGCGGGATTTTCTCGTTGTGTTGATCCATTGGTGGCCTTCGGTTGTTTTCAGTCTTCTGCTCTTTGGTTTGGCTGTTGTCTCTTTGCCATATTCTTTATTTCCATTCTCAATTGTATTGATTGAATAATTGATTAGTTAATTGATTAATTAGTTCATTGATTGATTGATTGATTGATTGATTGATTGGTTGATTGATTGATTGATTGTGGGGTTTGCTCATTGCACTACAAACCAAAGTCATGATCATTTGAGAATCCTTTATTTGTATTGCAGTTTAAATTTCACCAATGAAAATCTACATTAACTTTTGCCTTAGTATTAAATAACTTTGTAAACTCTATAATGACCGTCTGATAACTATAAGACACGCAAGAATGTGAAATATAAAAACTTATTTGGCCTTCAATGTCTCAACCTTTTTTAATGTCTGTAACTTCTTTTGTCAGTTACGTTTCGATTTTGACATTGTTTTTACAAACTACCATTATAGATTTCCGGTAAATGTTCTGCATAAAAGCCTTTGGGAAAGCACATTGACGTAACTTTCCAAACATTTACTGGAGCCCAATAATTTGGCAAGGTGTTGCAACATGTAATGTACAGACGTTACAGCCGATTCAGTGAGTGTGTAGGCAAAGGTGGTATCCTTGGTTAGATTGCTTACTAGCTGTATGGTGAAGTCATTATTAGGTTAGATAAACTACCCTCCTTTAAGAGCAGACTGGTCCGACATTTAACCAATCAAACTGTCTGTAGGACTAGGCTACCTTACCTAAAAATGACTTCACGTTTTAACAAGAAAGGTAACCAATGATATTACCTTTGTCTACACACTTAATGCAATCGGCTGTAATACAAATGCGGAGTTTGTGAGACTAGGCTCAAGCAGTCAGTCGTTAGCATCCAGCTTTCAAATATATATACTCAAACGTACTTTAAATGTTTTTATTAATAAATAACCACTATATCACCAGTTTTCAATATATAGTTAAGCAGTCAAAGACAATATTTAATGATTTTTTTTAAATTTCATTTATGGTTCGTTAGTTATATAAAGGCAATAAAAATCGCTTTCAATATATTATACAGCGTGCAGCACGCTTTACATTTTAAAAAGTCAACAATTTTGTGTGTTTATAGAATCGTAAATAGTTATGATTATTTTTAAATGATAGCAAATTGCTCTATTGTGTGAATTATATAGCTTCCATATTCTCGGCATCCTGTGAAGTAGTTCATGAACAGTAATAATTGTTCTGCATTAGAAGAAAAGAAAGTTGCACTCGTGCTTTTAACTTTTTTTTGCCACACAAAACTGATTTTACAAAACATTCTACCTCGGAACTAGTGGATTTCGCTGAATTATGATTAGACTAAAGGTTTTTTTTTTGTATTCATAGTATGGTGGGCAAAGAATTAATCCTAGCTATACCCAAACTTGTAATTTTTATTAAGTATGCCCTATATCTATAGCTTACGTTTTCGCCTAGTGCAGATAAAAGTATTGCCGCAGAATTGTTCTTATTAACTATCCGGTAAGGGTTGGGTTGGGTATCCGACCTCAACTTGAGACCTACTTAAGAAGAAAAAAACTAAGCAGAACAACACCCTGGATTTTTTCTTCTGTAAACCTCTGCTGTCAAGCTTCTCTTTGCACCTAGTGCGGAAAATTTTTATTATATTTTCGGTAAGGGTTGGGTTGGGTGTCCGACCCCGACTTTGGACCTATCTTTTAAAAATAAAATAAGCCGAACAGCAACCTTGATTTTTTTCTCCAGAAGACATCAGCTAGCCTACCCAGCTCCCCTTTACACATTGTGCGGACAAAAGTATTGCCGTTGAAATGTGTTTCATAATCTTTTCGGTAATGGTAGGGTAGGATGGTTAGCTTAAGTCCACTTGAAAAAAAAGTGGACTCCAATGTGGTTTTATGCAGAACAATTACCCGCAAATCTATGGTAGTTTGCAAAAAATAATAGTATTTTTTTTATAATGTGATATGTAATATGTTGGCAAATAATGAAAGCTCGTATCTTAATAAATAGACATCGAAATAAAGAGAAACCGCATAATAACCAATATAAATCTCCCAGAGACAAACTAACATTGATTAAGGCAACTAGTATGATTGTCTGGTTTCAGGGTTCTTAATTTCTGTATTCTTTGATATTTTAGGCAATTTTTCTCTATTCTTTATACTTTTTGCCAATTATTCTCTTCTCATTACATTTTAACACCATTATTCTAGCTTTTTAATTTTTTCTTGGTCCATTGTCTCTATTATTTATATTTTGTCAACTATTCTCAATTACATAATTCCCCATCAACGCCATCTAGTTTAGGTCACCATATGTATATAGCCTTCACAAATAAGCAAAACTAAAACCCTATAGCCTCCGAATGATAAAATAATTGAATGCTTGTCCAGGTTTGAATTGTGAAATTGCGGAAATTTGTTTTTTAATCAAGCTATCAAGCAAACCACATTATCGTCCTCGATGTTCACGGTACTGAAAATACTGGCAGATGGACGTTGGTCATCAATTCTAATAATCTTAGATCGACCTTTTTAAACTTAAAAGTAAAGTTCACGCACCCGTGTCCAGATTGTTTAAGACTTTTGCATCCGTAGACATTATCTTTGATTAAAATGGTATTGATCTGACAACCGCTGTGCATGTATACTTTAACGACCAGGCTAGTTTTCTTGTCAGTTTTAAAAAGTAATTACCTCCCTTATAAGTGTCATGTTGTAACCAATCTATTTATTTGTACCATTTTTATGTATCGTAATATTATATTGTATAATTTAAATTTGTCATTCGTTTAATATTTAAATATGATAATTCATTCTTTATGAAAGGTATAAACAAGGTAATTTGAAAGTCTTTGATTACTTTATCACCGTATTTCAATTCAGAAGTCATGCGGTCTATTCTGTATAAATTATGTTGAAACAATACCGGAGTGTTTATATTGCCCCCTACATTGGCACTACTTACAATGACTGTGAAACAAGAAAGGAAAACATTTTACATTAAATATCTAAAAATAATTAAAATTAAATACAAAACTCTTCTTTAGTAAAAACGAAAACAAAAAACGGAAACACGTTTGTTTTTCATATTGGTTTTCGAAAAATCAAAAACGAACAATGAAAACATTCTCGTTTTTGTTTTTTTGTTTTTGATAATTCAAAATGAAAAACGAATGGACTCAAATATACACGGATATCGAATGTTGAATGTTGCACATCAACATGATGTTGAAAGTTGAAAATCGAATGTTGAATGTTGAAAACGAATGTTGAATGTTGAAAACGAATGTTGAAAGTTGAAAATCGAATGTTGAAAACGAATGTTCAATGTTCAAAACGAATGTTGAATGTTGAAAACGAATGTTGAAAGTTGAAAATCGAATGTTGAAAACGAATGTTGAATGTTGAAAACGAATGTTGAATGTTGAAAACGAATGTTGAAAGTTGAAAACGAATGTTGAATGTTGAAAACGAATGTTGAAAACGAATGTTGAAAACGAATGTTGAATGTTGAAAACGAATGTTGAATGTTGAAAACGAATGTTGAAAACGAATGTTGAAAACGAATGTTGAATGTTGAAAACGAATGTTGAAAACGAATGTTGAATGTTGAAAACGAATGTTGAAAGTTGAAAATCGAATGTTGAAAACGAATGTTGAATGTTGAAAACGAATGTTGAATGTTGAAAACGAATGTTGAAAGTTGAAAATCGAATGTTGAAAACGAATGTTGAATGTTGAAAACGAATGTTGAATGTTGAAAACGAATGTTGAATGTTGAAAACGAATGTTGAAAGTTGAAAATCGAATGTTGAAAACGAATGTTGAAAGTTGAAAATCGAATATTAAAAACGAATGTTGGATGCTGAAAACGAATGTTGAAAGTTGAAAATCGAATATTGAAAACGAATGAAAATCGAATGTTGAAAACGAAGGTTGAATGTTGAAAAGGAATGTTGAATGTTAAAAACGAATTTTGAATGTTGAAAACGAATGTTGAAAGTTGAAAATCGAATATTGAAAACGAATGTTGAATGTTGAAAACGAATGTTGAAAGTTGAAAATCGAATGTTGAAAACGAATGTTGAATGTTGAAAATCGAATTATGAATGTTGAAAACGAATGTTGAATGTTGAAAACGAATGTTGAAAACGAATGTTGAAAACGAATGTTGAAATTTGAAAATCGAATGTTGAAAACGAATGTTGAATGTTGAAAAAGAATGTTGAATGTTGAAAAAGAATGTTGAATGTTGAAAACGAATGTTGAAATTTGAAAATCGAATATTGAAAACGAATGTTGAATGTTGAAAACGAATGTTGAAAGTTGAAAATCGAATGTTGAAAGCGAATGTTGAATGTTGAAAATCGAATGTTGAAAACGAATGTTGAA
Organism: Mytilus edulis; assembly: GCF_963676685.1. Classification (NCBI taxonomy): domain Eukaryota; kingdom Metazoa; phylum Mollusca; class Bivalvia; order Mytilida; family Mytilidae; genus Mytilus; species Mytilus edulis. The sequence goes on along the minus strand of NC_092349.1, from coordinate 44,213,863 downwards.
TGTTGAAAACGAATGTTGAATGTTGAAAATCGAATGTTGAAAACGAATGTTGAATGTTGAAAACGAATGTTGAAAGTTGAAAATCGAATGTTGAAAACGAATGTTGAATGTTGAAAATCGAATGTTGAAAACGAATGTTGAATGTTGAAACGAATGTTGAATGTTGAAAACGAATGTTGAATGTTCAAATCGAATGTTGAAAACGAATGTTGAATGTTGAAAAAGAATATTGAATGTTGAAAACGAATGTTGAAATTTGAAAATCGAATGTTGAAAACGAATGTTGAAAGTTGAAAATCGAATATTAAAAACGAATGTTGAATGCTGAAAACGAATGTTGAATGTTGAAAACGAATGTTGAAAGATGAAAATCGAATGTTGAAAACGAAGGTTGAATGTTGAAAACGAATGTTGAATGTTAAAAACGAATTTTGAATGTTGAAAACGAATGTTGAAAGTTGAAAATCGAATGTTGAAAACGAATGTTGAATGTTGAAAACGAATGTTGAATGTTGAAAACGAATGTTGAAAGTTGAAAATCGAATGTTGAAAACAAATGTTGAAATTTGAAAATCGAATATTGAAAACGAATGTTGAATGTTGAAAACGAATGTTGCAAGTTGAAAATCGAATGTTGAAAACGAATGTTGAATGTTGAAAATCGAATGTTGAATGTTGAAAACGAATGTTGAATGTTGAAAACGAATGTTGAAAACGAATGTTGAAAACGAATGTTGAAAACGAATGTTGAAAACGAATGTTGAATGTTGAAAACGAATGTTGAAAGTTGAAAATCGAATGTTGAATGTTGAAAACGAATGTTGAATGTTGAAAACGAATGTTGAAAACGAATGTTGAATGTTGAAAACGAATGTTGAAATTTGAAAATCGAATGTTGAAAACGAATGTTGAATGTTAAAAAAGAATGTTGAATGTTGAAAAAGAATGTTGAAATTTGAAAATCGAATGTTGAAAAAGAATGTTGAATGTTGAAAACGAATGTTGAAATTTGAAAATCGAATATTGAAAACGAATGTTGAATGTTGAAAACGAATGTTGAAAGTTGAAAATCGAATGTTGAAAGCGAATGTTGAATGTTGAAAATCGAATGTTGAAAACGAATGTTAAATGTTGAAAACGAATGTTGAATGTTGAAAACGAATGTTGAATGTTGAAAATCGAATGTTGAAAACGAATGTTGAATGTTGAAAACGAATGATGAAAGTTGAAAAATGTTCAAATCGAATGTTGAAAACGAATGTTGAATGTTGAAAAAGAATATTGAATGTTGAAAACGAATGTTGAAATTTGAAAATCGAATGTTGAAAACGAATGTTGAATGTTGAAAACGAATGTTGAAAGTTGAAAATCGAATATTGAAAACGAATGCATGTTGAATGTTGAAAACGAATGTTGAAAGTTGAAAATCGAATGTTGAAAACGAATGTTGAATGTTGAAAATCGAATGTCCAATGTTCAAAACGAATGTTGAAAGTTGAAAATCGAATGTTGAAAACGAATGTTGAATGTTGAAAATCGAATGTTGAAATCGAATGTTGAATGTTGAAAACGAATGTTGAATGTTGAAAATCGAATGTTGAAAACGAATGTTGAATTCTGAAAACGAATGTTGAAAGTTGAAAACGAGTGTTGAAAGTTGAAAATCGAATGTTGAAAACGAATGTTGAAAGTTGAAAATCGAATGTTGAAAACAAATGTTGAAAACGAATGTTGAATATTGAAATCGAATGTTGAATATTGAAATCGAATGTTGAATGTTGAAATCGAATGTTGAAAAAAAAAAAAATTTGAATGTTGAATGTTGAATATTGAAATCGAAAGTTGAATGTTGAAATCGAATGTTGAATGTTGAAAATGGATACAACAAAAAAAATTAAAAAAAAAATTGAATGTTGAATATTGAATATTGAAATCGAATGTTGAATGTTAAAAGTTGAATGTTGAATATTGAAATCGAATGTTGAAAATTGAAATCGAATGTTGAATGTTGAAATCGAATGTTGAATGTTAAAAATGGATTCACGAAAAAAAAAAAAAAAAAAAATGAATGTTGAATGTTGAATGTTGAATATTGAACCAAATTGACATCCGTCATTTAATAATAGACAATCAATGTAGAGAATACGGCACCAAAAATGTCCAGCCCCTACACTTTAACTAAAATGCATTTTACACTTATTTTTTTTATTTTTAGCACCAAAAAAAAGGCCGCAAAATTTTTTCGCCTCGCTCCGCTCGACAAATTTTTTACTTCGCCCCCCCCCCTTTCAAAAATCCTGGATCCGCCCCTGGTAAATCATGATTTTAAAATCACAATGTATTTCAAGTTATTGTAAGAGACATAATGATCATGATGATCAGAACATGCTTTCCAGTAATTACCAAACTGTCTCATATAAATCATGTAATACATTAATACATGTCTTTAATAACCATGATAACTAGGCCTTACATGTTATAACAGCTAAGTTTAATCCCTTGAAATCCATTGTCTCATTGACTAAAGAAGTTACATGTACCATGGTTGATTAAAAATGTATTCATTTAATTTGAAAATTAGTTATAAAGGCTGTGTATTTAGTTACTGCACATATATATAGTTTCAAAAATTCCTAGTGCCTACCAAAAACAACAAATATATGTTACTACCGAAGAAAATTTTAGAAACAAAGGGTAGACAACTCATGAAATTATCTGGCATAACAACATGCATGTTATTTTCACTAATAACTTATTTATTAAATTAATATAAAAAAGAAGATGTGGTATGATTGCCAATGAGACAACTGTCCATAAGAGACCAAAATGACACATACATTAACAACTATAGGGCAGCGTACGGCCTTCAACAATTAGAAAAGCTCATACTGCATAGTCAGCTATAAAAAAAAAACCAAATGACAATGTAAAACAAGAAAACTAACGGCCTAATTTATGTACAAAAAATTAACAAAAAACAAATATGTAACACATAAACAAACGACAACCACTGAATTACAGGCTCCTTGACCATGCACATTTGTACTGTTAACTGATGAAAAAGATTGGCATTATACATTTGTAAATCATAACAAGAACTTATTTAGTCAGAGATCAAATTTAACCTCTTTGATACACCATTGAATTCATACAACAGGCATATGGATTTAATTAGATGGATTAGAATTGAACATTCCAATGATTTAATACTCTTATATACATTTTTATATACTAGTATTAATTTTTTTCAGAGCAATTCTAGATATGTTGGTCTTGTTAAAAGATAAAAATAAGCCAAATTTGCCATATAACATGTTTAAAAATATTTAAGGCAATTTGTTAGATATTTTAACTTTATTTCATTTTAAATTATTTCTTTTAGCATTTTCTATGGAAGTACATGTACTTCAAGAAGAAGAAGCTAAGCAACAGGAGGAAAATCTTTGAGGCATTGCTTTCTAGATTATATGATGGATTCATAGATTTTCATATTGATTTATGTGCATATAAAGAGCAGCCGGCAATTATTTTATGACGAGAGGTGTGTACATGTAATAAAAAGGATAACTTTGTTTGAATATTTTGTTGTTGTCAGACTATCTACATGTTACACATTTGATTTTGATTTTGTGTAAGCAGTGAAAAATTATTTTTTCTAATTGACCATTTTATTGAAAATAGCATTGGAAGCTCTATATACACTCCATTGCTTGTTCTTTTTATACGACCACAACAAGTTTTGGGAATTGTATAATGGTAAGGTGTTGTCGTTGTCTGCAGCGTCCAAAGACACATTGATTTCTGAACAATAACTTAAGTTTAAGTGCATAAATCTTTATGAATTTTGTTTAGAATGTCCAATACCACAAAAAAAGGTTGGGCTGATTTTGGGGAAGAGGGTCTGAAGTCCCTACCGTTTAGGAATTAGGGCCCAATATGGGCCCAAAACAAGCATTTTTCTAGTTTCAGGATAAGAACTTGTTTATAAGTATTTCAATTGCTCTGAAATTGTACCACAATGTTTAAAACCACAAGTAAAAGGTTTGGATTCAGTTTAGGGGTTATGGGGCCAAAGTTTAGGAATACGGGGCCAAAAACAAGCATTTTTCTAGTTTCCAGACAATAACCTGTGTGTAATTATGTAGATCTCTCTGAAATTGTACCACAATGTTCCATATATATAACAAATGGAAGGCTGGGATAGAGTTTTGGGTTAGTTGCCCAAAATATGTAGGAATTAGGGGCCAAAAAGAAGCATGTTTCTAGTTTCCAGACAATACATGTAACTTGTGTTTAAGTGACTCATAGGCGGATTTAGGGGAATGGCCCTGGCCCCCCCTTTTCTGGGAAAATTTTGGTTGATTATATAGGGAATCACTGAAGCATGTCCGGATTGGCCCCCGTCTTAGGCAGTCAGTGGGCCCCCACTTATGAAAATTTCTGGATTCGCCACCGAGTGTATGGATCTCTCTGAAATTGTACTACAAGGTTCCATACTACAAAAGAAAGGATGGGATTGAGTTTTAGGGTTATTGCTCCAAGGGGGATTTCAATAAGTTGAGGGCGGGGGAGATAGTTTGTTTACAAATTTTTTAGGGGATTCGTTTTTTTTTAAATTAAATTTTTTTTTTTTTTGATTTTTGAAATGTTTCATGCAATAATGTTCAGCAAAGTAAGATCTTCAATGGTCAACATAACCAAAATTTTCAATGGACCCCTTAAGGAGTTGTTGCCCTTTATAGTCAATTTTTAACAACTTTCTCGTAAATTTTGCAATCTTTTCCTCTTTTGTGTTTTGAGCAAGAACTAAAGATAAAGAGAAACTTAACAGGCTATTAAAATGATAAGCAATACAAGATCAATAAAATATGTTTACAGGAGTTTTGCCTCTTGGAAATAGATATTGTACGAAAAATTGCATCCCACACGTCTACTTTTCTTGTAGATTATTTTTATAATTTATGAAAAAGTTAAGAAAAGAACATGTTGAAGGCCGTACGGTGACCTATAGTTGTTAAGGTCTGTGTCATTTTGGTCTTTTGTGGATAGTTGTCTCATTGGCAATCATACCACATCTTCTTTTTTATATACTTATTTGTTGTGGTTATTGCTTTTTGACAGCAAATTTTATATATATCCATCAATTGGTGAGGTACATTGAAACACTGTTCTTTTATTAAATGCATGAAGTATACAGCATTTACAGATGGTAACACAAATGACAACATGTTATGTTCATGAGTTTAATATTTATATATAAATGTTGTATTTCAACAATTTGGCCTATGGAACAGCAAATCAAGATTTAATATACCGGAGTTAATGCCTAAATGGATTTTTTATACTTAGGCAGAAGAATAGTTTATTATATATACATGATATATGAGAAAGTTCATGCTATACATATATTTGTTGTTTAATTTGTTTATAAATTGTTTCCATTAACTCAAAAGTAAAAGTATTAAATTTAATTAGTGAGCATCAGTTCATACTACATCTAGTTTTTGTCTGGACTTTTGGATTAACTTATTCAAATTTATAATATATATATTTACCAAATGAAAGGAAAGTACAGTATTAGAATCACTGAGGTACATGTTACGGTGTACATGTACATGTAGGTGCAGATGTCCTGTAAAAACACCTGGTATCAAAGTAAGTTCATATGTAGAATTGTATTTGAATTAAATAATTTAATGTTATCTATTCAAAACTTTTTCAAGTGTAATTGTACATGTATACATACAGTTGTTTATTTTTTTGTCTTTCTGATATATTCTGAAAATAGAACATAGACAATAGAAATGGGGTATGTCAAAGAGACAAAAATATGAAAATAGAAGAGACAACAACTTAATAAAAAAAGAGTTTTACTAGATATACAATACAAATTATGGAGCACTGACTGTGATAATTATTTTTCTGCATAAAGGAATGCTAATATGTACAGTTGTTTTTTATTTGTTAGAGCTTTTGATTTTGCCATGTATTTTCAGTGGAGTCAAGTATTTGGGGTTGTTTACTTTTCAAACCAACAAATCATCATATTGAAGTATTTACACTCAAAATGAGTTCCTGAGAGAAAAAAAAAGATGATGAAGAAGAAAAACATCAAAAACATTACCATTAAAAACAAACCAAACAAAAATACATATACATGAAAAAATAATTTGAAAAATAAAAAAAAAAACATAAAAAATATATATATTTAGGACCAATATAAAAACATATGAAAACATATGTTTGGGCCGAACATATGAAAACATATGTTTAGGCCAAACATATGAAAACATATGTTTAGGTCTAGGATGAAAACATATGAAAAACATATGTTTATAAAAAAACATATGAAAAACATATGTTTTTCATATGTTTACATGTATGAAAAACATATGTTTTTCATATGATTTTATAAACATATGTTTTTCATATGTTTAACATATGTTTTTCATATGATCAAACTAGAGGCTCTAAAGAGCCTGTGTCGCTCACCTTGGTCTATGTGCATATTAAACAAAGGACACAAATGGATTCATGACAAAATTGTATTTTGGTGATGGTGATGTGTTTGAAGTCCTTACTTTACTGAACATTCTTGCTTCTTACAATTATATCTATAATGAACTTTGCCCATTAGTAACAGAGAAAAATATTTGGTAAAAATTTACATAAATTTACCAAATTAATGAAAATTGTTAAAAATTGACTATAAAGGGCAATAACTCCTTAAGGGGTCAATTGACCATTTAGGTCATGTGGACTTATTTGTAGATCTTACTTTGATGAACATTATGGCTGTTTACAGTTTATCGCTATCTATAATAGTATTCAAGATAATAACAAAAAACAGCAAAATTTCTTTAAAAATTACCAATTGGAGGGCAGCAACCCAACAACCGGTTGTCCTATTCATTTGAATATTTCAGGGCAGATATATATTGACTTGATTAACAATTTAACTCCTTGTCAGATTTCCTCTAAATGATTTGGGTTTCAGAGTTATAAGCAAAAAACTACATTTTACCCCTGTTCTATTTTTATCCGTGGTGGCCATCTTGGTTCGATGGCCAGGTCATCGGACACATTTTTCAAACAAGGTACCTCAAAGATGATTGTGGCCAAGTTTGAATTAATTTGGCCCAGTAGTTTCAGAGGAGAAGATTTTTGTAAAAGATAACTAAGATTTACGAAAAATTGTTAAAAATTGAATATAAAGGGCAATAACTCCTAAAGGGGTCAACTGACCATTTCGGTCATGCTGACTTATTTGTAAATCTTACTTTGATGAACATTATTGCTGTTTACAGTTTATCTCTATCTATAATAATATTCAAGATAATAACCAAAAACAGCAAAATTTCCTCAAAATTACCAATTCAGGGGCAGCAACCCAACAACAGGTTGACCGATTCATCTGAAAATTTTTATTCCTGTCAGATTTCCTCTAAATGTTTTGGTTTTTGAGTTATAAGCCAAAAACTGCATTTTACCCCTATGTTCTATTTTTAGCCGTGGCGGCCATCTTGGTTGGTTGACCGGGTCACGCCACACATTTTTTAAACTAGATACCCCAAAGATGATTGTGGCCAACTTTGGATTAATTTGGCCCATTAGTTTCAGAGGAGAAGATTTTTGTAAAAGATTACTTAGATTTATGAAAAATGGTTAAAAATTGACTATAAAGGGCAATAACTCCTTAAGGGGTCAACTGACCATTTCGGTCATGTTGACTTATTTGTAAATCTAACTTTGCTGAACATTATTCCTGTTTACAGTTTATCTCTATCTATAATAATATTCAAGATAATAACCAAAAACGGCAAAAATTTCCTCAAAATTACCAATTCAGGGGCAGCAACCCAACAACGAAATGTCCGATTCATCTGAAAATTTCAGGGCAGATAAATCTTGACCTGATGAACAATAATCCCCATGTCAGATTTGCTCTAAATGCTTTGGTTTTTGATTTATAAGCCAAAAACTGCATTTTACCCCTATGTTCTTCTTTTAGCCATGGCGGCCATCTTGGTTGGTTGGCCGGGTAACCGAACACATTTTTAAAACTAAATACCCCAATGATGATTGTGACCAAGTTTGGTTAAATTTGGCCCAGTAGTTTCAGAGGAGAAGATTTTTGTAAAAGATTACTTATATTTATGAAAAATGGTTAAAAATTGACTATAAAGGGCAATAACTCCTAATGGGGTCAACTGACCATTTCGGTCATGTTGACTTATTTGTAAATCTAACTTTGCCGAACATTATTGCTGTTTACAGTTTATCTCTATCTATAATAATATTCAAGATAATAACCAAAAACAGCAAAATTTCCTCAAAATGACCAATTCAGGGGCAGCAACCCAACAACGGGTTGACCGATTCATCTGAAAATTTCAGGGCAGATAGATCTTGACCTGATAAACATATTTACCCCCATTTTGTCAGATTTCCTCCTAAATGCTTTGGTTTTTGAGTTATAAGCCAAAAACTGCATTTTACCCCTATGTTCTATTTTTAGCCGTGGCGGCCATCTTGGTTGGTTGACCGGGTCACGCCACACATTTTTTAAACTAGATACCCCAATGATGATTGTGGCCAAGGTTGGTTCAATTTGGCCCATTAGTTTCAGAGGAGAAGATTTTTGTAAAAGTTAACGACGACGGACGACGGACGACGCCGGACGCCGGACGCAAAGTGATGGGAAAAGCTCACTTGGCCCTTCGGGCCAGGTGAGCTAAAAAATATGTTTTCATGTCGGGCCTAAACATATGTTTACATATGTTTTCAAACATATGAAAAACATATGTTAAACATATGAAAACATATGTCGCAATTTTCCCTATGTATAAGGATTAAAATGGACGGATGTATCATGAAGAGGTTGTTACGGATAGTTATTGAGATAAACAGAGAAATTAAATTCAGATATATGTAGATTAATGAAATGATATTTATCAGGGATAGTTTCTTTATAAACTTTAATTTTGTTGGATCTATTTTATTCATTTTATTTTTATTTCTGACGGCTATTTTATTTTCTATAAACAGTTCAAAAATATATTTATTTAATATGTTTATTGTATACTGAGCCAAAAAAGTTTAGCAACATAAATATAAAATTTTATTTTATTAAAAAATCATAACAACATATAATTTTAATAATAAAAAAATGGAATTATGACATGTCAGAAGCAACATGAATGTTTAACACTCATATTCATTAGGATATGTTTTTGTATGGAGCGCGGGAGGGTCAAAAAGCTGAAATGAGTATAGTGTTATTCAAAATCAATTTCTCGGCCATGCTTTAAGGGCATCAATTAAGGACTGGAAGGCACACCAGCAGCTGCCCTTAGTCAATGCACTACTCTTGTGGCCACAAAAAACTTGTCCCGTGTTGACGTAAAGCGAAGGTAGCGCTCCTCTCTTGACGATGGTTGTTTTTGTTCTACGACATATCGACCTATCCTGTGCTGTTGCAATTTGTTGATATCTGTTTTTTAGTCCCTAAACTGTTGACTTATGCACATTAAATCGAGCCAAGACGTCAGCAACACTCATGCCGGCATCAACCATTCCAAGAGCCATCTGACGGTCATTTTCGGAGAGGCCTGATTGACGCCCCATGCAATTTTTTCAAACGTTTATGTGTTTTTCTTACCAATGGTGGGTTTCTGAACGCTAGTGCAAACAAAAATTAAATTTCGCTTTAAAAGTACAGGTACAGAAGGTAAAACATCAATTACACGCGCAAAGCTGAAATGGCGCGAAATCGATCACCTGGAAAAAAGTACGACTGCTTAAAAATCCAGGTAAAACTAAGGATTATATCAATGATGTTTGATAAAAAAAAAATCCAGAAACAACCAATAAAAAATTCAAAAAAAAAGTGTTGCTAAACTTTTTTGGCTCAGTATATTTTGATTCTTTATTATTTGCGTCTTAATAAATTTGATTATCAATACAGTTTTCCGTATGTATTTTTCTAAAACAGGGAAATCTATTTCAGTGATTGTTTTATCACAACGTGTCTTGTTCTCCTCTCTTGTTTGTTGGATCGCATATTGAGAGCAGAAACATTTATTCATTGATTTAAGGAATGGGGTTATTTGAAAATCGTCCTTTTCCAAAATAAACAATATTATACACAGTTCATTACATATATATATATTCTCATTAACATGATTAATATTTATTTTAATACTAATTTCAAGGTGTATATAATCTAGAATTATATCACACTCTGACTTATTTTTTTTTGTATTTCTTTTTCAGCATAAAAAGAAATATAGACAAACAAGTAAAAAATATAATACAATATTTACAATTATTCATGGTTGTATTTTAATTTGTGATAGTTAGGAGTTTTCGGATGTCCTTGGTTTTGTTGAGCAAATCTCACGGTCATGCAAAGTATCGGTTGGTGTGGTTGCAGATCGTTTTGTTGTTTTTTGCTGCGGGGTTGTTCCAAGATATTTGTCCAGTGGACCGTGAGTTGTTTCCTGGGATTTGGATACCTTTTTTCTTTTTCTTTTTTTTTTAAAATTTTGTTCAGGAGACTGTCCTATGGGTGCCTCTGACTCCGATTTAGATAGGTTTTGTTTCGGCACATCTACTTTACTGGTATCTTTGGTAAGTTCCGTGATCTTACTGGTTTGTTCATTCTGTGGAGTATCATCAGTATATAAGAGATTTTCAGTCGATTGAGATGGAACAATCTCCTCATCTTTCTCCGATTCATTTTCACTTTCTTCATCCTTATCAAATTCAGAAGTGCAGTTCTTTGAGATGTGTCCATTTGCACCACATGTCTTGCATTTCCAATCATTGCTACAGTTTGGTTTTTTATGTCCTTTTTGCAAGCATTTGGTGCATCCAATGTCTGTGTTGTTCTCATTTATTTGTCCCTTATAAAAATGAGGCCACGGTACTTGCCAATTTTTACGTTTCTTGGAATTGTGTGTAGAAAGGGTTCGCAATGAAAAATTCTGTCACCTGTTTGACAGTTTGTCACCAACCCATCGATCCTTAATCTTTCTCTGTGATAATTGAGTATGTTGAGGTGCCAATTTTGCAGGTATATTATCAATTGGCCATCATCGGCGGATAGTGGTATATTTTTCATCCTTATTCTCACAGTAGTTGGACTCTCTTTTTCTACATATTTTGGGTTTCTAGGGTATACCTCAATGCGTTTTTTCCTTACTGTAATTGAACTAACCACAAGTGTATTTCTGTCTTCCTCATTGTCTGGGTATATGCGCCATACACCTCCAATTACTCTCTGAAGCCCGTTTAGAAGGCTAGCTGGTATTGTGAGATCAATACATCTAAACAGTTCTGTGTGTGTTAGGTAGTTGTTTTTATCGGGTTTTCAGCTACCGAAAATGTCTGATTCTAGAATGAATACAGGCTTGATGTTGAAATATTCAGCATCAGGTTCTGCATTATCTTTGGAAAAGTTGTTGTTGTTTTGTTTCAGTGCCGAGACATAGGAGCCGGCCATCTTGTCATTGTCCGGATTTTCACTGTTTTGATTACTCATATTGCAAAGTATAAAACTTTGTTCTCTAAAGATTATCTGACAGTTTCTGGATGTTAATTAGCGTTTTATTTATTGTTTAAATGGTTGGAGTGACTTTTACACTTGTACACAACTATGAATTTTTGTGTTATTCCGGGAGCTTTGGAAAACCGTGGTCAGCCATTCAAATCGAAAGTCAAGATTTAAATCATGTCAATAGCAAAGTAGTGACTCTAAGCAGATGATAGTGATGGGTAAAAGCATTTCAACAGCAGCAATATCAACCTACGGCTGAACTACATAAAAACAACTTATAAATGCGCCGCGTCTTAAGAACTTTCTGGACGAAACTTCTACGTTGAAATGTTACACATCTATTGCAGGTTAGGGTGAAGGTTGGCGTCTGTTAAAACGTGTAAACTCATTGCATTAGTTTGCACCTAAATCATGAACCTGTTGTTCTGTGGTTGCCGTTTGTTGATGGGCTCATAAGTGTTTCTCGTTTCTCGTATTAATATATATATATACACATGGAAAAAAGTATTGCAACACCAAATTGAAATTGAAATTAAAAAAACACTTTTTATTTTTTTGTGATATAATTTGGTAAAATAGAACTAATTTAACATTATTTAAGTATCACCTGAGTTTAATCAATAAATATCGACTCGATAAGTTTGTATCTGCACATGCAGCTACTGTACCCGTAAACAGCAAAACAGGTGTTTTCATCCTCATTGTTTTCAACACTTTAAATAACCAAGTTTTTAAAGTTATGTGATTGACACCTTGTAATGGGTCCTCGACAACTCTAAATAGTTATCAAAGTACCAGGATGAACTGCAACAAGATGGCAGATTATCAGCATGAGTGAAGCAGGGATGTCGCTGAAACAACTGCACGTATTTTTGGTCATCACCATTCCACTATAAGTCGTTTTGAGAATAAAAATAAGGCACTAAACGATGTTAAAGACCTTCCGAGATAAAGAAGACCCCCTATACCATTTGCTAGGGGAAATCAAGCATAATGAAGGATGGTCAGAAGGAAACCCATTGCATACAATACAATCCTAAAAAAAGAGTGGTGGGCATACAGGAGCCTTTTAACAAGAACTGTTCAAGATCGACTCAACGCTACTGGTTATCGTGCGATAAGACCATTTCGGAGACCTTTGCTTACGAACAGACACACATTTTTCCGTATCCAATGTAGTGCAGAGCTCGTTAAAGTTGAAAATAATCATCGTGGAGGAAGATCCATTATCCTAATGGAATTCGGTTCATCTTCCATGGACGGATCGTAGCCCGGATTTGAACCATATCGAGCATATATGGGACACTACTGGGCGGAATGTGCGCAGTTCAAACACATCATGAAATAAACAATGCCCTTCATCAGAAATGGTTGCTGCTACCTTAGCAACAAATAAGTCGATTTTTGGCAGAAATCAGAAGACGTTTAGATGCGGTTATCCGTTAGAATGGAGGCTGCGCACAAAGTACTAATTCTTTGGCGTATAACGATCAACCATGATGTGAACAGTCATCTGAAGATTAATTTTGAAATGTCTGACATTGTAAAGTTCGACTACAGTAAAAGTTGTAAAATGCATTTTTTTGTACAAAAAACACTTCATTTTGTTATTAAAATTGTGGTTATATAAATCATTTTTTTTTCAAACATTTTTTGTTCGTTTCAATGCCAATGTTATCATAAACTATGTTTCAATAATATTATACAAATATTTTATTATATTTCATCCGAAAAAAGAGGCTGATTTTTCAAATTTTAAAAAATCAAGGTGTTGCAATACTTTTTTCCATGTGTATAGATTAGACCATTTGTTTTCCTGTTTAAATGGTTTTACACTAGTTTATTTTTGAGCTCTTTATAGCCTGCTGTTCAGAGTGAGACAATACTCTGTGTTAAATTTAACCAAATACATATCTATGCAAATTTTCATTACATATATCGTGTGTCGATGTATACATTGAAATGTACGATTACAGTTTGACTATATGAGTAATTGTTATTTGAGAGATAATAAATCATACGAAAAATAAGGCTCTTAGATTATGTAATCACATTAATGTGTATGGGTTATATTTCTGGAAATATTGAAAATGTAATGTTCCATAGGAACTCCCTTTACGTCTTAAACGATGCCACTTTTACTTTGAAGTTTCATGACACATTATATCCTAGAATTGAAAGTTAAAATGCACTTCATTTTGTTCAAAGGTCAAAACATAGGGCTGTGTAAATAAACTCATCATAGATTCCAGGACTAAATTTTATATATACGCCAGACGCGCGTTTCGTCTGCAAAAGATATGTGGCATACTATCAACATTTATATTCCCCGAACTTCTAAGAGTTTTAACTTATACTTAAGTTCTGTACTGTCCTTTCCTTCACTTTATGTCCTCCTCAGAATTTAAATGTGTAAATAAATACTGGTATTATTTCCAAGTTATATCTCTATGAGACGAAACATAGAGATCATACATGTATCTGAAACCAAAATATCTATTAATATTATATATATCCCAAAAAAGGAATGGTTTGTGAAACAGTTGTTTTTACAATGTAAATCCTATACTAGCATGTATTCACATAGCAAAATTTCGAAAAACATCTTTTCTCTGAACAGTAGTTGTTCATCAGAATGTTAGCTCAAAATAAATCAGTGCATATATTGTATCTTATCATTTTTATTACTTTGTTGAGTGATTTCAGAATACTATAAACGTAAAGTTCAGTAGTTAAAATTCAAACATTCAATATTATATAAAGTATCCAATCCTGCATTAGTCTCCAGTTTACAACTTACTGTATGCCTGTTTATCAATAAAATGTTTGCCTCAAATGGCCAGCTTAGAAATCTTGTGACATAATTGTTATCTCTCTCTCCACATCTAACATAATTTAGCTAATATATGAACTAGAATTGTTTATACAAAGCCATATTTGTAAAAGTTTTATGACTTGAAATTACAAGTCTGATGTATGAACTCACTAAAAGTTTTATAAATTCCACTGCTTGGTGGACATCACCAGCACAGTAGTCAGCACCTCGGTGTGGACATGAATATCTATTATATGGTCATATCTATATATCAACTGTTTTCGAAAATATGAATTATTCTAAATACTAAGAACATTCTAATCAAGTATTTTGTTATGATGTTGTATTTTTAATTCTGATCAGATGTTGTTAAATGTCTTATCGGTTGTAGTTGTAATTCTATTTTTTTTTTAATTTCTAGTCGTATGTCAAAGTAAAGACAATTAATCATCCAGTTCATTTATACGATTTTAGTTTAAAGCAACTATATGCACACAATGTATTTGTTTTGCAGTTCGAAATACCTTTTTAGCTAAATAATACAGTTAATTATCTCATTACTAACACAATTCTATATAACTGTGACTTGACTGTTAGTATTGCTCTCCGTCTATTGCAACTTATTCAATATTCTAACCAAGTTGCAATGGGTGGTGAGCAATACTTACAGTCAAGTCACAGTAATATCCTTGTAATTGATATAAAATATATGAAATGACATAGTTATAAACCTTATCTTTAACTGTAACAATTTTTTTTACCTTTGACGTCACTTTTGTGGCGTAGATCAAGTTGTGTGAAAGACAGTTCCTGGTTCTGTTGTGCAGTTCTATGTTGTTTTACGTGTTCGTTTTTATTCTGTTACTAGACTTACAACCAGGTTAACCCACCATTGTTTTTCTTACAATGTCCTGTAACAGTCAGGAAAATTGCAATTTTTATCATAAAGCTAGTTTCTGTGTGTGTTGCATTATTAATCCTTTTGCTCACTTCAATGTTTCTGTTGCTTTGTTGTTTTCTTCTTATAGCTGAGTGTGTTTCCCTCGGTTTTAGTTTTAAACCCGGATATGTTTTCTCTCAATCGATTTATGACTTTCGAACAGTGGTATACCAATGTTGGCTTTATTTATCCAAGGAAGAGATCACCTTAGCCGTTTTTTGGAAAAATCTTAGCTAGCAGTGGCATCGACCCAGTGGTGTAAAAATTTATCAAAGGTACCAGGATTATAATTTAGTACGCCAGACACGCGTAAAATCATTACTTTCTCTCTCCGAAATTCTATCTCAATCTCCCAAGGATAGCGAGGACGGGAGTGGATCGTAACCCTTGGCTTGCGAAGATGGGGTCATCAATGCTCTTCAACATTATACTAATTTGGCTTTCTCACTTTTTTTATCTGAGTGTCACTGATGATTCTTATGTAGACGAAACGAGCATCCGGCGTATTATATTATGCATAAGCCTGGTACTTATTGTTTTCTATACAAAACACCTTTATGGTAATAAAATAATAGCATTTACAAGTTAATTATCTGTTGAGTGACCCAGGTGTAGGCAATGGTCTCTGTTGTTGTCACTAGGGCCTCATGTTTGCTAAATAATTCTATTGTTCCTATGCATATTGAATATTGTATATTCTATTATGATGATCTTCTTTAAGCGCGAAAACATTAACACACAAAATTTGCTGTTCTGCAATACGCCTCCTTTTTATTTTATTACAAAATAAACAAATTAATTTATAAAAACATATGGTAAAATAATAAATTGATATATACTTCATTGTTATTTTGGTTTGTTTGTACGTAACAAATCGTCCAATGCATGTAAATAGAACATCATAGTCGGCATGGAATTTTTAAAAACAATGATTTATACTGCAACTTATTTATTTCCTATAGTAACACCTAAATTTTGTGCAATGTCAATTTCATCATGGAACACTTTTTACACAATCAAGGGCTCATTTAGGGGTGAAAATAAGTTTGAAATTTGTGTTACAATTTAGATAGCTACAAATGCATTTATTCAAGAATAAAATGATGAAAATTCTGTTTTAAAATCCGAGGGTACATAAACAGTATCATGTGTATTAATAGGGCATTCTGTTTTGACAAAAGTAACGTTATTTTCATATTAGAATCGAATAATAATATGGCAGCCGTAGACTTGCTTTTATTTAACAATATGTTGGGCATTTATATTGGTATTTTATCCCTCTTATTTCTGAAGTACATATTTAGGATAGAACACACTATTGTTATTTTTTTTTTAGGTATCTTTGTATTTTGTAGCATGTATTGTTTAATGTCATGACCACAAGAAAGCACTTCCAAGTGTTACGGCTTACTTCTGGGTTATCGTCAGGACAAAACCATCACAACAACAATTATATCAAAGATCAATGAGTTTCAATGACTGCAAAAAGTAAAATCACAAAAAATACTGAACTTAGAGGAAAATCAATTCGGAAAGTCCATAATGACATGGCAAAATTAAAATTCAAAACGCATCAAAAACGAATGGACAAGAACTGTCATATTCCTGACTTGATACAGGCATTTTCAAATGTAGAAAATGGTGGATTAAACCTGGTTCTATACCGCTAACCCTCTCTCTTTGATGACAGTCTCATCAAATTCCGTTATATTTATAATGATGCGTTAAATAAACAGACATAATAAATAAAATAGTCAAAATAGAATTATTCTCATCACCTTTAATCAATTTAAATTCTTTGCAAATATCCATATGTTATGAATTTACTTTTAATTCGGAGCTTAAAGTAAATAATTCATACTGTTAACCGTAATTTTTGTTGAATCATCAAAGAAAAGGCCCGGGATTTTCCAAATCTTCATAATGAAGATTGGGAAAATCCCGGGCCTTTCATTTGATGACTCAAAAATTCTGAACTCCGAGAAAAGATCAGGACGGAAAGGCCCTTATCAGTTGGCACAATCGAAAGCTAAAAAACATCAAACAAATATACAACGACTGTCATATTGATGACTAAATAAAGGCATTTTCTTTTTTATTCTTATATGATTTGCATATCCATAAATAGCTGAATTGGATTGCCTTTACAGAAATAAAAAGTTTGCTGCAATATTGCAGCAAATAAATTTGTTTGGGAGAAGCGTTTGCAAGAAAGTTGTAAGATGTTGCAGCTAAAAGCAAAATTCTTGCAATGCAAAGTGCTGTTCAATTTTGTACTTGTTTTGGCTTTCGAACTTTTGAATCTGGGCGTCACTATTAAGTCTTGTGTGGAGGAAACGCACTTCTGGCGTTTTAAATTTTAAACCTTGTGCCATTTGTTAGCTATTTTTCGTGTGTTTCTTTGTCCAATATGTTCTCCTATTTATTTGTATTGTAGTCCTGTTATGTTGTGTTGTCATTTCAATTTTATATTTAACATGGCCATTAAAGCGGGAGGTTTGGCATGCCACAAATCCAGGTTCAACCCACCATTTTTTTCTTTAAAAGATGTCCTTTACCAAGTCAGGAATATGGCCATTGTTTTATCATAGTTCGTATCGTGTGTGCTACCTTTTAACGTTGTGTTTCTTTTGTGTCGTTTGTTTCCTCTTATATTTGAGTGTGAATTCATTATTAGAAGACGTGTCACGGTACTTTCCTATCTCAAATTCATGTATTTAGTTTTGATGTTATGTTTGTTATTCTCATTTTATAATGCTTAATTCGCTTCTGTGTGTGTGTTACATTTAAATGTTGTGTCGTTTTTCTCCTCTTATATTTAATGCGTTTCCCTCAGTTTTAGTTTGTTACTCGGATTTGTTTTTTTTTCTATCGATTTATGAGTTTTAAACAGCAGTATACTACTGTTGCCTTTATTTATATAATTACTGCAAAAATATTTGTTTGAAAGAAAATTGCAGCATAAAACAGTTTGTTTAGTAGAAATTTGCGGGACGCTTTTCTTATATTGTTTAAGGAATAACTATTTGCAAAACATTTGCAAAAAAACTTTGCTGTCCCCTTTCTCATCTCAATTAGAAATATGAGCTGGTGATATAAATGTAATGTGCCATCTGTTTTCCATTTATCTTAGTGTGTATCTTTTTGTAGTGCCAGAAGACAGGAAGTATAATTCCTGAATTGAAACCAAAATGAGGGGGGGGCACATGTTTTTATCAATTTTTCAACAATTCAAACTTTGAACTGGACATGAACATGCTTGAACAAAACAAGCAAAGACGTCTTCTAACATGAACACAATACGAATTTAACAATGAATGTAAATCATAAAGTTTAAAATAACTGTATTGACATTGAGTAGTTCAGATGTATTCTTCTGATGACATGACTCTTGGATTTAGGAAAATTGATGTTAACACATATTTTGGATAACATCTTTTTGTGAGTACAATTAATAGATTAGAATTTCCACCATTTTGAGTAAGTGCATACTCTTATTTTAAAATTGTGATATGTAAATTGTCTAGCTTCCTAACATTTTAGAGTCAAGAAAAAAACAGATTTGTACATATAAATACTATTAAAATTGGGTAAGATAGAAGACATATTTTTGTTTAGCTTTTGAAGACAGTTTGTTTTAACAAGTATTACGTATACTCAAATAAGAATCTTCTTGTGAAATCAGTTTGGTATAGAATTAGAAATCTGTGGTATGACTGCCAATATGAAATATATCCTCAAATGGCAAAACTGATATATCTTTAAGGAAACCAGCATTCTGAGAGTATCGCATGGCAATACATAGTAAACTTCCGGTTAACAATTCACTATACTGAAACAAAATGGTAACTTGTTCTATAAGTTGTCATGGTGTGAACAAAAAGAAAATATCAAGTCAATATCTTCAAGCATGACTAAAAACTGTGTGGAAACTGATTATATGAGTGAATTTTCAATTCCGAGGACTATAACTCTGCTTAAAATTATCAGACCAAAACAAAACTTTGAACTTGATCTGTAACTTGTCATGATAAACTATTTATACTACACTCGTTCTATTTGAGCAGTCAAAATGCGTTGACTGTATGTTTCTATGTCATATACAGTCACTGACCCGATATCACTTTTCCTCATGAATATTTAAATAGAAGTTGCCGAAATAATATTTAATTATTCATACGACCTCTTCAACCTGTTCTGGTTTCAAATGCATACAACAATGCGTGGAACGACTCAATCTTGTTTCTTTTGCAATTATTGGAAAAACACATTTCATTTGTTAATATTTTTTGTTTGCAACCTATAAACTATTGTGTTTTATGCTTATGGTTGATATTTTAGTCCATACTCAAACGATTTCGTTCACCATCGTGTGTGGGTTTCAACAGGTAAATGTACATTTCATTGTGTTGTATATTTCTCCGCGAGTATGATATGAGGCCTTTTTCAAGGGGATTTCTCCCAATATTAAAATCAAATAAATAACATTAACGCATTAAACAACCATTGTAAATGGGTTTTTTTCCAGATTGCAGTATAAAGACAATAATATTGTCTATATACCAATTGTCAATCAATATCTTCAATAGTTATCAAAGATACCAGGATTATAATTTAATACGCCAGACGCGCGTTTCGTCTATTTAAGACTCATCAGTGACGCTCAGATAAGAATAGTTATAAAGCCAAACAAGTACAAAGTTGAAGAGCATTGCGGATCCAAAATTTCTAAAAGAAAATTGTGCCAAATACAACTAAGGTAATCTACTCCTTGGTTTAGAAAATCCTTTTTTTTTTCGAAAATTTAAAGTTTGGTCAACAGGAAATTTACTAAAGCGACCAAATATATGATAATTATGTCAACACATGTCACGCATGTTGAAAAAAAAGTGTGGAAAACACTCTAAAAATAGATTTGATTAATAGTTCTTTACAATTATATATGGTGTAATACAATGTATATCTATTTTCAAATTAAAATCAAATAAATCTAATAGTTCCAAATATTTGTTCTGTCATTTCTCACACTCATATATAGATTTGTAACTTATCTATAAAATGTCAACAACTTTTATCAGCACAATGTAATTGATGAAATATATATCTAAATAATAAGTAGTTTATTATCTAAATAAAGGATTTCACTTCATAATATATATATATATAACTTTAGTGCCGTGTGGAGACAGTAGAGTGTCTCCGCGTGCTTCAGGTTTATGCTCTTATAATACACTTGATCATGGAGTGTGTGTCCGAGCAAGAACGTCTCTTGTTCACCACTTCAGGAATATTAATCTAAAAATAGTATTTCAATATTCAGTCCCATTCTACTGTTTAGTCAGACGTTAGTTGCTACCCTGATATACCCTATTTTTTGTTTTTTTTTCAGGTAATTAATACGGATAGGGTTGATATCTTTAGCCGAACAGATTTATCATTTTTACATAACTTAATGTATTCTATGCTGGTTTACATTCTGGACGCCAGTCTTTGTTCCTTTCTAATCTAATCCACAAACAAAAAACAAATATGAAGCTTAGAAATGGAAAAATATTAAATACTAAACTCGTTCAAAGTCTTAATCTTCAAAATCACTTACCTAAAGATACTACCATCGCTTACATTTTTAACAATAAAAATCGTGGTTACCCTTCTATCGATAAGTGTCATGCCAAAAAATGACGTACATGTCCCCGTCTTTCCAATATTACCTATTTACTCACATGAAACAAACCGGGGTGTGGTATTCAGTACGTAGATGAAACTGGACGATATGTATCTAAACGCACACAAGAACACCTGTATCGTTTTAAAAGACCCAATCAATTCAAAAGTATCATTTATCAACACCTTAAGTAGCACAATCATTCTTTTAAATATTTAACAGTTCAACTTTTAAATATTTAACAGTTCAACTTTTAGAAGCAGTAAATAAGCAGCCTGGTGAATCTCATTCAAAGTTAGTACGATCACGGAAAATAATTGAATTAAATTGGATTAAAAAATTACAGACAGTCTACCCTCTCGGTCTTAATGATAATATCATGGTAAATGGTAATATATCAAGAACCGATTATGTTAACATTTTGGATATAGTTTATAAAACTGTTCGTAAAAACCATTCTCATGGTCGTAGAAAAAATCGCAATCAAAGAAACTTGCGGACAAATCATACTAATATTTCGGACCTAATTTCTATTTAAAAAAACAACGGCAGACATCATCTGTTAACAAAGCTCTGTCCATTACCGGTTAAAAAGTTAAATAAAATTTTAGAGGATTGCAGCACAATTTCATATAGCAGTCCTAAGTATAAAATCGTTCAAATTATAACGGTATATTGTTATTCTAAACTGTTTCCAAAAATTGATCGCCCTGAAGATCATAAAAAACATTTGATAAAAATGAAGTATGTCAATAAAGGTTTTGTTTTTTTAAATAATGCCGGTCTCTTTAACGTATGGTGGCCGGTTAAGGCCATTTCGTGTTTTCGCGTTTTCGCCTTTCCTATTCTATAGGGCGAAAACGCGAAGTCGAAAACACGAAAACGCGAAGTCGAAAACGCGAAATCGCGAAAAAGCGAAGTCGATTTCGCGTTTTCGACTTCGCCTTTTCGCCTTTTCGACTTCGCGTTTTCGCGTTTTCGACTTCGCTTTTTCGCGATATCGCGTTTATAACTACCCGTTTTTGACTTCGCGTTTACGCCCTATAGAATATGAAAGGCGACAACGCGAAATGGTCTTAACCGGCCACCATATTAACAACCGTTCTGTTAAAGAACAAATTCCTGGATATTTTGATAATACTGAGCTCCCTCTTATTTGTTATATTTATAAAAAATCTACCCGGAAATATGTGTTTAATTATAGCAAATTGTGTAAAGATGTTAATAACAGTGAAAATACACCTACTTCATGTAATTTCAGTAATTCCAAATACATTTATGGATCCATTTCCCCTGTTATAACGGGAGGTCTTAACGTCGTTCAAGACCGAGAGTTAAAATCATTCCTCAGTAAAGGACCTAAATATCGTCCCCCCCCCCCCCCATCAGTCATTAATTGGATCGAGTGTCGTAATATCATCCACGACTCACTCAATGTTTAATGTTTGAAATGGATAAAACGGGAAAAGCTGACTCTTGTTTTAATTCTGTTATGAACACAGTTGATATACGTATTTAACATTTTAAAGAACATTTCACTCTTAACAATAACCACACTAAACCTATTTCTCGTATCAAACATAAACTAAAAGAACCGTCCGATAAAGCTGCTAATATTAGTACTATTGTTTGACGTAAATTTTACTCTGAGGTTCTGAAAAAAGAAATCACCAATTTCAACCATTTCAACTGACTCCATTTTCAGAAAACGACATCTGTAACAAACATAAACTTTTAGCTACATCTTTACAAGCAGAACCAAATACAATGAAAGTCCCAACTATGTATTGGCTTCCGAAGCTACACAAAATACCTTACAAATATAGATTTATTTCATCTTTAAGCCATTGTTCCACTACTAAATTCTCTTACCAGTACACTTGGTACTATCAAATCTGATTATAAATTGTTCAAATAAGGCCTTTGAATGTAGTGGAATTAATTACTTTTTTAGTGTCAAAAACTCAATGGAAGTACTTGATAAATTGCATGCTTATATAGGTGATTTTAAATCTGTTCAAAGTTTTGATTTTTCTATCCTATATACCACACTGCCTCACATTCTCATTAAGAAAAAATTCACACACCTAATTAAAAGGGCATTTAAAAAGTCAGAATGTGAATATATATGTTCAAACTATTTTAGGTAATTTTTCAGTAGCAATAAACAAAAGAACTATGACAAATGGACATGCTTTGATACTATATCTGCCCTTGAGTTTTTACTAGATAACATTTTTGTTCGCTTTGGAGATTCCGTATATCGTCAGGTTATCGGAATTCCAATGGGGACCAACTGTGCACCACTTATTGTGGACTTGTTTTTGAATTGCTATGAGTTACAATTTATGACAAAAATCAGCAAAGACCCATCGAAACAACATCTGATACAAAAATTTAATAATGCTTTTAGATATTTGGATGATTTATCCTGTTGAACTTACTTTAAATAAAGCTAATACTAACAATGACCACTGTTCTTTCCTCGATCTTGATATCTATATCATAACGGAAAGCTTAATACTAAAATTTATGATAAAAGAGATGATTTTTCATTTCCTATCGTTAATTATACATTTTTAGATGGTGACGTATCCTTGTCGTCATCTTACGGTGTTTATTTATCTAAACTTGTACGCTTCGTTCGTGTATGTAACAACCTTTTAGATTTTAACAAGAGAAATTTATGTAATACTGAAAAATTATTACACCACGGTTTTTTGTCAAACATTTACTAAATTGTATCATCGGTACAAGGACATCATTCGTAAATATAGCTCAACATGCAGACTTCTTACACGTTCAGGTATTTCACATCCAATCTTTTTTGGTAATATTCTTTATAAAGCACAAAAATGTCAGTATACCTCAGAAGCTATTATTATCATTTTTTTTTATTTTCTTTTGTTACATCTTCTGACATCAGACTCGGACTTCTCTTGAACTGTATTGTTATGCGTTTACTTGTCAACATTGACTAGATGTATAGGGGGAGGTTTGAGATCTCATAAACATGTTTAACCCCGCCGCATTTTTGCGCCTGTCCAAAGTCCGGAGCCCCTGGCCTTATATGATTTTTAATTTTAGTTTCTTGTGTAGAGTTTAGTATGGCGTTCATAATCAGTGAACTTGTATATATATTTTTTTTAGGGGCCAGCTGAATGACGCCTCCGGGTGCGGGAATTTCTCGCTGCATTGAAGACCTATTGGTAACCTTCTGCTTTTGTCTGTTCTATGGTCGGATTGTTGTCTCTTTGACACATTTCCCATTTCCATTCACAACCTAATATATATATTTTTGAAAATGTTGTTTGAACTCTGTTTAGACCCTTCTACAATGAATTTTTTTTTAATTGCACACGTATAAAAATTGCGGTTTTTATCCGACGCAATCATAGGTTTGAACGTAGTTTTCAAGTTAGACCTGTATTTATCCAACGCAATCATAGGTTTGAACGTAGTTTTCAATTTAGACTCATATATATATACATTATGTACACAGCCATGTATCACCATCATTGAAGGCGATCCGATGGATACATCTGTTGTAGAGTTGTCACTGACTCAGACGTACTTATGAATATAATTATATTCTGTGACTGTATATTACATTAATTTGTAGGATCCTTTACTATAGATAATTTAGCTGATCTGTAACAATAACATCTTCATGCCTTATATATCATGTACTGTAGTACGCCGCTAGATTAAAACTGACGTGGAAAGGTAACACATGCCCACCAAAAGCTCTTTATTTTTTAGAGCCCAGGTGGTCGTGTGGTCTAGCGGGACGGCTGCAGTGCAGGCGATTTGGTGTCACGATATCACAGTAGCATGGGTTCGAATCCCGGCGAGGGAAGAACCAAAAATTTGCGAAAGCAAATTTACAGATCTAACATTGTTGGGTTGATGTTTAGAAGAGTTGTATATTTCATATATATATATTTATAAACAAGTCTAAATTGAGTTTGAACGTAGATTTCAATTTAGACTTGTATATATATTTGGCGATTGCCAAATAAATTGATCACAAGATGTAACAATATGGATCTTAATACTAATTTAATACTAAATAAAAAACTATAAACTTGTGGCAAAGATATTATACCACAAACATGAGGTGTCAATATTTTTAGTACACCAGATCCGGATTTCGACAATACAAGTCTCTTCAGTGATGCTAGGGATCGAAACGGTAATTTGAAGGCCATATAATTTGCCTCAATTTAGGATAGACTCTATATATATAATATAAAGATGACTGAATAAATAGTCAATGATACATCTTACGGGACGATGGATCATATAATAATGATACAGTACACTACAAAATATAATATATAACAAGTCTAAAAGGGTAAAACATCACCAAAAATAACAATTAAACGAACAATATGTTAGATATTTTGGATAACAGATATATTCATCAGTTGATCACGATGAAATTTATACACAAACAAAAACAGTTAAAGCGAACATCAGAGACGCTGGTACAATTTTAACATTTCCAAACACGACGCAAAGACCGCAAAGATATGCTTAAATAAAACTAGTTATTTGCGATATGAACTGGCACAACTCTTAAAATCCTAGGAGATGACAGTTAAGATGTTACAACAACTGCGTGGAAATACAGTCACAATAAACAGTCCTGACCGATCTAAGCTGGTATAATATTTAAAATATGACAACGGTAGAGCAATTGCAACAGAGACTGCGTATTTAAACATCCCAAATAAATAGTAATTTGGTGATTAGAAAAATGAGTAATAAATTTTTACTAAGATTAAGTAATTGAACGCGGCTGCGTACTTTTACATCCCTGCCAATTGTAACTAAAACTAGAATAATTCAAATATTCCTGAAATGTGTAAGAGTCCAGTACGGAAGCCGGAGTTACTGGCACAAGTGATGACAGGAAAATTAGTGAGGTAGGGAAAATTAGTGACTCTTCTATGTTTTTTCATTAATGCACTCTGGTGAAACTATCCTTTCTTATCCAAAAACTTTCTCGAACAAGTCTGTCGGCCTTTGACCAATCCTCGTTGTGATCTATGATAGTGATGGTACATTTTTTTTAGATCAGCTTGGGCTTGCCCAGGTGATCTCAAATGACGACATAAGGGGAGGTCGGGCTTGCAGGTGTAGTCACTACGATGACCATGCATGCGTATGTTGAATGGCTGTTCTGTCTCGCCAACATACTGCATGCCACATCGACACTGAAGAATGTATACAACATTCTGTGTTTTGCAAGTTATATTGCAAAATATCGTATACACAGACCCAGTGGAGTGGCAAGTAAATGTTTGAGTATACATTATTTGTTGGCAAGTGAGACATCGTCTGTTACCACATGACTTGCACCATCCTGTAGTTGAACAGCTTTTATTAGAGGAGACGTCAGCTCTCACAAATAAGTCTTTCAAACTTGCTGGTCTCCGAAAAGCTAAGACAGGAGGATCGGGAAAGATTTTGGAAATTCTTAAGAATTATACAAAATAACACACAAACCTGGCACAAAATTCTTCAAACAATTTACCAAAGAATGTTTTTTTTTTCAAAACAATGAGTTATCTCCCTTTGTACAGAAATGAGGTTTAACACATACTCTAACATTAGATATGGATTTTTGTATGGACCATAACTTAACATGGACATCATCAGACCGAATTTGATCTATAATTTGACTTGATAAAACTATATACCAAGATCAATATCTTCAAGAATAAAGAAAAAAGTGTGGAAACTGACAGACAGACAGACAGACAGACAGATAGACCCTAGTACTGACATTTTGTTAAATGTATTCTACAGTTATATACATAGAAATGTTGCTGATCCAGCTTTCTAGAAGGATTTAACAACTTTTGGATAGGGTTACTGCTCACAAGGAATTAAACCAAGAGTTCCAAATGGTAAAGTTGAAATCATCCCTTCGTAACTTTTACGGACGCTATCACGAGTTGGTTGAGAGTTATGGAAATAACGTTTTTCAGATGATGTCGGATATGTTCCTTACGTCGTAACTACAATCTCCTTCCCTTTCATGAATGTGACCTACCAGATTAGACTATTTACCGGATTTGTTAATAATAAAATTAACGGTATCAATTTTCTTGCACCAGATGCGCATTTCGACAATACATGTCTCTTCAGTGATGCTCGTGGCCAAAATTTTGAAATCCAAAGCTTATATAAAAGATGAAGAGCTATAATCAAAAAGGTCCAAAAAGTATAGCCAAATCCGTGAAAGGAATCAGAGCTTTGCATGAGGGAGATACATTCCTTAATTTATAATAATTTCTAATATTTTGTAACAGCAAATTTTAATAACACAAAAAATCCGTATTTTCATGCCAGTACCGAAGTACTGGCTACTGGGCTGGTGATACCCTCGGGGACTAATAGTCCACCAGCAGAGGCATCGACCCAGTGGTAGTAATAAAATTAACGGTATCAATTTTCTTGCACCAGATGCGCATTTCGACAATACATGTCTCTTCAGTGATGCTCGTGGCCAAAATTTTGAAATCCAAAGCTTATATAAAAGATGAAGAGCTATAATCCAAAAGGTCCAAAAAGTATAGCCAAATCCGTGAAAGGAATCAGAGCTTTGCATGAGGGAGATACATTCCTTAATTTATAATAATTTCTAATATTTTGTAACAGCAAATTTTAATAACACAAAAAATCCGTATTTTCATGCCAGTACATGACCAACACGACGGGTGCCACATGTGGAGCAGGATCTGCTTACCCTTCCGGAGCACCTGAGATCACCCAAATTTTTTGGTTGGGTTCGTGTTTGCGTATTCTTTAGTTTTATATGTTGTGTCATGTGTACTATTGTTCGTCTGTTTGTCTTTTTATTTGTAGCCGTGGCGTTGTCAGTTTATTTTCGATTTTCGAGTTTGACTGTCCGTCTGGTATCTTTCGTCCCTCTTTTAGACATTAACCATTCAAGTGAAAAAAATACAGGAGAATTTTTTCCAATATATAAAGGTGTTTTTTTTCAACTCAAGTATTTACATTAGAATAACTATCTTTTTAATTGTTTCATTATTTTTTCATATGCTTAATTCTTTAATTTTTTATGTTACAGTATTTGAAATAAGTCAATTCAAGTTTAAGAACAGCCAGTACAATGGGACATGGAACTAAGAGATACACACATGAACAGGACTTACTATAGATAACAGAGAAAAATGCATTTAATAAAAAAAAATTTTTTTATTTCAAAGCTTTTAATTCCTATTTTTTCAACTGAAATAGCTGTAAGATTTGCTGCAATAATGCCGCAACTTAATATTGCCGCATATATTTGCAGCAAAATTGCCGCAGTTATTTGCAAAAAGTCATATTTTTCCATAAGAAGGATCAATTCGATTTTTCCTCCTTGGTTTACACTTCAATATAACATGTTTCCAAAACTAATGTAGTAACCTCGTTTATTCATACGTGATAATTATACAGCAGGGGTCCTGGGATTTTCAGCGAATTGAGATTGAAAAACAAATACATAACAGTTGTTTCTTTTATTATGCATATATTTAGTATATAACAAAAGAGAAATAATGCATTAAAGCTAAAAATAGATGTGTAAAAATAAAATTTTAAGAACATTCCGCAAAACTTTATGAATGATTTAACAAATGTATGTCATGGCAAAACGCAATGTCATTTGATTATAAAGTTTTAAACAAAAGATAAGTTTGTTACTTGTAAGCTTTAAATCGGATAATATCTCATTAAAATGAAGTTTTTTAAGATATGTGCTATTAAATATTGTTGCATTTATTGCACATTTATAGATTTTAGAAAGTCAATATGGCAGCCAACTCCTTATTTACGACATGCCAATGATCATTTGATAGATTATTATCATGATTATAGAAGCCATTACACATAACAATGTTTAAAATCGCCAAAATTTAGCTGAAGAATTATAAGGTTTAAACACATTTTTTCTAGAGGTTATTGTTGTGTAAACCGGGGCTCTTACTCACAAACTTATAATAACATTAAGGTCCCTGTTTTACACATCAATAACCTCTACAAAAAATGTATTTAATTCTATAATGTAGAAAATGGTGGATTAAACCTGTGTTAATAGCTAGCTAGCTAGCATCAAACACATGCAACATGATTCTAGTGTCAGCCTCTTAATGTAAATATGGTGCTCAACTTGTAATATCACCATTTGATGGATAAGATAGAACATCCTACGCATTTGTTGCTACAACTACCAATCTTACGCATCTAAGACTTCATCCACTCTTGTTACAGTTTAAATGTGTTTTGTAATGTAAGGACATTATACCAAATCAGCATACTCGTTTGTTAACACCTTGAAACTGTTACAACAGTGGATGTAGTCTCGGATGTGTACATAGACAATAGTTTGAAGGCTGCTACAAGAAGCAAGAGCTAGGGGAAACGGAATACACAGACGAGCCCAGGGTATAAACAAATTCATCAAAATTGGCAAGGTTTTCTGAGAGAGAACTTTTTAGTTTACATTCACAGCAGTTGCTCAATAAAATTTTGAGGAAAAGGTAGTTGTAGCAATAAATGCTCAGGATGTTCTGTGTTATCCACTACATGAAGATTCTGACACTAGAATCGTAATACATGTGTCTGGTGCTTTGAAACACGGACTTAAATGAGTCATTATTCGAACAGTCGATACTAATGTTGCTGTGATTGCTGTTTATTCTATTCCTTGACATACGGGGGCAGATAAACTTTGGCTTGCATTTGGGAGTGGGAAAAGCTTTAGATATATGTCTATTCATTACCTCTCAAATGTACTAGGCATGGAGCGATTACACATTTGCTTTAAAAGGAAAAAAAAGACTGATTTGGTGACATAGATTGCGTTTGAAGATGTGACTTTAGCATTTAGAATGATGATTGATCGGCCAACATCACCAGATATGAATTTGACAATATCATTGATAGAATGATACGTGGTTTTACTGTAAGATCGAACAAGTTATCAGATGGGGTAAACGAAGCAAGAAAACATCTGTTCTGTGAAGAGAAAAAGACTTATTGAGGCTATTCCAACCACTCGGTCTAGTCTTTTCCAGCATGTAAAACGTGCAATATATCATGGCAGGTGAGAATGAGTAACAAGCTTGGTATTGGTTCCTATGCTAACTAGCCTAGACGCTTATGAATGGCGAAGGGACAAATATGATCCATGGGAACCCTTTTTGACAACTCTCTGTGAGGCCTCTTCATCTTGTCAGCAGCTTGTTCATTATGGATGCAAGAAAGGATAGTTTTACCACAGTCTTTGTAAATGTAGAAAATCATGTCAACCGTGTACTGCTTTTTGAGCTTGTGGTGGTGATTGTAAATAAACATGTATTGGCGGTCATAAATTAATTATTCTAAAGATGTTTTAGTACTTTAGTGACTTTACTTTTGTTTAACTTATCTATTCAAAACTTTACATCGAGGATACAGTTTGAGGACTCATCTCTGAAATTTACACCATATCGTTTTTTTACCGAAAGTGTTAATTTTGTATTGAAACAGTTTAAACATAATTATAGTGAATTCGTAGTTTGAAGATAAATTCAAGCCAAATGTTTAGTTACCAGGAAAAAACAAACTTTTTTAACATTTTGAATAAAGTTGAATATTAAAATTAAAAATTGATATTTCTATGTCCGCCATATTTATTGGAAGTTGGGACATATAAACTATATTTTGTATCCCTGATAAGCACACAAGAAAGGTTTCTGTACAATATGTTAATGGTAGCAATACATTCAAACACATTTCAATTACCCTCCCAAATAAATACGCTTTCTTTAGTACAATGTCTGCCATATTGGATTTCACAGGAAGTAGGGCTTCAAAAGACTTATAATCTCTAAATATATCCAAAAGAATCACATAACAAATGTTTGTGCCGAATATAATGGTAAAAGCATGATTAAAACACCTTTTTACATACCAGCCTTCGATGTTGGGCTGATTTAAGTATATTGTCCACCATTTTGAATTTTACTGGAAATGAGACATTTTTTTCAAATGCTTCCCTATTTGAAATCAAAGCGTAATATATGAGGAGGCTTTGTGCCAAGTTTCATGCTTGTAGCAGGATGTGCACAATTTTTCATGAAGCCGCTGTACTAAAAAGGTGCTATGTAAAAATTTACTTTCAACCCCTCAAAACCCACCCATTTATTTGAGATTGCTTCACAACCTAAGCCACCGTTGTTTTACAACAAAACTAGAAGGACTAGTCAATTATTTTGTTTAATAGTCCTCTGGACTACTAACTGTTTGAAGTTAGTGTCAAACCCTGATGGCTATATTGGATGATAGGTAGGTTAAATAGATGTAACTTTTATCAAGGGGTGATAAGGGTATATGGCTATCAGACATAAAAAAAAAAAGTATATTATGGATCAACAAAGGGTTGTAAACAATGTAAAAATCATTCTTTATTATCAGAAAAAATGAACATTTTATAATTTTCATCAATATTAATGTTTTCTTCAACAACAATTTATAAAAAAAATCTAACAAACAATAACCTGTCTGTCATTGTCATTCTACAAACAAACAAAAATCAATTTACATATCCTAACTACCATGTTAGTGGAAATTATATATCCTTAAAAATACAAGGAAACATATTTAACAAACAGAAGAATGTAACAATTGCTAAAACAAAATTGGAAATCTTTTTCATAATTTAAATTCACCAATTTATCAATATATTTCTTTTAGTAAATGCTGTTCAAATAAAACATAAATTATACCTAGGGTTAACAATAGAAAAATTAAGAAAATTATTGTGAATTCAAAAAATAATGCTCCATTTAAAATGCCAGTGTTTTACTTTTCAAAAACCTATCCTGTAAAAAAAAATATTGCATTTTTTAATTTAATGTCAGAATTTAAAAGTTCTTAAGATAGCAAATCCATTATCTGACCATCTGAATTTCTATAGCTTTTTTTTGTATGCATGCAACAATACAATACAAATACACTCAGAAATTGTATTTTAAATATTGAATTAAATTAAAAAAACTTTAACAAAATAATTTGGTAGCACTAAACATGATCTTTTTTAACCGATGAAGTTCACTACCAACATAATATTGTACACAACAACCTCTCCTAGGCCTGTACATCTTGGTTAATATTAGAAACATGCATATGAGTTTGTTTAGTTCAAATACAAGTATTTTATACACAAAACATCCTAAATAACCTTTCCTATTTTTTGGGAAAAGAATAAATACTTGTAACAAATCTTAATGTTGTTTTGCAAGTACAGCTTAAAAGAGGATGTGAAATAACTCTTCAAACTGTTAGTAAAACTTATAACTGTGGATTCATTAATTTTTCATTGGATACCAATTTTGGTGGATTTCATGGTTACATGTGAACCACGGAATTAAATGTTCAACGAATGACAAAATTTCTAAAGACTTGTATGTAGACTTCATCAAAACCATAAAATTGAATATCCAAGAATATGCAACTTTTCCATAATACAAGAAAATTGGTACCCACGAAAATAAATGAATCCACAGTTATATGAATAATATGTGAATGTACAACAATTCTCAATGTTTTAACAAAAAAACTATCAGAAATATATAATCTGTAATGCCATACAGATTTTCTGTTTCTGGGCACAAACATAAAATGGCTACATTGTTTTATCACAGGTTTCTTTTAGGTTCTTGGTCCTCTTGGTTCTATATAGGTTTAGTCTGAACAAGAAGTCCTCTGTCTTCTTCGTTCTATGTAGTTCTAATCTGATCACAGATATGGCTAAAATTCCTAAAAAGATGAAAATTCATATTTTAGTAAGTGCTAATTAACAGTTATCATGGATATTTTCTGAACTATCTTATAAAACAGAGAAGACTTTTTGAATGATAAAAAACTTAAGCTTCACTACCAACTATTATAAATGTATGTAAAACTGTTGATTGTGGACCTTAAAACTAAATCTACTGAATATCTATGACTTGTCTTGAATCAGGGTAAATTAAAGATATTCTTACAGTGTGCCACTAGTGTAGTATTGGTTAGTGTAGATGTTGACCTCTGAACATTTTTTTTCAGTTAAACTGTATTATAAGAAAATGATGTATAAATGCAAATGAATCAACTATCCACAAGAGTCCAAATGATGAAGATTTAATTTAAAAGTGAACAAAAGGCCTTCAAAAATTAGAATAACCTTAACTGTAAAGCCAGCTATAAAAGGCATGACAAAACATGACACAATCCCAATAAGAAGTCCTGATTTAGGACAAACAATAAATGAAAATAAAAATGACTGACAAAAACCAAACACAACCACTGAATTACAGGCTCCTGATTTAAAACAGCAAAAACAAGAATGTATCTCAATTATTTGTACTTTTAGATGTGTGAAATATTCCCTTCAAATCTTATCTTTCATCCCCTTTTGTTCATATTCTAATTTAAAAGCTTGAACACATACTTTGCATGATGAGGTCTTGTTTTCTGTGTTCTGCAATTTTTACCCCAATAACAATCCTGTCTCTTTTGAGCATCCTCTGCAAAAGAAATAATAAAGACAGTTAGTAATCAATTTTTATTGGCTTATTAACTTGATCATGAGAAACACAGACTTTGATTGGCTAACCATGATTGTCTTCCCTTGGGAACAGTTCAAAATCAGGAATTTCTTCAACTCTCACATGTGTAGAAAACATTCTTTGCCAGGATTAGGTTCACTTATTTCATCATTTTAAAAAAGAAGCTAATTAGGGTTTAATTCAATTTAATTCAAAACAACTGCCTAGGAATACACATTTAAGTGTATTTGGAAAATGAGATTGATTTAGGAGATAACTGTATTATATTTTTGGCTCTGATGGCATCAATTGGTGATTTGATGAAACAAATTAAGTTTATTGGTGAGGTGTTAGCAAAGTTAGTAAGCAGGTATTTGTGACCATACAATCGTGAGTTGATGCAATGAACATTAGTGATGGTTTCTAATCAAAATGAAGGTTCCAAACAATTTTGCATTTACATGTATATTCATAATGACAACAAGTTATTACACAAAGTATACCCTAGCTGGGTTTTAATTAGACCATAAGCTGGATATGTCAGTTGGATTCTAGCTTACAATGAAACAGTCATAAGACATATCACCCTATCAAGACACAATTATCTGACTTTGAGCGAACCAGTTTCTGATCTTACTACTAGATATGGCATGCTTGTTAGAAAAGTAAATGTTTGGACTCTTTTGTTTTTTTCCCTAAGATACAGGTTAAAATATCTTGCCCCATAACACCCCTCTTTCTTTTCATATAAGACTCCAATAGCTCACAGAAGATCATTTGCCAAAATTTTAGCCGATTTTGGATTTCTTTTCTTTCGATTTGAGACCCAAATAATACCAATGCAAATATAAGGTAAAAGTCCAAGATAGCCTTTTACCACCATTTTCTCAACATTAGATATCTTGAAAAGGAGCTCCATTACTTATCAATATTTTTAGCCTCTTTTGTTAAAATTTATCGATTTTGAAAAATAGATTTTTTTAATTTCACTTGCATAACTTTAAGTCTTTGGCTAAACAAACTTTTGATCTACTGCATTCCAAATAAGCATACTACTGCGAGACAACCAAGGCTGTTTGCAAGCATAATAAAATATTTGTTTATTTCTTACTTACCAGGAAGATCGTCTCTAGGAATATCTTTCCTGTACTGATATGCTAGTTCTTTAAAGTTTCTCAGCCCACAGGTATAGCATAAGGCAGTGTTGGAATTTATTGCAAATCTTGACTGATCTTCAAAATAAGAATTCAACTCCATTACTTCATATTGAACATAAAAGCAGTGCTATAGAGTGAAATCATTTCTCAGAATTTTCAACATTTACAGTTCAATTTAAATCAATCAAAAGTTTATGATAAAATATGTTTTGCTTGACATATACAGTGTATATGTATAATTGTATACAATATAGTAAAGTGTGTGTCCTTTCCAGTTTTGTTGGACAATATATTGAGCTTCCAACTCTTACATGTATCTTATTCTATATAATGAATTCAGCTTTCTTTTTTTCCGTTCTTAATCTGTTAAATCAAAATATAGCATGGTTTCAATACAGTTTCATTTGACGCATACCAAATAAAAATTGTGTATTTTAGTGTAAATAATGCCATATGTATGTATCAGGAAATGTTTTGCGAGTCTAATTTTCAGTATATTTGCGATAGGCATTTTAAAATTAATTGATCCCAACGCAAACACATCAAATCATTGTTCAAGGCTATGAAGCGAAAATAAGGAACATAGTAAAGATGTGATTGCCCTTTCTTAGATGCTGTCTAGATATGAAACCTAACACAAATATATACAGTAAAAGAATCTTG
This sequence comes from Mytilus edulis, assembly GCF_963676685.1. Classification (NCBI taxonomy): domain Eukaryota; kingdom Metazoa; phylum Mollusca; class Bivalvia; order Mytilida; family Mytilidae; genus Mytilus; species Mytilus edulis. The sequence continues at coordinate 44,178,473 of NC_092349.1, read as the reverse complement.
CTTTCTTGTATGTATTACAATCCAATTGCAACATCCAACATGTTTAACCCCGCCGCATTTTTGCGCATGTCCCAAGTCAGGAGCCCCTGGCCTTTATTAGTCTTGTATTATTTTTAATTTTATTTTCTTGTGTATAATTTGGAGTTTAGTAGGACGTCCATTATCACTGAACTAGTATATATATTTGTTTAGGGGCCAGCTGAAGGACGCCTCCGGGTGCGGAAATTTCTCATTTAAAAAACCTATTGGTGACCTTCTGCTGTTGTCTGTTCTATGGTCGGGTTTTTGCCTCTCTGACAAATTCCACATTTCCATTCTTAATCCAAAACTTACCAGGACAGGTGTATTGTCCAGCGTCTAACTTCACTAGGGATTCTCTCAAAACTTGCTTCACTGACATACCATTAGCTTCTACATAATTCTAAAGAAAGGCATTGAAAAAGATATTATTACAGGTGATTTCAGTGAGTGTGTAGCTAAAGGTAATATCTTTTGTTAGCTTGCTTACTAGCTGAACCGTGAAGTCATTATTAGGTAAGGTATACTACCCTTCTTTCAAAGAAGCCTAGTCCTACAGACCGATATATTGATTATCAGTCAGACTAGTCTACTCTTAAAGAAGGGTAGTTTACAAAACATAACAATGACTTCACAGTTCAGCTAGCAAGCAAGCTAACCAAAGATATTACCTTTAGCTACATACTCATTTAAGTCGGCTGTAACTCTTCATTATATCAAGAAACAATTAAAAATAGAAATCCATTTAAAACTATTTTTTATTTATTTCAAACAATTATATATTTAAATCCTTTTTAAATATATACCAAGTTCAGTAAAAAGCTTTAAACCAGATGCAGTAAAAAGCTTTAAACCAGATGCTCCGCAGGGCGTAGCTTTATACGACCGCAGAGGTTGAACCCTGAACGGTTAGGGCAAGTATGGACACAACATTCAAGCCGGATTCAGCTCTAAATTTGGATTGTGATTAAATAGTTGACACAGCATAGGTTTCTGACACAGAATGAATGTGTTCTAATGAACTTAAAATTTTTGTTTCTCTTAGAGCAATTCACTATGCTGTTGAATATTAATCCTCTCAAAAAAATGTTTGAAGAAATTTTCTTTTTTATTTATGAAATTTCAAATGAGAAAAATTGAACCCAATTTTTTTAATCACATCCCCCTTTCCCTTATTCCAAAACTAATCTCAATTAAAATTTCTAATGGAGTTTGCAACAATAACTACTCATTTAAATACATCATAAAATATTAAGATGTAAAAAAAACTGCTTGTTATCACTGAATGGTAAAGATTATTTTAATTTATCAGTTGGTAGTAAAAAGTGAATATACATTGTATATTGTATATAACAAAGATTTAAGTTGATTCTGGACAAAGAAAGATAACTCCAATTAAAAAAAAATCTTGCTATTGCACAATATTTTGCAATTAGATATTTCTTGCTTACTATTCTGGACAAAGAAAGATAACTCTAATTAAAAAAAAATTTGATATTTCACAATATTGTGCAATTAGATATTTCTTGCCATTGCGCAATACTGTGCAATTGAAAAGACTTGCTATTGCACAATACTTAATATAATAATTTTAGATCCTGATTTGGACCAACTTGAAAACTGGGCCCATAATAAAAAATCTAAGTACATTTTTGGATTCAGCATATCAAAGAACTTCAAGATTTGAATTTTTGTAAAAATCAGACTAAGTTTAATTTTGGACCCTTTGGACTTTAGTGTAGATTCAGCATATCAAAGAACTTCAAGATTTCAATTTTTGTAAAAATCAGACTAAGTTTAATTTTGGACCCTTTGGACTTTAGTGTAGACCAATTTGAAAACAGGACCAAAAATGAAGAATCTACATACTCAGTTAGATTTGGTATATCAAAGAACCCCATTTATTCAATTTTTGATGAAATCAAACAAAGTTTAATTTTGGACCCCGATTTGGACCAACTTGAAAACTGGGCCAATAATCAAGAATCTAAGTACATTTTTAGATTCAGCATATCAAAGAACCTAACTGATTCATTTTTTGTCAAAATCAAACTAAGTTTAATTTTGGACCCTTTGGACCTTAATGTAGACCAATTTGAAAACGGGACCAAAAGTTAAGAATCTACATACACAGTCATGACAGTTAGATTCAGCATATCAAAGAACCCCAATTATTCAATTTTGATGAAATCAAACAAAAGTTTAATTTTGGACCCTTTGGGCCCCTTATTATGTTGGGACCAAAACTCCCAAAATCAAACCCAACCTTTCTTTTATGGTCATAAACCTTGTGTTTAAATTTCATAGATTTCTATTTACTTATACTAACGTTATGGTGCGAAAACCAAGAATAATGCTTATTTGGGTCCCTTTTTGGCCCCTAATTCCTAAACTGTTGGGACCTAAACTCCCAAAATCAAAACCAACCTTCCTTTTGTAGTCATTAACATTGTGTTTAAATTTCATTGATTTCTATTTACTTAAACTAATGTTATTGTGCGAAAACCAAGAATAATGCTTATTTGGGCCCTTTTTTGGCCCCTAATTCCTAAACTATTGAGACCAAAACTCCCAAAATCAATCCCAACCGTTCTTTTGTGGTCATAAACCTTGTGTCAAAATTTCATAGATTTCTATTAACTTAAACTAAAGTTATAGTGCGAAAACCAAGAAAATGCTTATTTGGGCCCTTTTTGGCCCCTAATTCCTAAAATGTTGGGACCAAAACTCCCAAAATCAATATCAACCTTCCTTTTGTGGTCATAAACCTTGTGTTAAAATTTCATAGATTTCCATTCACTTTTACTAAAGTTAGAGTGCGAAAACTAAAAGTATTCGGACGCCGGACGACGACGACGACGACGACGACACCGACGCCAACGTGATAGCAATATACGACGAAAATTTTTTCAAAATTTGCGGTCGTATAAAAAGTTTTCTTCCAAAAATTTTGGTAAAATACACTGAATGAGACGGTGTCACTCCCTTGGGACTTGATGCTTCTTTAACAATTGCCACAATCCAATCAACATTGTTATTTAAACTATAATACAAGTCTTACCTTAAATATCTCTGACTCATGGACATTTTCTAATATGAGGTTATTCAAGCATTTCTTTCCAAAATTTAAATCTACAAGAAAACCATTATTCATTTATATGAGCTTCCTTATACTTTAGGAATGACTGTAATATTTTTTCTGTCTATGAAGAAATAACATAAAAAATTTGGTGCACACTGAATAACGCGTGTAGCGAGTTATTTAACAGTGTGCACCACATTTTTTATGTCATTTCGAATAGACAGAAAAAATATTACAGTCATTTCTTATAATTTAATTCTAAATCCCATTTTAAACCGTAGAAAACCACGAAAAATGTTGATGACGTCACGGTCACATGACTAAATTATGTCTATGGGCTGATAACAAAATAACGTCAGCCAATCAGAAGACGCGTTACATCCAAAATTAAATTATCAATATATATACCTTACATTTATGTTTACTATCCTCATTGATAATTTTTATATATTTATGAGATGTTTTATGAATCACATCTTTCTCATAATTAAGCATTGCTAGATATCAAAGCATATTGTGGAATTATAGATTATCGTTGATCATCTCAACGAGATTGATTTTCTCGCTTGAGCTGGAACAGCGAAAGTAAGAAAAGCAATCGAGTTGAGATGACCAATGATAATCTGTTTATCGCTATTTTACCTATGACGACGTTGTCAATTTCATGTCAGTTTTGTTAGCAATGCCACGTGGCCTCCTAAGTTTCTAGCGATAATTTTTCCATCTCAAGCGAGAAGCATGATATGAAAATTATCACAAAAAAATATCAAAGGAAAAATGCACAAAATAGCGATAATTATTATCATTTGTGAGATACCAATTTCCTGGATGCAGGGTGAACATGATCCACAAATTTAAATGTTCAACAACGTATAAGTTTTTTATAGGCTTGTATATATGCATGCTTCGACAATATCCATGAAAATACAAATTTCCCTCAATCCACGAAAAGAAATGAATCCACAGTATATGTATGTTTTTATTTGTTTCAGAATCCATATTTTTCTGTTGTATATTTGTCAATTGTGCACTTTAGAAAAATAAAATGTTGTAAAGTAAAGCAACTTCATCTTTTATGTTAATAATCTAAGTACCTGGAAAATTTACCCAATTCATTGTCTGTTTATAATTAATAAGTAAGTAAGTAAGTAAGTAAGTAAGTAAGTAAGTAAGTAAGTAAGTAAGTAAGTAATTATTTATTATAGTGACATGTGTATCAGAACATACATTTATACAATTATATACATAGCAATTTGATATTTACACCTGGCCCATTGGACCTATATGTCACTTTAGCAATATAATATCATATCCGAAAACGTAAAAGTTTACAAAATAAAAATACAGAATTAGACGTAAAGTTGTTTTTTTCTATGAATGAAAGCTGAATTTACAAATTTTGCAGTTTGAATTTGATAGTATTTCAATAAATGGATAAGTTTTTCGCTGTTGTTACTAAAATTGTCTAATGCGGCCATAGGTAGAAACCTTTGTCTAAGTTTGTCATAACATGGACAGTTTAACATAAAATGTTTTTCATCTTCGACCTCTTGCTTTTCACACAGTACACATATTCGGTCTGGTAGCGCTTCGTTACGGAACCTTCCGGTCTCAATGCGTATAGGAAGAATCCTACATCTTAATTGGGAAAGAGCCGATCATTCTTGTTTAGACAGATTTGATGTAATATACTGTTCTAGTTCGTAATTTTCTTTGAAGGTCACAAATGTTCATAGTTTCGGTGATAAAGCAGATTTGTATTTCCATTCACTTTCAGTATAACATAAAAGTTTTTCTTTAGCTTCTTGTATGTCCACTATTTGTTTTGTTTCATAGAGGTTACTTAAACCAAGTTTATTAATAATTACCTTTAAACTTCCCAATACAACCCTAATTCATTCTTTGTACATCCCCAGTAATTATTACCTTTAAACTTTCCTATACAACCTGTTCATTCATTCTTTGTATATCCCCAGTAATTATTACCTTTAAACTTTCCTATACAACCCATACATTCATTCTTTGTACATCCCCAGTAATTATTACCTTTAAACTTTCCTATACAACCCGTACATTCATTCTTTGTACATCCCCAGTAATTATAACCTTTAAACTTTCCTATACAACCCGTACATTCATTCTTTGTACATCCCCATTAATTTTTACCTTTAAACTTTCAAATACAACCTGTACATTCATTCATTGTACATCCCCAGTAATTATTACCTTTAAACTTTCCTATACAACCTGTACATTCATTCATTGTACATCCCCAGTAAATATTACCTTTAAACTTTCCTATACAACCTGTACATTCATTCATTGTACATCCCCAGTAATTATTACCTTTAAACTTTCCTATACAACCTGTACATTCATTCTTTGTACATCCCCAGTAGGCATGACAATAAGCTCTGTAACAAATCTGACCTGAAAAATAATTGACTTTCTTCACAACATTTAATATATTTCCAAACTTTCTGTGTTGTTCAATTGTTGTATCAATGATATAAACATATAGCAAATCTCCTTTTTTTTTTTTTTTTATGAAATCAAATAAAACCAAATTTCAACTGACAAAAAAAACAAAAAAAGGATGAAAAAGGTTTCAGAACAGATCAGAATATTTTCTTAACTGATTAGCTGTTATATGTTAAAGTGCAGGTTTACTTCAAAAGCAGATATAAATTATCTTTTTCTTTTAATTTTAATAAATGTATATAATAATGAAAATAAAAATAGCATTAAAAGTTGTGGTCAAAACTGACTTTTCTTGAGGCTTTTGTTTTAGAATTATGGCATTAACAAATTCTGTGGCACTTGAAAAAAAATCAATCATAACAGTGATTGGGCAGGACGTGCGCCCTGCGCCTATAGCGCATATTGTCAAGAAATGGTGCATACAGTGACAAATGTAAGAGCCCATGTGGCGCACAATATTTTTCACTTCATTTCGAAACGCTTAGATATCGTCAAATGGATTTCCGATCGTGCTCTGTGCCGCCATGTGTGTGTACACAACTGTGTAATGTTCCTCCAATAATAGGAGCACCTATATATTTTTGGGACGTCTCAGGTATTTCCCTATGATAATAGAACCATGCGATCTAACTGATAATCCGAAAAACGTAATTAACCATCATTCATGATATTTTTTTTTTATAAACACCTTTAAATTTGTGAAATTTGGCTAGTACAGATGAGATTTAACTCTAATAATAATCTCATTTAGTTTAGCTTGCTATTATTTCGATTGAAGGACCCCAAAGACTTTTAGGAATATAGTTTTTGTCTCCATAAAAGGCGCTTAACTGTCCTTGTCATTTTTTGGTCTTTGGCTCGTTTTGACATTTTGTATGACTTCAGCGATTTGTTGTTTTGTTCTACGAATTAATGATACTCTAATATACTGTTATTCTTGTTACCGTGATGAAGTTATAATAATACAAAAAGTGCAGAGGAAATGCCTGAAATGTCCTCTGATACGGAACGTCTGGAATAAGTATGGTATCGACGAAGGCACAAATTTAATGTACAAAAAAAAAACTTGAACATGAACAAGGCAACAGTACCAGTTTAAACATTGTAAATAAAGGTTAACTTAAATATTGTTCGAGTTGGAAGAAGTTATTGTATATTCATTGAAATTGAAATTACAAAATCACAGGAACAATATCCATGATTTTATTTAAAATCATAAAGGTAAGTACCAACATCTCTTTGCCAAAATATACTGATACTTTTTTTTTTTTTTTTACAGAAGTCAATTCAAATGGCCCACTCATTTGACAACATGGCCCATTGAATATAATTTTGAGGGGCCCTGGGCCCATAGGGAAAAAAACCTTCCAGATCACTGTCATAAAAGTCTACTTATAAAACCTTGAAAATCATCACATGATGAAGTTGCCTCAGTATACATTTTCAATATTTCTTGTAAAGTCAAAATTGATTTACTCCTGCAAGGCAACTTGTAATAGAGAACTTTAAATCTTATATAAAAACAAACTTTATTGTAAATAAACTGTAAACAGAGATATGTCTTGTCTTTTTGTTATTTTGATAGCAAATGTTGAAATTAATATGGCAGTGCTTTATCATGTAAGTTATGCAAAATATTCAAGGTCAATAAACCCTGACTGAGGGGGTGGGGCCAAATAATCTCTGTCGAATGAGATATGCCGATGCTTATACAACTGGGTACAAAATATCATTAACCTATATAGCTACCACTCCCCACAAACTCACCTAATCCCAAACTAATACATGTAAACTAAACAAAAGCTTCAAAGTCAATTGACTATGACTGAGGGGGGCAGTGCCAAATAAACTCCATGGAAATGAGATGAAACAATGCTAATACAACTGCATATTAAATATCCTTAACCTACCACTAGGTTCCATATAAACTGACCTAATCACAAGCTAAAACATTGTTGACGAAGACAAGGGCATATACATATGTCTCGCTTTTTGACTGCAAACCAAATATCCTTGACCTACAACTAGTGGTTCCCCATAAACTGACTTTATCACAAACTAATACATTGTTGACGACACCAGTGATGGATACTTATGTTTCACTTTTTGACTCTGTTTGATATTTGTTTATCCTAAATTGTTTTGTTATGAATTAGGCAGTTAGTTTTCTCGTTTGAATTAATCATATTGTTTTACATTTTTAATGTCAGTTTTTTTTTTATAGCTGACAATACTGTAAGGGTTTTTCTCCTTTTTGAAAGCTGTATGGTAGCCTATGATTACTTACATTCACTTGCTTTAAATTCTAATGGATATTTGTCACATCAGCAATCATACCTCATCTCATTACTGTTATAAAGTCACACAGGACAGTGAAACAATCTCGCTGTCCTCATGATAAACTGACCTAACAAGTGAATTTGTGAGCTACTGCTCACTAATGCTACCCCTGCCCCGCTAAAAGTATAAGGTAAACAGGAAGTTGTTGAGTGATGAATCTGAAAAGGCATCACACTTTATAGCTGACTCATAAAAACCCTCAAACCAAATTTCAGAAGTCCTTGTAATGTAGTTCCTGAGAAAGATGCGACGAAAACTTTCAACTTGGCTATAGCTATCATGTACAAATTATTCAAGTGTTCGGTAAACAGGAAGTTGTTGAGTGATGAATCTGAAAACGCATCACACGGTATAGCTGACTCATATAAACCCTCAAACCAAATTTCAGAAGTCCTTGTAATGTAGTTCCTGAGAAAGATGCGACGAAAAAAATTCATGGGAGGGAAGGACGGACTGACGGACTGACTGATGAAGGGACAGTCAGAGGTAAAACAGTATACCCCAACTTTTTTAAAGCGGGGGTATAATTAGGGAAGAATATTTTTAGACATTTACATGAGCATGTATACCTTGCTTAGACTTTAATCTATATAGCTATAGATACAAAATACTCACATTGCTGGGGTGGTATATTATTATCAGGGTTTATTGCCTGGGCCCTTCTGTCTGGCATGGGCTGTAGACAACACTGACATAAAACATGATTCTGAACAAGCGGGCAGTTATAGGGTGGAGCTTCTGGCATGGTCTTCTCATCTTTTAGTTCTGGGTCAGCCATTTTCTTTGTTTTGCCATCTACAATTGAGAATCTTACTTATACAATAAGAAAACACACTGCATATATTAATTCTTCGCTGGAGAATTTGAGAAATCCTAAAGCTGTTGTTCTAAGTTATAATAAATTATCATTTTTCTCATTTGTAAAAAAAGTGTAACTGAATTCTAAAATGCCAAACACTTTTTAAACCTACAAAGATGTCTGCAATGTTTACACGATTATGATACATATCTTTTTCACATTTTTCAACAAAACTATAATGTAGGAAAATATTCAAAAATTTTCAAACAAGGATTCTCTGAAATAATTTAAAAATATAATGGATGCTTAAAAACTTGGCAGAAAGTGTATGACTTGTATTTGTTTTTTTCAGAAGTTTTAATTACTGAATGCCCTATAAGTAATTTCAAACACTTTGGATTTCATCAGACCAAAGTAATAGTAATATTCTCTAATCCTTCTGTGATTTTGTCTCTGGCCTATTTCCTTTACAATAATGTGGAAGAGGTGAAAGGGTTTTTATTTTTATTTTTGGAAATGGGTTGTACATAATCAATGCTTGTATATCCATTTGATGGATGCAAAATTACTAAACAAAATACTGTCAATTCATTTATTTTCGTTAGTATCAATTTTTTGTGGGTTGAGGAAAACAAATTTCGACTTGATTTCTTGGTTTTGCAAAAATTTGCTTCCAAGCCTATAGAAAGTTTGTACTTTGTTGAACATGTAAATTTGTTGTTCATCTACACACGAAATCCATGAACATTGGTATTTCATGCTGAGTTCACACGTAATTCGAATTTGATTCGTATGAACTAATTCGAATTAGTTTAATTCGCATTCGAAACGTTTTACGTCCTAACGTCAATTCTAATTCCAATTGCAATGCGCGTCAAATTCGCTTTACTGTCCAAACGATGTTAGCTTTTAATTCGTATTAACAAAAAGTATTTCTAATGCGAATTGACTAATTCGAATTAGAAAATTCGAATCAATTCGAATTAAAAAAGAAGAGTGTGCGAATGTGATAAGCGAATCCGATTCTAATTAAATGTCCATGTGAACGAGGCATAACGAATAATAATTATATAATGAATCAACAGTACACTGGTTGTGGAGGAATTTTGGAAGTCCTTTCCTATATCCATTCACATTCATTTTTATTTTAATTTGTCAAATATATTCTTTTATCTCTTTTTATTCATACCAGAGGTAGAAGCTTCAGCCCCATCACCCAGAGATTGTGTTGCTTCTGACTCCTCCTCTTCCTTCTTCTCAGTGGCTGTGCCTGTAGTCTGGTTACCTCCCTGATTCAAACCTAAAGCAGTGCCCACAACATTTATTGCTGAAATGAAACAATTCAATGTTGTAAGACCTAAGTGGATATTCACCCAGTGAATTATTGAAAAAAAACTCTGCAACTCAAAATAGATTACTATCATCTTTCAAATAGCAACATAATAAAGTTGCCTGTGTACAACTTGTGGTATGATTCTTATAGTGATGTGTCCACTTTTGATGAAACTATGTATATGAGATCAAGGTGCAATGATCTACCTCCACATATACCTATAAAACAAGGTTTCTTTCTTTGTTCTAGGAATTTTTGTGAGATCTATACTGCTCTATATCCATTTTTACAATTGCAGTATCATGTAGCCTTTATCTAGTTAAGAAAGGAATAGCAGAGAAAAATTATGTTAATGTGTTGTATAACCATTTTTTCCAAATATTTTTGCTGTTCAAAAATGTTATCCAAATACCGGTACTTTGCTTTAATTTTGTGCTTAATTTGGCCAGACTTTTACATTTTGTGCATAATTTGACCAGAATTTGAATTTTGTGCATAATTTGACCAGAATCTATAAGCAATTCATCCATTGCAAAATTGTGGAACATTACAGTATTCCAAAATCAATGATGCATTGCCACTAAAACAGGGCAAAATTTAAAAAAAAAGAGTGTTCTTTGTCTGATACATGCATTGTTCATTCTGTATTTAATTTCTGTGTATGTCTCTTTTTTAAGATTTTGTTAGTGGATGTGCTCCTCATCATCAGCAGGAGGAAGATACAGAACAGAAGAAGAAGATGGTCTATGTGATCTGATCTACTGTCCGGTATTTCTGGTGATCCTGTTTATATACTTTTTATGTATTATTAGAGAAGAGAAACAAAAACTGCATGCTGAAAATAAAATTTCACACCTGTCTGAAATATGCCTGTAGGAGGAACAGTGGGCGGAGCTACATAACCTGGACACTGGCGACATTTTGTGGCTGCTGGTCTGAAAAACAAATTTCAAGATACAAATACAAATGCATATATGTCAAATCAAAGATAGCATACCATAGAACTAACAGTTTAACTTTTTACCTTTTAAAAAAAAATTCTGATAGTTCATTGACATTTACATAAAAATACATTGCTTTTCAATGATATCACTTTTAATGAGATTTAGTTTTCAATGTTTTCATTTTTTTTTTTAAATATGTCAGCATTCATGCAGTGAAGGGGTTTTGAAATGTTTGTAAGCTGATAAAATAAACCAACACTCTCAAAGCAGCAAACTACTCTGTGGTTGTACATCCTGGTACTCAGTCAGGTAAGAGCAACCAAAAGAAGTAAAATCAAACATATAATTAGTGCAATTTGGGGGGAAAGTGTACTGTTTTCTGATGATTTTGTTGTGTATATAAAACGTATAGCAGTCAATTCCCCCCCCACAAATTGTACAGATTGTAAGCTTGATTTTATTTTTTTAAGTTGCTCCTACTTGACCGAGTACCAGGATGTCCTACCGCAGAGTAGGTAACCTGTATATAAAAAATACAAACTCCAGAGTCAAAAGTGGGTAATGTGAAAATAGTCTATTGACAATAATGAAATAAAACATAGAAAACATCCATAGCTTCTAGGGATCATTTATTCATTCTCAAGAACAAGCTTCAAGCTGCATGTTCCAAGTATCCCCTTTAGGGAAGCTCTAGACTTTAAAATGGCTGCTGTACAGGGTTCTCGTTAAGTAGATATAGGAAGATGTGGTGTGAGTGCCAATGAGACAACTCTCCATACAAATAACAATTTAAAAAGTAAACCATTATAGGTTAAAGTACGGCCTTCAACACGGAGCCTTGGCTCACACCGAACAACAAGCTATAAAGGGCCCCAAAATTACTAGTGTAAAACCATTCAAACGGGAAAACCAACAGTCTAATCTATATAAACAAAACGAGAAACGAGAAACACGTATATATTACATAAACAAACGACAACTACTGTACATCAGATTCCTGACTTAGGACAGGTGCAAACATTTGCAGCGGGATTAAACGTTTTAATGGATCCAAACACGTATACGCGTCCTGGACGCATGGAAATCAAGCTGGACGCGTCATTTTAGAAACCCTGGGACATGTCCTGATTGTAACCCCTGAGTCCCAGAAACATACTTTTGCCTAGAATATTTATGATTCAACATTGTTTTGAGCCATTGTTTTGACAAGAAACTAAACTGGAAGTCGATGTAAAAAAATCGATTGGATGTGTAGATCAATATTTAAGACAGCTGATAGATTTATAATTTACATTGTCTGCATGGTTGAACAAGCCAATGAACGATTATTACCCATTTGTCAAATTGAAAAGTACCAAGAATGTGTCCATAGTACATGGATGCCCCACTCGCACTATCATTTTACATGTTCATTGGACCGTGAAATTGGGGTCAATACTTTAATTTGGCATTAAAATTAGAAAGATCATATCATAGGGAACATGTATACTAAGTTTCAAATTGATTTGACTTCAACTTCATCAAAAACTACCACGACCAAAAACTTTAACCTGAAGCGGGACGAACGAACGGACAAGGAGGCACAGACCAAAAAACATAATGCCCCTCTACTATAGTAGGTGGGGCATTAAAATTGTTTGCAAACTATTTTTTTAAATACAAATGCTTGACTGTACCTTTTAATGGAATGAATATAAATCCAAACAAAATTATCAAAAGCAGTATAATCCAGAAATTGAATTAATTCCTTGACCACATGTTTTCTTTTGTTGACAAACATGTCACATGATCATTTTTGTCGGGGAAAATACTTGGGGGTAACCCCTAAATAATAGACAACCCTGTCGGGATATTTATAGACATTTAAAATAAACAGCTGATGTAGAAGTGCCATGAAAATAGTTTAACTTGGTATATATAATTCAATCTACACCAATTTAATTGGGAAAAGGGTGTAAAGGGGAAGTAATTTAAATTTTGGTACTGTAACTAAAAATCTCCAGGCAGATTCTTTTACTGAGTTTAATTATTAAATAATCCATTCATATTTAAAAAAAAAAAAAACTAAAACACTACCTTTTGCCCTAATCTTTTTTATGGAACTCTGGCTTTGGCAAATCAACATTTTTTTTCAATGTGGCCCAACATCAAGAATTGATAGACCCAGAAGAAGTCTGTTACATGTATATATTTTGAACAATAACTATTAAGAGATCATGATTTTTTATTGATATAATAAAAACTACCAATCCAACATGCATTGTTTAAGTTGTATTTCGTCATATTTCATTATATTATGACACAAAAAATTACATGCATCCTGGACTCACCAAAATTTATTGGGACTCACCATTTCTAAAAGTGATGAGTCCCAGGACTCACTATGAAAAATTCCTAGTGAGAGCCCTGGGCTGCAATACAGCTACAAAATAATTTTATCATGATCAAAGCTTGCTTTCAAATTAATCTTATTCTAAGTGTAGTATTGAATGACATCATAAAATTCTTTAATATCAAGGGAAAAAAACTAGTTTTCTGTTGTAAACTGTAAATAATCTTACCTTGCTCCAAAAAATGGTGTACCAATTCCAAAAAGCATGGGTGGTGCTGGTGTAAATACTGGTGGGTTGAATGCTATAGCAGGTGGAATTGTTCTGCAACAGAAAAATCGATCGTAAAGTAAGAAAATATTGTAAGAATTTCTCAAGGAAAAAAAAATATTGGAGAGTTGCACATCACATGATCTTTTTTTCTGTGGATTATATATAGGGTTGGAAGCAAATACAAATCTGTTAATATGCAGAAAAAAATAATTGCTGTAAATACTCCAAATAATCATTACGTTAAGTTTAAATTACAGAGGAGGAGAAATTTGGAAATAGACCAATTAAAATTTAGAATTGTACAAATGTTGTATCTAACCCATTTTGTGGTCTAATCAGAACAATTTTTTTAATATTAAATTAGCAATCTTCTTTATAAACAATTCTTGCCAAACATGGTACAGATTACAATTCATTCATCGTTGGTACCAATGTTCATGGATAGAGAAAAAATGTTATTCTGAGGGTACATAGTTTTGTAGATTCACAAGCTATTTGCCCTGACTTCTAAAATTAATGAAAATTTGTGTTTCATTTAGTATCCAAATTTGTGATTTTCCTCTTCACTCGCAATTAACAGTATTCCAAAAATATTAATAAACCACAGAAGTCCATTAATTTCATTTTAGAGAGGACATGTTTGTTTTAACATCAAATATGAAATATTTCCTGCATAGTCAGTGCAAATACTTGAATATATATCCTGCATATTCAGTGCCAAAATATGAAATATTCCCTTTTTGGTCATGTTGACTTTTTTATAGGTCAGCAAAATGGCCATTGTTATAATATAGTTCGTTTCTGTGTGTGTTCCATTTTAATATTGTTTCGTAGTTCTCTTTTTTATGTGTTTCTCTCAGTTTTAGTTTGTAATCCCAATTTGGTTTTTTTCTCAATCGATTTATGAATTTCGAATACCGGTATACTACTGTTGCCTTTATTAACTTTGCTGTACATTATTGCTGTTGACAGTGTATCTCTATCTATAATAATATTTAAGATAATAACCAAAAACCTCAAAGCTTCCTGAAAATTACCAATTCAGGGGCAGCAACTCAACAATGGGTTGTGTGATTCATCTGAAAATTTCAGGGAAGATAGATCTTTACCTGATAAACAATTGTACCCCATTCAATAAAACGAGAACACTAGTATCCACAATTGAATTGTACAATATAATATTTTGACCTTCCATTTAAAACCTACCTTGCCTCATCATCCTCAGCATCAGAATCTGTATAGTCCTCCTCTTCCTCCTCATTATCTGGATCATAACCTTCTGTGGCCGTTGGGGTCATCTAAAATATTAAAGTGAAAAAGTGGTACTCACCCTAACCAGAAAAATTCATCTAACAGTTGTCAAAATACATAACTGCAAATTCAGAAATGATTGGGTACATCTATTAATGTCATTACTGAACAATAAACAAAATGCAAATTACTTAATACAATAAGGACAGGAAATTCTGCATATAATTAATGCTTTTAAAATAGAAAGTTCAAGTTTTTTGTACACATGTATTCAAAAACCAGTTGTTGGCATGACACGGGTTATGTTCTTCTCATATATGTTCTTCTCATATATGTTATGATGGTATGATATTAAACCCCTAACGGGAAGGATTGTGACTGATGTTCATATGATGAAATCATAATCTTTCAGTCAGTTTAATTGAAGTCTGGAGCTGGTATGTCAGTTAACTGCTAGTAGTCTGTTGTTATTTATGTATTATTGTCATTTTGTTTATTTTCTTTGGTTACATCTTCTGACATCAGACTCGGACTTCTCTTGAACTGAATTTTAATGTGCGTATTATTATGCGTTTACTTTTCTACATTGGCTAGAGGTATAGGGGGAGGGTTGAGATCTCACAAACATGTTTAACCCCGCCGCATTTTCTGGGCCTGTTCCAAGTCAGGAGCCTCTGGCCTTTGTTAGTCTTGTATTATTTTAACTTTTAGTTTCTTGTGTACAATTTGGAAATTAGTATGGCGTTCATTATCACTGAACTAGTATATATTTGTTTAGGGGCCAGTTGAAGGACGCCTCCTGGTGCGGGAATTTCTTGCTACATTGAAGACCTGTTGGTGACCTTCTGCTGTTGTTTTTTTCTATGGTTGGGTTGTTGTCTCTTTGGCACATTCCCCATTTCCATTCTCAATTTTATGTATCTAGATCTTCAGCTTTATTTGCTTTTTGCTTTTTTTTTTTTTTTTTTCTTTTTTTTAAGTTTTCATTTTTTAAAGAATAAAGTTAATTTCCATTATGTATAACTTAAAGTTGAATTAAGCTATCAATTTGTTTTCCCATTTATCAAGTTATAAAGCTAGGGTAAAATAAATTAGTTACCATATCTTTTGTAATTTTATTCTTTGCATCAAGGGCTTTCAAGTCTTCTTCAGGCCTTTTCTTTTCTATAATGAAACAAGAGTGCACACGCTGAAATGTCTCGCCTTCTATACTAATCATTGATATTATGTTGATAGTCCTAAGTATAAAGCTAAGCTTTATTACAACTGTCACATAAACTTAACATTAACCAAGATAACTAAACAAAGACCAATGAACCTTGAAAAAGAGGTCCAGGTCAGATGAACCATGCCAGGCAGACAGGTACAGCTAACAATGCTTCTATACAACATATATAGTTGACACATTACTTATAGTTTAAGAAAAATAGACCAAAACACAAAAACTTAACACTGTGCAATGAACCGTGAAAATGAGGTCACGGTTAAATAAAACCTGCTCGACTGACATAAAGATCATAAAATATTTCCATACACCAAATATAGTTGACCTATGGCATATAGCATTAGATAAAAAGACCAAAACTCAAAAACTTAACTTTGACCACTGAACCATGAAAATGAGGTCAAGGTCACATGACATCTGCCCGCTAGACATGTACACTTAACAATCATTCCATACAACAAATATAGTAGACCTATTGCATATGGTATGAGAAAAACAGACCAAAACACAAAAATTTAACTATAACCACTGAACCATGAAAATGAGGTCAAGGTCAGATGACACCTGCCAGTTGGACATGTACACCTTACAGTCCTTCCATACACCGAATATACTAGCCCTATTGCTTATAGTATCTGAGAGATGGACTTGACCACCAAAACTTAACCTTGTTCACTGATCCATGAAATGAGGTCGAGGTCAAGTGAAAACTGTCTGACAGACACGAGGACCTTGCAAGGTAAGCACATATCAAATATAGTTATCCTATTACTTATAATAAGAGAGAATTCAACATTACAAAAAATTTGAACTTTTTTTTGAAGTGGTCACTGAACCATGAAAATGAGGTCAAGGACATTGGACATGTGACTGACGGAAACTTCGTAACATGAAGCATCTATATACAAAGTATGAAGCATCCAGGTCTTCCACCTTCTAAAATATAAAGCTTTTAAGAAGTGAGCTAACACCGCCGCCATTTCCGCTGCCGCCGGATCACTATCCCTATGTTGAGCTTTCTGCAACAAAAGTTGCAGGCTCGACAAAAACAATACTGACATACATTAAAAAAAAACATTTTTTAATGAATAACAAAGTAAATGTTTTGAGCCCAATTTAAAAATTCCCAATAGTCATGTCCTTTAATGTTTTCCAGAAAAAATCTGTTTGTCAAATGTAAACAATAAATACTGTATGTGAAAATAAAAGTGAGAATCAGTAGCCTTCAAAGAAAATAACTTAAAATTTCATGAGAGGAAAAATACTCCTACATGTATATATACTTTTCAACTCACATAACTGATCTCAAACTCACAAGTTTTCAAGAAAGGGGGAAAATTAATGACAGAACAAATAAAAAATCCAGTTTTAAAGCAATTTGATTTCAAAATAACGTAGCTTTAAGATATCCTTTTCTTCATATAAACTTTTAGTGTTTTTAAAAATATGTAATTTCACTTAAGTATATACATTTGTACATATATATATGACAGGTCCATATGGTAACTGCTTTAGATATTTTATTGCTATTTAAATAATTTCACCAAAAATTTAAGTTTGAAAATCCAAGACACATAAAAACAGTTTCTGTGGGTTCATTATTATTTGTTGGACACTAATTTTCATGGATTTAGATGGTGTAGGGGAACCACAAATTTGAATGTTTGACAAATTACAATTTTTCTATAGGAATATATGTGAACTTTGGCAAAACCATGAAATCAAATACTAATTATTTTTTTTTTTTTTACTCAACCCACAAAAATCGGTTCCAACGAAAATAAATAAATCCACAGTATAATACAAACCTGGATGTTCTTTCAGATAAGCTTCTATCAAGTTATTTACAATATGGTTTTTGTTGATTCTTTTTACTTTCATACGACACTAAAAAATTAATTGAAACTTTTTATCAAAAGTGGTCTGGTGAAATTAAAATCAACATATATCACATATTTAATGCTGTTTAATATCAAGATAGAATAATTGTACAAAGCAACAGGGAAACAATATATTATTATATATAAAAAACAAGCACTAGCTAGTAATAGTACTATCTACCCCTAAAAAAATAGGAAATTTGATCAATAGTTTAGAGTGATCTTTTAGAAAATTAAATAATCAGGAGCTAATTTTCATACTGCTAATCAGAACCAAATCAACAGACAAACTGTCAGTTGCTCTTTGGTGTCAACATGACTCATTTAATCAACAATGCTCTACATAAGGAATACAAAAAAAAAGACGTTTTTTTTAATGTTTTAACTATGACTAAAGGGAAATAACTCAAACTTAATTTAAGTTTTGTTAGAGAAATAATGGATTACTTTATTAAAAACCTTTCTCTATGTTCATTCATTTAAATGGTAAGGTGAGACACTAATCAGATCTGCATAACTTTATATAATTGGATTATAATTAGTACTTTAAACATGCAGTTTAAGTTGTGAAATATTTAATTCTAGTCTAAACTTTGGCTTTGTTTTTAAAGAAAAAAAATTATGAATTTGACTGTTTCCGCTGTTGAAAAATAAAAATAAAAGTTCCAACATCATGTTATTCATGCAGACAGCTTTATATGAATACTAAGCAACAATTGAAATAAAAAAAAGTTGGATGATATGTCTATACTTTTGAAAAAGGGCTTTTGTTTTTAGATTCAATCTTATGTGGATCTTCTCTTTTTCAAAATAGAAAATATCAATGTCTGTTAAAAGCTAAATAAAGTCTATCTTATGTCCTTGTTTTTTTATACAATGCAGACTCTAACCCTGTCACATTCTGTATGTGCCTGTCCCAAGTCAGGAGCCTGTTATTCAGTGGTTTCTTTTGTTTTTCATACATTATTTTGTACATAAATCAGGCTGTTAGTTTTCTCATTTGAATTGTTTTACATTTGTCAATTTGGGACCTTCTGTAGCTGACTATGTGATCCAAGTCTTACTCATTGTTGAAGGCAGTACGGTGACCTATAGTTGTTAATTTCTGTGTCATTTGGTTTCTTGTGGAGAGTTGTCTCAATCAGGCAATCATACCACATTTTCTTATCTTTATAACTAAATACAGCTTTTCTATTTATTTCTTATATCAAAACTTACTGTAGGACATTCATTAGATTTTTGCATCCAGTCAGAGTAACATCCAGCACAATAGGAATGCATACAAGGTTGTAAGCTGTAAAATAAAGAAGTTATGGTTATTTACACAGGTCTTTTCATATTTATCATTCAATGTTTTGTTCCACAAATAAGTGCATTTTCATCAGTTGTTTTGATACTTTATCTATAAAAACTTTACCATAGTGTTTATAGAAAATAACAAAACAAATATAGACTTTTCTCTTATTCTTCAACAATTTTACTCTTTTTAATTTTTCTATCAATGTGTAGTTGCCGATGATTGGCTGAGTTTAAGGTTCATAACCTTTATCAGCTCACTGCATGAATCAAAATGGGCTTACAGGTGTTAGAGAAATTGATAACTTTGTGGAATGTGGAAGGCACATGAAGGGGATTTTCGTTCATCAGAAATGAAAATTCATTTGATAATCATTAGAGAAACAGATTCTTAAACAGTTACTCGCCAAATCTCGGACTTTTAAATTTGATAATTTAACTATCTGGATTGAATAAATCTGATAATACATTGGTACCAATGTAAGAATCTATATATCAACAAAGAATTTAACGTTGGGCATGGACAAGTTAAGTATAAGATTTGTTTCAAGGGTCTAATTGAAAACTAATAGTAGTACCTGTTATTGCAATCAACTTACAATTTGGAAAAAAAATGTGACTGATGTTAATCATGTTAATAACCCTTAAAATTATAAATATTCATGATTGTTTTAAATTGCATTATGTAATTTGATTGTTAAAAATGGTCAATTCTAAAAATCTATATCTTTTTTTTTTTAATTTAGCAGTTACTGATCATTATTTACTGTGAAAAATTCATTAAACAGTCACAGGTATGAACCTTACACATGGTACATAAATCAAATAAAATTTGACATAAACTACACATTTGTTGAATTAAATTCAACAGATAACATCCCTCACCTGATACAATTATACATAATTTCCTGACAAATACTACACATTAATGTCTCTTCTATCTCATCGACATCTGGTACTGCTGCAGGGGTTGTTCCTGCCCCACTCTTCATTTTGGAGGCTTCTTCCTTGCTTATCTCCTCTTTACTTTTCTCTTTATTCTCACCAGATGGCACTTCTGTAGTATTACCAGAACCTTTGTCTGTTTTACTTTCCTCTGAAGTTTTCATCATTTTTTTCACAGGTTCACTGCCATCTTTATCTTCATCTTTCTATAAAATATAATCAAAAAAACAATCATACCTTACGTATACTCATTGAATTCTTTTAAGTTTAAAAGGTCTTTTTCAACAACATATATTTCCTTTATCAATAAACATGTACACTGAGGTTTAATTGATTCACTGATGATTGCTAAGAGCATGTGGTCACAATCAGTTATAAAGAGAAGGATGAAAAAAGCATAACATTTTCATTTTTAGTAAAATGGCAAGAATGTATAGTTTTGAAATGAATAAAAGGTGATATAGGTTATTCATTTAAAATTAGTCAGTAACCCAACAACAAAAATGACAAAAAATCCCAAACACACAGTCTTCAACAAAACAAAGGTGAGGAGCTAAAAAAATATCCATGTTCTTAAAAGTTATGAATAAATCAAGTAGAAGACATGCAATTTCCATTAAAATTTACATATTTGCAACTGTTAAGTTGATTTTATCATGCACTTTACATTTGCACTTCCAAAAGTCATTTGCTATAAAAATTAAAACCATATGCATTTTTTGAAAAACAGAAATAAATAAGTTTTTAAATTATTTCATAAATGCTTTTCCTTGTGACATAATGGATCCTAAACTAATTGTGTTGACATTCTCTCAAAAACTTTATATTGCTGTTCTACATAAGATATTTGGATAAAATTGATTGTGATCTTTTAAAAGGGCCTAGGCATAAAAACTAAAACATGTTGTCTATATCTAATTACATCTATCTCACTTAATAGCAATTTCTTGTATAATGGTGTTTATTCACACTTGAGACTTCCTTGACTTAACCAAACATGTTAACACAAAATTTGTCAGTATTTTGAACAGATATATCATGTTAAGGAGGGGTATTTGCGAAAAATACCAGTCGAGAGAATGTTAAATTTCACGAGCCGTAAGGCGAGGGAAATTCATTCTCAAGACTGGTATTTTTCGCAAATACCCCTCAATAACATGATATATCTGTTTAATTACACCGAATGTTAATGTACTAAAACGCATTGATGATCATGACGTTACAAGCGTCCAGTCGGATAGAGTATTTTTTGGCAAATACCACGGCAGAGAGGGTAAAAAAGGCATATCCTTTTAGCAAATACCCCGGCGGCGTTAAAAATGAACGATATTCATTTGTTAACAGTAAATTGGTGAAAAATACACTGGCTATTAACCAATCAAAACCCCGGATTCTTACATAAGGTGTAATTAGCTGTCAAATAAACCCTGTCACATTCTGTATGTCCCTTTTCTAAGTCAGGAGCCTGTAATTCAGTGATTGTCAGTTGTTGCTGTGTTACATTTTTGTTTTTCTTTCATTATTTTATAGCTTACTATGTAGAATGGGCTTTGCACATTGTTGAAAACTGTATGGTGACCTTTAGTTGTTAATTTCTGTGTCATTAAGATAGGTCTCTTGTGGAGAGTTGTCTCATTTAAATGGCAATCATGCCACATGTTCGTTTCTATATGGATTGGTGATACTGTATTTTGAAAATTGCATCAATTAAACTATCATAATAAAATACCTTTGTCCTTTTTTTACTGGCATCATCCCGTGTATCTTCTTCAGTATCATCCAGGAAGTTAACATCAACATCTGTTATAAATATATACAAGAAGACATCATGTAATAATAACAGAAAGTTTGTTATTCTACGCAATAAAAAGAAGTTAAACACTCCTAATGCACTATTTGTATATACAGAAAGGGATAAAGACATGTAAAAAGTTTTGCTTTAGTGCATGCAAAATCATTATTTTAAAAATATTAAATAGAAAATCAAAATGCAAGTTTGTCCAAAATTTTTCTAAAATTACATTTTTATTCCCTAACTTGCTATCGGATATGTTCCTTATGTCACGATGGGACCTACCGAATTAGACTATTTACCCCTATTTGTGACATTTTTGCCTATTGTTTTTGTATGTTTTGTTCACACATCGTTGTCAATATAATGGAATTTGATGCGACTGTCATACAAGTGAGAGGTTTAGCTAGCTTTAAAACCAGGTTCAATCCACCATTTTCTACATAAGAAAATGCCTGTACCAAGTCAGGAATATTTTACCATTTAATTAGGGACTTTCCGCTTTGAATTTTCCTTGGAGTTCAGTATTTTTGTGATTTTACTTTTTGCTTAGAATAAACAAATGTCCACAACCATAAATGATAAATCCTCTATAATTAGCAGTAGGGTAAGTCATAACTTTATTTCTATGCCAAGCAATTGTGTTAATAGGTAGTAAACTAACATTTTATTACCTTTTTTTTATAAACAACTGCTGGAGTAATCAGAAATGTTGTATAAAACCATGAAAATTATTGTAGAAACTGGAGATTTGGGAAAAACTAAATGAGACAGTAACCCAGCATTTATTTTTTGCCAAAACGGAAATTCATGGGCTTCGAAACTATCCTCAACAAAGGAAAAGTGTCAAACCTACCTGCAACAGTAGCATCCAATATATTGGCATCTGTTTCATATTCCTGGGTTTGTTCTGCTTCTGATGAATCTTCTTTAGCAAGTTCTGCCATGCTCTGGTACACAAAACCAACATCTAAAATGTCAAAAAAGTATTAAGAATGAAACTTCAAACTGGTTTTCTGATATGATTTCTAATTTCAATATAATTCATTATATAAAATAAAGTTAAACAATGATTATACAGCATCAAAAATTGACATTTATGATGCTCTATTATAACTATCTAGTAAAGAGTAGTGTCATGAGGACATGATATGCCTTGTTGTTCAAAAATCCCCCCTTTTTTTTTTAAGAATAGTCTTGTCTTGGGAAATCAAAGGGGAACTCATGTCAATATTTATAATCAATTCCTCAAAGTCTCCTGAAAATTGCTCAAAGCATTTAAAGTTATAGTCAGAAAACTGGATACCTCCCATTTTGAGCTTACATCAATACATATAAACAATTCATCAAAGTTTTATCAAAACTGGTGAAAGAGTTTTGGGGTTATTGTTCAAAGTGTTGAGGACAGACAGAAGGACAACGGTATACCAAAATATTTCCTGTAAAAGGGCGTATAATAATAATTTAAAACTCAGCTTAAATCAATTTATAGTGAAAACTTTGATTTTCTATACATTATTTCATTTAAAACCACAAAATTAACTTAAATTATTACATTGGTTGCAGTGAATTACATTGATTTCCAAGTTACAAAAAAACGATAATTTCACATGTGAAATAAACATGGTTATTTCATTCTCTGACGTCATACAACAAAAGGCGTTGTCATGACGTCGATTAAACGGTGGATCAAAACAAATTGTGAATGCGTAGAAAAAAGACATAGTTCCTTACATGTTTTAATTAATTTCTTAAAAAAGAGCTATTTGCCAATGTAATAAAAAGTATAACTAATGAAAGAATTCAAATATCGAAAAATATTCAACTGGTGACATAACAAAACAGATACCGGTAATTAACTCATGCGCTACGTGCATTCGTGAATTAATGTGTTGTTCGGTCACTCGTTGAATATTTTTCTCTATTTGAATTCTTCGAATAGTTATTCTATAAATACAGGTAAATTTAGAATACAAATAAGAAGTTTATCCAGAAGACAATGTCAACAGCAATCCTTTAATACATATCAATCAAAACAGTTAAAGGATGTCATACGGTCTTCAATGACTTTCAAGCACCAACATTACATAGCAAGTTCTAGAAAGCTTCAAACTCAGCTTACTTTTTTCTTCTTCACCCTTTTTATACACGATATAAAAGTCATCTCCATGCTGCAGTTCTTTCTTCTAAAGAATAAAGAAAAGGTTTTCCATAGGTTAATTAAGTATATACTTCAAATCAGCAGTCCTGTAAGTATTGCAAGCTGGCAAAAAATTGATTAAAAACAGGGAAAAATCAATTATTCACTATACAGTGGACTCTCCTTATCTCAAAGTCAGATAGACCAGAAAAGATTTGAGATACACTTTTTTATACTGAATGATACCAGACTTATTCGTGAGACCAAGGGACATAACTCTAGCTTAGGTTGGTAAGGCTTAAACAATCTAGATGAATATGGGTAGGTGATCAATATTCTGGTTTGAGAGTGATGTATCTATATGTAATGAGACGACATAGTAATCTCCAATCAATCTAAGTGTGGTTTAAAGTTTGCCAAACTGTTCATATGCGAGTGATATCATAAAATTTAGATTTATTTTCATTTTCTTTTATTTCAATCTTGTTCTGCAAGATAAATTTCCAAAAAATTAGAGACATAGATTTATCCGTTTTCACTTATTCTTAATCCCTACTTTCTCACAACCTTACTCGCTATTAAGCATTTTTACAGAGAGTTGTTTTTAAAATATTTAAATCAGTTTCATAAATTATAACAATGTATTACTAACGATAATAGACAATGCCTTCAAAAATAAGCAAAACCCAAACCCTATAGTCAGCTATAATACTTACATTTCCTTTTGAAATCTTTACTTTCAGATTCAGTAGTGTTCCA
Source organism: Mytilus edulis (assembly GCF_963676685.1). Classification (NCBI taxonomy): domain Eukaryota; kingdom Metazoa; phylum Mollusca; class Bivalvia; order Mytilida; family Mytilidae; genus Mytilus; species Mytilus edulis. The sequence continues at coordinate 44,153,585 of NC_092349.1, read as the reverse complement.
TTTGTGCTAAAAATAATACTCAAGATCAAAGCAGATATCTATTAGTTTTTGAAACCTTTACCAATACCTGAATACATGTAGATCTGTTTGCAATACAGATTTTAAATGTTTAACCCCACCACATTATGTATGTGCCTTTCCAAAGTCAGAAGCTTACATTTGTAATTCAGCATGTTCAGTGGTTGTAGATAATGTTGCTGTGCTACATATTTGTTTTTGCTCATGTTTCTTTTTAGAAAAAATAAATCAGGCGGTTAGTTTTCTCATTTGAATTGTTGTACATTTGTCATTTCTGGTTGACTATGTGGTTTGGGCTTTGCTCATTGTTGAAGGCTGTTGAAAACTCAATAAACCATGACTGATAGTTTTAATCATTTTGTGCCAGATATACGTAGCAACATTAAATATACAAAAGAATGTGTCTGAATGCCCCCATTCAAGCTTTGGAATGGAAATTGGAAAGACGGAAGGATAGATGGGTCTTAATGCCAACAGTGAGAGCATTAAAAAAGTAATCCCAGTTTTGAAGGTCAAAATTGTACTTAACTACATGAAAATTTTAAGTGTAGTAAACAAAAATAATTGACACTATAACAAATAGAATGTACTAGGATAACAAAAATAAACAACATGTTTTGCCTTTTGCATGTTTTGTGGGATGTGTAAATTTTCCTAAAAGATGCAGTATGTCCGGATCTTGATATGTATGAAACTTTATAACCGTAAAGCAAGAAAACTCTATATATGTATATATATATATCTTCCAGGAAAATATCATTGTGCTTTGTCATGTTTGTATAAATTTGTTTGACCATTCATTGTACATACCTTGAATCACAGAGCCAGACAGTTCCACTCTCATCTTTCTGTATGCTACAATGTCTACTGGACACAAGCTTGTTGTCAGTATATGGTAAATCACAGTCTACAATATTATAAGCAAAAAAGTTACATTTTATTTGATTATAACCATTACAAACTTATTTGTATCAACAATCTCACAGCCTTAATCCATGTACTAGAAGGTAAAAATATGCATCATTGTACATTTAAAAAAAAACAATCAATTTGTTTTGCTACATATAACAAGTAAATAAGTTATTGGAGAAAAATAACATGTGCGTTTTTAATCTTGGACTAAAAAAAATCAGAAAACTGTGATAACATTTGTATGTTACAGGTTTCAAAGGCACAATATACATCGTTCATTTTGTTAAATGGTAAACAAGTTCTATTGATATTATTATTGTCTTTATGTATAATAAACTTAAGAAAGATAACTTAGTTCATTTAGGTTGTCAATCATGCATAAGCAGATAAGTACACCTATGTTATTATAGAAAATACATGCCTATAATATCTAAAGGATGTTTTTACAGTTTCTCTACATCTCTACACATATTAGATACATCTTATGTACATTAATTTATTGTAAGAATTAATGATCAGAGCATGAAGGTATGCCTCATAACTTATGCGCACGATTAATCTTCCAAGTAATACCAAAGTGTCTTATATTATCTGATAATATATAGTTATATGCCTGTGATGACTAAGCCTTGTTATTACAGCATAGTTTATCCCTTAAAAGTCTTGTTTCATTGATTTTCCATGGTTGATCAAAAATATATTCATTGAATTGAACAATTAGTTATCATGGTTATCAAGGTTAAATGAGCAAATTTTCGAGAATATAAGATATTTTCTTTTGTATTGATCATATTTATATAAATATTTGAATAACATGAATAAGTTCAATTTAAACCTAAATCATGTAAATACAACTGACACTGTAGTAGAAGAATTAAAAAAGCGAGAAAGAACCCAGGGCAAATGTACTTAGGGCAAACAGATCCAGTGGAATATTACATGATTATGTACATGTATGTAATCAGAGTGAATCAACCTGATACCAAGTTAAACAGGATTTTTCTGAACAATTTTACCTTCTAAAGCCTTGCTTATGGTAATTCATCACTACAGTCTAGTAAGGTTCTCTTACAGACTTGTGTTTGTTTCAATTTAATTGATTAAATAAGACATGTAAGAAAATCCCCTGTCTTCTTATGTTCATTGATGTTGTGCTGTTATACCACTGTCCCATTTAAGGGGGGGTTGGGATCCTGCTAACATGTTTAACCACTCCACATTTTTTATGGAGGCTGTAATTCAGTTGTTGTCGTTTGTTTATCTATAACATATTTTTTAATCATTCATTTTTTTATATAAATAAGGCCGTTGGTTTTCTTGTTGAATTTTGATATCATAGCCTTTTATAGCTGACTATGCAGTATGGGCTTTGCTCATTATTAAAGGCCATACGGTGACCTATAGTTGTTAATGTCTGTGTCATTTTGGTCTCTTGTGGACAGACTCACAGTTGTTTAATTGGCAATCATACCACATCTTCTATACATCATGATTTTATATTTTCTGACAATGTACATATATTGTGTTTATCCTGAAATTTCTCCCAACACTTGAAAATTTAGTTATTAAAATCTTAATTATTGTCTCTAATTTCTCAAAGAAATAAACATAGTCGAAACGTTAACTCAGACCATGAAGAGGACCCCTAAATGAACTGGTTAGGAAACAAATATATATCTGTATATATATATATCCCTTGCTCAACATGGAAGTGGGGTAAAAAAACAAAATAAAACAAAAATCAGGAAAATTTCCAGAATTTTTCAATATGTTCAATTTATATATATAGAACTTTTTTTCAAACTTTTTTAAATCCCTGCATTTACGCAGAAATCTACTTCCTTTTCCCAGTCTTGTATGCATGAGACTTTGAAAAAAATATATATTTATCAGTATAGTAAAATAAAGGATTGGAACTCAATACCAATTCATTTTTAATAATCGTTCTATATGAACGTTACCTGATGAAAGCGTTTCTTTCGATCAGTCTTTGTTTACATTAAATATGATGTCTTAACTTAAATAACATCACAACTAAATCCCTAACAACAGAACCAAATCCAGAAACATTACGGTGTTTCCGTTTCTTTTTTTAACATGTTTGAATTTTAAAAAATTATTCATACACACTTCTCCCCATTTCACAGATAATGCCTGCCTCATATTAGTAAAATTGAGAATGGAAATGGGGAATGTGTCAAAGAGACAACAACCCGACCAAATAAAAAACAACAGCAGAGGGTCACCAACAGGTCTTCAATGTAGCGAGAAATTCCCGCACCCGGAGGCGTCCCTCAGCTGGCCCCTAAACAAATATATACTAGTCCAGTGATAATGAACGCCATACTAATTTCCAAATTGTACACAAGAAACTAAAATTAAAATAATACAAGACTAACAAAGGCCAGAGGGTCCTGACTTGGGACAGGCGCAAAAATGCGGCGGGGTTAAACATGTTTGTGAGATCTCAACCCTCCCCCTATACCTCTAACCAATGTAGAAAAGTAAACGCATAACAATACGCACATTAAAATTCAGTTCAAGAGAAGTCTGAGTCTGATGTCAGAAGATGTAACCAAAGAAAATAAACAAAATGACAATAATACATAAATAACAACAGACTACAATGTGTTTGTTTTGAATAGTCGAAGAAAGAGAACAATGAGTTGAGGGTTGGTTTTTTTTTTGTATAAAAAGAAGAAAGTTTAGGTGTGTTCTCAGTTTTAGAAACCCATAAACGGGAAAAAACGAACTTGACTGATGTTTACGTTTCAGTTACATTTATCTCCCCCACCTTTTGCCCTTCCGATGGTAAATGAGTCTGACGCTAGCATTATTGGTTCAGTATCGATATCTGTCAAGCTGACAAGCTGTCCCCATGCATCTGCATCCATGCTTAAAACTGATTCACCTAAAATTGTGCAGGTCTGACTCAAAGTCTCTAGATATCTGCCCAAACAGGGGAATATAAGTAAGGGGGAGGGAAACCAATGCTAATATGCTGGGAAGATCTTATTCGAACCTGTTGGGACTTTACCATATCAAATGAGTAAATATCAGAGATAATCGGAAAATAAATCGTATCGTCCCATTGGTTTAAAAACATTTACGTCAAAATGACAATAACTTACAACATGAATATTGATACATTTGAACTCTATTATTCTAAAATTAAAAGGTCAATACACAGTTTGATAACAAACTAACGCGTATTAATTACATCCATACGCTTGTCCGACTAATGATATATTAGTCCAGCTGATTCGTGCATTTTTTCAAAAGAATTGTGGGTTTGATGATAAAAGCATGAAACTTTGCACAATGGTAGATCTATATATGGTTGTCAATTTAAGCTATATGGACCCACCCTGAAAAATCCAATATGGCGGCCATTTTCAAGATTACAGCAAATAATATTCAATTCTAATATTTTTAAAGCATAACAAATGTAATTCAACGTTTCAAGTAAGTCAAGGCGGTATTTAAAACTTTAAAAATAAATTTAAATGGCGGACATTTCAAAATGGCCGCCAAAAATGTAAAAAAATTATTTATCTAAAATTTACTAAAACATAGCTCTGTTGATATTCATTTCGTTCTTCGAATTGCTATTTGCAGTTGATACTACGTTCTAAGGATTGTGTTTCCATAATACATGGCTTGCATAATATTTTAATCAAATATCCCTTAAATGGGAACATTCGAACGTTTTCGTGACGCCTTTATGATTTGTTTGACTGTGTACCATCTAAATCATAAATTAAGATTTTAAATAAAGGCGAAGTGGTATGACTGCTTATGAGACAAAGCTCAACCAAATTTCAAAAAAAATAACAGTTATAAGTCACCTGACGGCCTTCAACTATGAGTAAAGCCCATACCACATGTTCTACCTCTCCTTGTACGATTCATAGTACATGTATTTTTTTCCCAAAAAAAATTTGTCAATGCTGTGTGATTTGATCCTTATTATTTCATATCTGTGTTGTCTACAAATGAGTTTTTAAAGCAGTAGTATCCATCACACAGAAATGGCAAACCTGATTTCATTTAAAACTTTCACATTTGGTGAAATATAAGATAAGAGAATTAAAAAGATATTGGTATACCTAACATATACCAACATGTTTCTAATGTGATTATACTGGATATGACTCATCAAGCTATTTAACCAATAACACCTGCTGACCCTCCTTGAACACCTTAGATCATCTCCTTGTTTTATGAGAGGGTTCCTGTTGCTCATGGTGTCTTCCTCGTCTTCTTTAACCATGTTAACATTTAAACAACAACATATTTTCACAGCAGTTTTAAAAATGTGTGCCCGCAAGTATAACCCATTTAGTCTTTGCACAACTCTTCACCACATTTGAAAAAGAAATGTACATAAAATCATAATCCTCCCACATTTTTATCTACCGCTAGAGTATCTTTCAACCATATTTTATGAGCTCATGCAAAATGCTGATACCTTTGTGATAAGTATTCAATAGAGTATATATCCATTTCTGTAAAAGACTTCCTATGTATGTGCTGTATTTGTGCGGTATTATTAATAACATTCAAAACGATAGCCCGGTCTTCTTAATTTACAAGTGTTTAATTATATTCATTGTTTGATCTACATATACCATTTTCAAATCACGTTTACAACACTAGAACTGTATAGTTAATGGTACATCACATACTATAGCACACATACACTATGATAAATGGGATAACAATGCTAAGAACCACAGAATAAGCAGCATAATAACACCTTTATACATTAGAAGGGACCTTATCTTAATCTTCTAACATACAAATATCTACTTCAATCATTAATGTTACAAATCAGTAGATAATCGGATAATATAAATCAAGAATAAAACAAAATGTGTAACAGTATGTTATTATATAATCTTTTCAATGATAAAGAAAGACAAAAAAAAGCAAGTTCTAATATTTAAAAAAAATAATAATAACGTTTTGTTATTACAGAACATTTGTATATCAAAACAGCATTCATCGCAGAATTATAAGGATTCAGTGATTGTTTCTGTTTTTTTTTTTATTAGTATTATTCAAGGCAATGGGATTGCGGAATGAAGATTTACTTATTATATCATTAATAAACATTATTTTGATAACTGCTTCGATCAGTACTTTCTGTTTCAGCTATATACAAACAAGAAATGTGTTCTTCTGTATAAAATATTGAAGCAGCTAGGTTTAAGCAATTAACTACCTGACATAGTTCTTCATTTCTCGGAATAAAATATAAATTTTTCGTCAATTATAGACATGTTATAAAATTAAGTGATTATTATGATTTACTGCTTCACTATGTACAATATGTTTCGAAGGTCTGCATATATAAATGACATAAAGTAAAGACATCAATTTTATTTTTACACATAAAACAAGATCTCTCATTTATTGGTTTAATACTTCTCATCATATCGTTCTGTTTCTATTTTAAGTGGCACAACGTCACATATACATCAAAAGTTTGCATAAGCACTTCTAAATTTGATAGACATATTTTGATTTAAATATAACTCTGTTCAATATTGTGATTGATATAGCTTACAAGTACGAAGCTTGTTACCATTCCTCTGTGACAAAATTTTCGTTTGCCATTCTGCAATATATTTATTAAGTAAAACAAGTTTTCAAGTTGTATATAGAACAATATTCTTATGCAGCACACTACCTTTACTAGTAAACCCTAAGATTTTATAAAAAACAAATTTGATTTTGCATCTGCAGAATCTAAGGATATGATTGCAAATTTTATTTCCACATCTGTACTATAGTGCTCAAGAGAGGGTCGAAAGATACCAGAGGGGCAGTCAAACTCATTAATCGAAAATAATCTGACAACGCCATGACGGCTAAAACAATTCAACTTCATAGGACAGAATTTACTGCAAAGTTTGCGTTTTGTTCGCTACTCAGTGACCACAACCTCGGACAGTTTGTTAAGAAACCGGTTGAGAGTTTGGTAAAAGTAAATGGTGAGTGTAAATCTCATGAAAAAATAAATACCACCAAACAAGAAGACTTATTAAAAGCACAAGACTTTCAACTCTCTCAAACTCCTAAAATATTACACCGCGAGTCGTTCACAATAAAAATCGCAATTTTCATGATTTTCATGACTCAATTGCCTTGCTTAAAAGCTTTGTGATATCAGCACTGATATTGACAAAAGAGCAATGATCGATCAGTATGCTAGAGCCTATATTAAACAGAAGGATGAAATCATAAACAATAGACTTTCAGGAAAACTTTGTAAATTCAATCTTTGCCATTTTCTTATATTGAAGTATTTTTATCTGTAATTAGATGATTTAACTAATCTTAAACGTTTATTTTGAGTAACAATATGCCGGATGAACAAAAAAGTGTGCCACTTATTGAAAAACATAAGGTTTGGTATAACACGACAACTTCTATAATTTTCAAAATGATTAAAAAAAGACACTTTTAATTCTAGATCCGCGCCTGCTACTATTAGACTTTTCGATCCATCCTCTATTAATGAGAAAGACTTTTGAATATGTGTTGCATTAATGTCTAGTCTCTTTGTTTAAATGTAGGTTTGATATTTAAACAATAACCTTATATGAAGATGGAGTTATTAGAAAGAGCTGTGATCATATGGTGCTAAATGATACTTTTGTTTAGTTTAGTTTATTAAAGAAAACTCAGCCGCATTGAGAAGACTGCGTAACAGGAGCATATTATGCACAATATAAATCACAACATATTTCATAATACAAACAGAATACATTTTTAAATTATACATCTTCAGAGATAAATCTTTGTTTATTGCAGTTTTAAATCAGACAAGCATCTTTTCTACCTTTTGAATAAAAATTGACAGCTTAGACAGCACATTATTATTACAATATTTAAGCATGCCCAGTACTTTTTTAACAGTTGTATATTTTAAATAATAAGGAGGTATGAACTTCCCCCTTAAATCTTTAACTTTATAATTGGTACATATACATATATAGTGGTACACATCCACAAGACCAGCTTTACAAAGAGGACAAATTCTCTCATTTCGTGGTACATTTCTCCATCTTCCTGTTTCAATGGGAAACTTTGTATTACATACCCTTAATTTACATATATTTACTCTATGACCCCGCCTTAATTTTAACAGATATGGTTCTAAGCAAAACTCTTCTTAAAGTGTAAATAAAATTCCCCCTTGATGAGTTATCTATATCAGAGAACCATTTTTGAATAAACTGGTCCTGGAGACGCTGCCTCACATTAGTTTTAATATAATTATAATCAACTTGCTCCGGAACATTATATATTTCACAAAAGCCACAGTCATTAAACACAGATTTTACATAGTTAAACCATTTGAAATTATAACCTTCATGCTCATGCATGTACCAAAGTAACTTGTACAGTTTACCCGATAATTTTTTATCGTTTGTTGCAAGCTTGTGCCAAAAACATACCATTTTTAACTTGATCTGCAGTTCAGTGACTTAGTTCAGAAAATTATACAGGTCATGTTTTTCTCTGACTATTTATGGCGTCTTTACACTCAATCTATTGGAGGTTGGATGTGTACTGATTGATAATTTAGTCTTAGATACATGATTTTTTTCATTTGTTGTTAGTGGCTTAATTTGAACTAGCTGTTAGTAACTGGGAGTAATCTCAGAGCATAACTTATAAGTGTCTGTTTGTTGTTGGGATATATACAAGTACTCGATCTGCCACGTTCGAATTCACTCTGTGTTTTAGTTAGATGTATTTATATTTGTATCCATCTGATGAGTTCACCCTTATTCAACTGATTTTAATAGTTCATTCTTATGTTGTATTGTTACACCACTGTCCCAGGTCAGAGGAGGGTTGGGATCCCCCTAACATATTTAACCCCGCCACATTATGTATGCATGTAGATATAGGAAGATGTGGTACGAGTGCAAATGAGACAACTCTCCATCCAAATAACAATTTATAAAAGTAAACCATTGTGTCTGTAATTCAGTGAGTGTCTCTTTTTGATGTGTTACATATCTGTTTTTCGTTCATTTTTTTAACATATATTAAGTCATTCGTTTTCTTGTTTGAATTGTTTTACATTTTTCATTTTTGGGCCTTTTATATCTGACTATGCGGTATGGGCTTTGCTTATTGTTGAAGACCGTACGGTGACCTATAATTGTTAATTTACGTGTCATTTTGGTCTCCTGTGGAGAGTTGTCTCATTGGCAATCATACCTCATCTTCATAATTTTTTTTTTATATAAATCAAATTGATTTTGAGCAACAAGGGTAAACTAAATGTTTATCTATATATATATATCATTTGAATAGGACATCTTCTTCCCAAAGATGAATGAACGAATTAGCTAGGTTTCTATCGTGATAAGGAAACGTTAACAGTAAACTTTTTTATGAACCAGTTAAACTCTGATCTTACAACTTTATTACAGAAGCAGGTTTTAACTCCTAATGTAAGCTTATGAACTTTATTCCAGTTTTAGAATAAATGAAATTATAGACCTAAAAAAAAGTATATACACATATGATGCAATGGAGAGTCTCTTTTTAAATCTTTTTATCTCCTGTAAATGCGGAATAATATCCATAAACCTCATTGCTGTACGTAAATATTGTTACTTAGTAAAATAATTCTTATGCCCGCGTCACACTGTCCCGATTTTTATATACGATGGACACCCGAATGCGAAAATTGTAAGTTCGTACGAAGTTGGTCCCGATCTCGTAAAAATACCAAAAAGTGACCGAAGCAAGTACGATGAATAACGAAGTCTATACGATGGTGCCGAAATTATATACGATAGCAAAAGATGGACATACGAAGGTTAACCGAAGACGGGTATTTAAGCTTCATATCTCAGCCGAAGCCTACACGATGGATCACGAAGGCTACACGATGGATTACGATGATGGCGTGATGGCAATACGATGTCTAAAAGACGTCGTGTACAGCTTACGATGCATTTAAATTATATGCCGAAGGCATCACGCGTTTTAAATTGTTTGATCAATAATGAATATATATTACAAGTACACACCCGTGATATCGTGGGTCCGTGACTGAATTAAAGTATATAACTATGCCTAAGCCTTATTTAAGTAATTGGTATTGTCATCTGATAAGTCATGTCGATTATAAGATACACAGTTTTCTCTGCTTTCAAATCTTTCTGTTTGAACCCGTCGACCTGGAACTAATCAGTTATTGGATATATTAATTATTTGGAAAACAAAAGGTCCTGGCTATCCAGGAATGGAGTATTTTCTAATCAACAGCATTGTCCTATATTAGTTATCTTAGAAAGTCTTGCTGATTGCTGAATAAAACTACAATAGGGAACAATTTGACAATGATTGAATTTAGTAGTGTCAGTCCTTTGATTATGACCCGTGTATATAGCAAATTCCTAAATACACCGTTTGGTGGTGCGCCTGTCAAATGCGGAACGTACAGATAAGGTTGAACATACTATTTGTATCGGTATCGGATTCGACACGGAACTTGTTAATTATTGGCAATATTAATTATGCTGAAAACAAAAGGGTCTGGAGTGGTGTAATTTTTAATCTACACCATTGTCCTATATTAGTTATATATAGAGTTGAATTCTTTGATTTGTCGTTTTTACCCGATGACGGCTGACAAATTGGACCTCGTAATTTTAGTATTATAGATATTGTACATTTAATTTCTGGTTTAATCATAAGACGGAAGACCGTGGGCTTGAAAGGTAAAACTTGACTCTGAGTCTCTGCATGGCGGGAAATCGATCTTTTTGTCTAATTCTTACAAAACTGAGTTTATTATCCCCTCGCCTACTACATGTAAGTTGCGTGTAGATAAAATTGTTATGGACACTCTAGAACCAAAATGCTCAAAACTTGGTATGGTGTTACTCGTTAAGAATATCTTAAGCGCTATTGACTCTAAAGTTCAAAGGTCAAGGTCACAGTGGCAGTTGTAATACAAGGCAATATCACCCTTGTGGACACTCTAAAACCAATATGCTTCAAAAGATTTTAACCACATTTGGTATATTGTTCCTCCTTGTAATGATCTGACATTTTTTACGTTCAAGGCCAAAGGTCAAGGTCATGCAGATGGACTTGTTTTTTCTCCTTGAAATAGCATAATACACAGGAAATTGGTTGCTATTTTTTTTACCTGCTGGTTCTAAAGACAATATTAAAGGTATTTCCAGTTACTGAATGTTTTGGTTGATTTCTAAAAAAAATAGTTTATGTATCAAATATGCATATTCAATTTACCATTTTCTGCATGTGTCATATACAAATATAGTGTCCATATTTGTCCCCAATATGTTACATACGAGGGGATGCCACGCTCGGCATTGCCTTGTTTGAACTGTAAAATGTGTGCAGTAGTCTGAATAATCACCCATAATTATGCCCATGTTTACTGATCTATCTTAAAGGTAAGGTAATGGGTTCGTTGATCCCTTATATTCAAAAAGAGCTCTTTCCAGGAGAATATCATAATAATATAGACAAAAGGAAGGATGTGGGGAAAGCAAAAATGCGGCAAAATATGACATATAGAAAACAAAATGGTTATGGAGTAAACATTCGTGTGACAACAACTCAGACGATACATAAACAATCAGAATAATGAAGAAAAAGTTGGTTTCCCTATATACGTGTACCTGCAGTGTTGGTGTACGAGGCGCGTTTATGATTTTCATTATGTTACTTGATATGAAAAATTGACAAAAAATAATATTTTACTTGTAAAAGTAAATCCTGAGCCTGTAATAGCTGCTCTTCTTGTTCCATTTGAATTAATAGAAACAACGCTGTCGCCTTTTTTGTTCTCATAGAATCATATGATATGAGCTCCATGTTTTGTGAACGTCTTTCTTAACTGTCGTATTAGACTGACCAGTGCATATCGCGCATGGCACTTTAAATGTATTTTAGCGCGAAAATTAACTTACATTTAGCTGGATTTATTGCCGTCGTAGTTCCATCTTGTCGCCTTCGTACTTTTATTCGATGGCAACACGACGGGATTACGAGGTCTTCACGAAGTCGTGTTGCCATCGTAAGACCTTCGGGTAGCTTCGTGATTCATTCGTGTAGACATCGTAATGTCAAAACCGCCCGATGGAAACGATGGAAACACGAATGCAATACGATGTTCAAAGATGCATTCCCGGAGACATTACGATGGTGAGGATGGTGATACGAACTCAATACGAACCCTCAACATCGGACGCACCTTCGGGGATTTTTTAACATGTTAAAAATTTTAGAACCCTTCCCGAAGTTGTCCCCGAAGGCTAGAAAAAGTGGCCGATGGTTCTACGATGGTTAAAGATGGCACTACGAATAGCCCGATCTGGATACGATCAGTCCCGATTTTGAAAATTTCCATAATCGTGTTGCCATCGGCTTAAAAATCGGGACAGTGTGACGCGGGCATTAAGGCTTGACAAAGTGACATGTTTAATCATATGAATGAAAATATTTTTTGTAAAATACAAACCTTTTATAATCATGATAATTATAGGCTAATTTTTGTGCAGAATTGTTTAGATTATCATGATCATAATATTTCCAAATTAAATTTTTTTTTCTTTTTCACTGCATGTTATTTGTCATGCATATCATTAATTTTATTTGACTTTTATGTCAAATTAGACACGAATAGATGCGAATCTAACTTGTTTGTACAGGTTTTTGAAATATTCAGTATTTATCTAATATCTATTTAAAGGTACGTATCGATTTGGCATTGGCAACTGTACAAGGAAGTTTAAAAAACATAAATATCAATTTGTTCAAATGGATGGTAAGTCAATTATGTCAAAAACGAATCTAAAGCAAAGTTTGTTTCTTGTCTATTAATTAATTACTTACACCATCATCCATGTACACGTCATGTGAGCAATTAAACATAAATCTACTTTCAATATCTCCGTACACTCAAAGATTTTGCACTTATAGCCACAGCTACATTCAACCTTGCTTGAACTTCTCACTATGTTGTAAAATGTTCAGTTGCAAATACTGTAATAACATTCCGATTGATTGCAAATTTGTCAGCGTGCAAATCAGTCAAAGCGCTCAACTCTGAAATGGGTAGAAATGGCAGATTGTTCAAAAATTTGATATAATATCTGAGTATAATATACCACTGGAAAAGGGGTTTACTATCCCCTAACATAATACATATAGAATAATAGGTAGTTTCGTTTTTGATACTGACTATATCATGTATATCATGTGGAATATCTAGACGAGCCCATTAGGGCGAGATAAGATATTCCACATGATAAAGTCAGTATCAAAAACGAAACTACCTATTATTCTCGTTTATCGGTAATCAGGTAATTATGACGTCACACAATGTATTGCCTAATATCCAGTACCATGAGTACGTTGACACTCGAAAATATTAGGCAGTAAGATCAAAGGGAAAATATACGAATTACCGATAAATTTAAAATATTGTTTGGTAATATATTAAGTTACTGTGATTAGGCCATATCGAACAAAAACCCAAATATATTAAAAGGTGTTATGTGCTCGTAATACGATTCAATTCAATTCAAATCTTTATTGCCATAAAACAACATATTTATAGTATGTGACACAACATAACATACGTAAAAACTGAGTCATTATTATCTGTCTTACAGAATATGTAAAGTGAAAAAAAATAGTGCGCAACATAGACCTTAGATTTCCTTTGAGCATACAATTCAATTTTCGGAAATTTCAGTCTAGTTTGGTGCATAAAATAATCTGAAACGTCAAGAATATTATTCCTTCATGAAAAGTTAATAATAATAATCTAACACAAGCCTCCTTTTTAATAAATCTTCAGCACAAAACAAAATCCTTCGACAATTAAAATCCAATAAGGCAGTTCTGCCTGAACAGTAACAGAATATGGAATGAAATTATTTTTTGGTTTGTATCATCGATACTCATAACTTTACACATGTAATGTTTAATTCATACCGTATTTGTAGGTACAAATTTACCGGATGAGATTAAAGACAAAGTCGTATTCGATTTATTTCGGGATTCATTCTTCCACATTGCTTCTTGTGTTAAAGATGAAGTAGTCCTACCAGACATTCGACCAAAGTTTCCAGATTTAGAAGAAGATTATAAGCAAGGTTTGGGTGAAGATGAGAAATATATTTTGTTCAAAACGACAAAAGAAGATCTGGTGCAAACATGGGGAAAGCACATAGAAAAAGTCAAAAAAGCAAAGTTCGTATCTTTATTAAAGTTCCATCGTTTGTAGAAAAAGACTTGGTTTTAAAGCAGGGAGGTGCAAAAACATAATTAATACTACCTTGAGACTAGTAAGTGTCAGGAATGGCCCATAATTGCATATTTTGTTAAAGACAGATTCAAACGCGGTGAACGTTTGCCTATAGTAGCTCATAATTCTTCGCAAAGATAAAGCGAGTTCAAAAGATGCATACTCTGTTATAGATAATCAGACACCCATTCTTTCTTTTACCGTGTGTAGAGATGAAAAAAGTCAGAGAGAAAATGTCCCGTTATATAATATATAAAACTGAGAATAAAAATGGGGAATGTGCCAAAGAGACAACAACCTGATCATAGTACAGACAACAGCAGATGGTCACCATTAGGATCTTCAATGCAGCGAGAAACTCCCGCACCCGGAGATTTCCTTTAGCTGGCCCCTAAACAAATATCTATACTAGTTCAGTGATAATGGACGTCATAATAAACTCCAAATATACGCATGAAACTAAAATTAAAAAGCATACAAGACAACAAAGGCCAGAGGCTCCTGACTTGGGACAGGCGTAAAATGCGGCGGGGTAAAACATTTTTTTGAGATCTCAACCCTTCCCCTATACCTCTAGCCAATGTAGAAAAGTAAACGCATAACAATACGCACAGTAAAATTCTGTTCAAGAGAAGTCCGAGTCCGATGTCAGAAGAGGTAATAAAGAAAATAAGCAAAATGACAATAATACATAAATAACAACATAAATGACTACTTACAGTTACTGACATGCCAGCTCCAGACTTCAATTAAACTGATCGAAAAATTATGTCTTCATCATATGAATATCAGGCACACTCCCTCCCGTTAGGGGTTTAGTAGTATACATGTATCATCATAACATAAATGACAAGAATATAACCCGTGTCATGCCAACAACTGGTTTTTAAATAAATGTGTTTAATTCCGATGCTAAGACCCTATTATTGAATCAATATTAAAGCCAAAATATGCAATCTTTAATGACATGACAACAGTATCGTAGCTATATCCCTTCTTAATAAGTCTGTTTAAAGGTTTTGTTAGCTTCTGAGGTGAAAACTGACATTTTTGTGCTTTGTAAAGAATATTACCATAAAAGATTGTGTGTGAAATACTTAGACGTATAAGATGTCTGCATGTTCAGGTATATTTACGAATGATGTCCTTGTACCGATGATAACATTTAGTAAAATATATTTTGACTAGTTTGTGATATCGAAAACCCTGGTGTAACAAGTTTTCAGTAATACATAAATTTCTCTCGCTAAAATCTAAAGCGTTGTAACATAATCGAGAGAATCGTACAAGTTCAGATATATAAACACCGTAAGATGGTGACAAGGAAATGTCACCATTTAAAAATTAACGATAGGAAATGAAAAATCATCTCTTTTGTCATATATTTTTGTATTAAGCTTTCCGTTAATGATATAGATATCAAGATCGAGGAATGGGCAGTGGTCATTGTTAGTATTAGCTTTATTTAAAGTAAGTTCAACAGGATACATTTCTTTAGTATACATACTGAAGTCGTCATTATTGAGAGCCAGTATATCATCCAAATATCTAAAAGTATTATAAAATTGTTGTATCAGATGTTGTTTCGATGGGTCTTTGCTGATAACATAACACATTTTGCTATTATTTTTGTGTTATGTTTTTATCATATAGGTCCTATATCGTATAGTCTTTTATTTATACATCAAAGACTTTAATTTTTGAAGGCTTTGAGCTTTTAACATATATTTTAAAGAAAAAACGCGTCGAACGTTCCACATTTATCAAATGTTATAGCGTAACTGTGCTATTTGTGCATGTTAAGTTCACTTTGCTCCTCATATAAAATTTTCTACAGATGTTGATATATTATTCCTTTAGTACCTTAAAAGTCAATACAAGATGGACCAAGAGCACATGCTATTGGTCACATTTGTTTGAACAGAACTGTCATAATAGAAAAGAAACAAGGTGTTATGAAGACCTCTTCGATAACTTTCATTTTTATCATTTACAGTACAAAAGAGCATGAATGTAAACAAATCTTGGGAAAAATTTGGAATATTAGGAAGGAATTTTTGACAGACTTAAAGAACAAGACAAAATATACAGACATTCCAACTGAGGAACCAGAGGAAAGCTATGTGCATCATATGCAAGTTTTATTGGGTTTGGAACAACTGCTTGGGTCTAAAAATTTGTAAGTGCTCATTTTCTTATATATTAAAAATATGAAAGACTCATTATATATACTTATGATATATGAATGTATCAGTACTGGGCATATTTCTTATCGACATGTGTTCAGTACTTTGTAGCTTCTTGACGTAGGGTTAATGCTGTGGATAAAAATTTATACAGACGATATATTTTGACACCAAAAAAAAACACAAACCCGATAAAGTGTTTGTCTGAGCTGTATCAGTTTTTGAATTGGATATCCATGATATCAGCATCTATTTTTCCCAATTCTTACGTGGAAAATAATGAGTAATGAACATTTTATATAAAAAATAAGAAGATGTGATATGATTTCCAATGAGACAATTCTTCACCAGAGACCAAATGACATAAAAGTTAACTAACGGCTACAATATAACGTATAGTCAATTTCATATGCAAAGGGCTACAGATATACAGATATTAAGTGACGAATACTTATGCATTTTATGGCTACACTCTGTTTATTGGATATGAACAAAATATTGTTCAGATTATAAACATAAATACAAGCAAAAATACTTGTTCACCTTTTATTTAATATGTTCACAACGAGAGTATGTCGATTTCCATGCGTTTTGAAAGACGAAAGTATGATACGTTCTTTGGTTCCTTGAATTCAGAAGTACCATATATATAAGTGTAAAGAAAGTATAAATTATTCAGTTTGATCAAAACATTCGATTTACGAAAATTCAAACCGTTATCGTGAAATACCACTTTGTTGTCAGGATATATCAATCCAATGAATCTGCTTATTGACCTGTTCTCTCTATTTGATAATATCAGATTAATACCTGGAATTTTTCATATCAGATGTATTATCAGTGTCATGTTGTTAAAATGCATGAAATTGTGAAATGTGCGTTGTCTATATGATTTTTAGCTCACCTGGCCCAAAGGGCCAAGTGAGCTTTTCTCATCACTTTGCGTCCGGCGTCCGGCGTCCGTCGTCCGTCGTCGTCCGGCGTTAGCTTTTACAAAAATTTTCTCCTCTGAAACTACTGGGCCAAATCAAACGAAACTTGGCCACAATCATCATTGGGGTATCTAGTTTAAAAAATGTGTGGCGTGACCCGGTCAACCAACCAAGATGGCCGCCACGGCTAAAAATAGAACATAGGGGTAAAATGCAGTTTTTGGTTTATAACTCAAAAACCAAAGCATTTAGAGCAAATCTGGGGTAAAAATGTTTATCAGGTCAAGATCTATCTGCCCTGAAATTTTCAGATGAATCGATCAATCGGTTGTTGGGTTGCTGCCCCTGAATTGGTTATTTTGAGGAAATTTTGCTGTTTTTGGTTATTATCTTGAATATTATTATAGATAGAGATAAACTGTAAACAGCAATAATGTTCAGCAAAGTAAGATCTACAAATAAGTCAACATGACCAAAATGGTCAATTGACCCGTTTAGGAGTTATTGCCCTTTATAGTCAATTTTTAACCATTTTTCGTTAATTAAAGTAATCTTTTACAAAAATCTTCTCCTCTGAAACTACTGGGCCAAATTAATCCAAACTTGGCCACAATCATCTTTGGGGTATCTAGTTTAAAAAATGTGTGGCGTGACCTGGTCAACCAACCAAGATGGCCGCCACGGCTAAAAATAGAACATAGGGGTAAAATGCAGTTTTTGGCTTATAACTCAAAAACCAAAGCATTTTGAGGAAATCTGACATGGGGATAAAAATGTTTATCAGGTCAAGATCTATCTGCCCTGAAATTTTCAGATGAATCGGTCAATCGGTTGTTGGGTTGCTGCCCCTGAATTGGTTATTTTGAGGAAATTTTGCTGTTTTTGGTTATTATCTTGAATATTATTATAGATAGAGATAAACTGTAAACAGCAATAATGTTCAGCAAAGTAAGATCTACAAATAAGTCAACATGACCAAAATGGTCAATTGACCCGTTTAGGAGTTATTGCCCTTTATAGTCAATCTTTAACCATTTTTCATAAATCTAAGTAATCTTTTACAAAATCTCCACTGAAACTACTAGGCCACAATCATCTTTGGGGTATCTAGTTTGAAAAATGTGTCCGATGACCTGGCCATTCAACCAAGATGGCCGCCACAGCTAAAAATAGAACATATGGGTAAAATGCAGTTTTTGGCTTATAACTATGAAACCAAAGCATCTAGAGCAAATCTGACAAGAAGTTAAATTGTTAATCAAGTCAATATCTATCTGCCCTGAATTTTTCAGATAAATTGGACAACTGGTTGTTGGGTTGCTGCCCTCCAATTGGTAATTTTTAAAGAGATTTTGCCGTTTTTGGTTATCTTGAATACTATTATAGATAGCGATAAACTGTAAACAGCAATAATGTTCAGCAAAGTAAGATCTACAAATAAGTCAACATGACCTAAATGGTCAATTGACCCCTTAAGGAGTTATTGCCCTTTATAGTCAATTTTTAACAATTTTCATTAATTTGGTAAATTTATGTAAATTTTTACCAAATATAGTTCTCTGTTACTAATGGGCAAAGTTCATTATAGATATAATTGTAAGAAGCAAAATCGTTCAGTAAAGTAAGAACTTCAAACACATCACCATCACCAAAATACAATTTTGTCATGAATCCATTTGTGTCCTTTGTTTAATATGCACATAGACCAAGGTGAGCGACACAGGCTCTTTAGAGCCTCTAGTTATTTGTTTTTGTCGACTAAATTGCTTGTTTTGTAGTGATTAAGACTTTAACACAATGTTGACAGCTGTACCCCTATTTTTGACATTTTTAACTATTATGTCTGTTTATTTTGGTCACACATCGTTGTCAATATAACGGAATTTGATGCGACTGTCATACAAGTGAGAGTTTAAGCTAGTTAAAAAATCATGTTTAATCCACCATTTTGTACATTAGAAAATGCCTGTACCAAGTCAGGAATGTGACAGTTGTTAACCACTCGTTCGATGTGTTTGGGCTTTTGATTATGCAATTTGCTTAGGGAGTTTCCGTTCAGAATATTTCCTCCGAGTTCGGTATTTTTTTTTTATCTTTTACCTTTTTCTGTGAAAATGGTGTCAACAACTAGTTTCTTTATATTCTGCAAGTGAACACAGTATACAGAAAAAAGAGACAGGAAAAGGCCAAATACCCTCTGTCGCTAATGAGGATATAGAAAAGTAAGGATTCTTAATGAAAAATATTTTCACATATGATTACATTAATAAGAAGAACAATCAACCCTTACAAGAGTTGGGATTAATTACTTAAACATCAACCACAAAAGTTCAAAAATATTTTGCTTATAATTAAGAAACTCTCATGTGAGATTTACATTTGCAAAATCAGTAGAATTATATCTTATCAAAGACGCATTTCATATTTCATTGTTGGTTTATTTATTTTAACATGAAATGTGTTTTCAATTTATATTATTGTACAAAGAAATGTATACAGTTTTGGAAGAGCAACTTTGTTTTTGAAATTATTAGAACACATATTTGTCATTCTCAGTTGCTACCACATAAATAAAGGAAACAGTAATTTTTTTCTTTAAATATTTCTTCGAAATTTTAGTTAGTTGTTACAGGGAAGTTGGGTTGAGAATAAAGGACTTAGTGCATTAGTGTAACAAATTACAGTTTGGTTGAGAACATTCGTATTGAGAGCTTATCATATTCGATTTATTTGATTTAAAATGGGTCCATTACGTCTAATTTTGCAACAGGCATATTTTATTTGTAAAATTGAATACGTATATTCATGACTAATGAAGTCTAAAAAAAAGTAAATAAAAGGTGTTTTTGCTATATTGCGAAAGTTACATGATGAATGATATGATCTAATTATGTTCTCAGTCTCCTTGACAGGTTATTCCGTCAATCAGACAACATATATTAGATATAGTAAACGAATGAATTATTTCAGAACTGTTCCGGTAGATGAGTCTAATGTGCCATCTACAAATCAGCCAGATTCTGATAATGACGACATCGAAACAACAAAGAGTACAAGACACAGGCTAGTTATAATATATAAAATACAATCTTTTAGATAACATTTTTTAAAACATTAAATTATCAGCGAAGGATGGCGAATGCATACTGCTGTTGTCTGCTCTGTGGTCGAGTTGTTGTCTCTTTGACACATTCCCCATTTCCATTCTCAATTTTATGCATTAAAAGGAATTCATTTGACTTTTGACACAAATGAACGTCTAGTCATCTTAAGTTCTTTCTTATTGTCACGATATAATGGCTGTTTTTTTTTTAATTTATGGTTGAAAGTACCATTGTGTCTTTTTCACTTTGTCATAGACAAGTGCATTCATATTTAAAATGTGCTGGTTTATTTTATTTTTATGCACGAAAGTACTGAACTTGTTGCTGTTCTCTTTCTTGGCTGTATTTTCATGACATAATATTTTATAAATTTTAAATAGATGCAAGACTTTTGAAGTCTTAATTATAACTATTTGCAAATGTGTTTGACTCAAGTTTGTCGATATAAAACAATGCATACCGTTTATTGACCTTTATTCTTTGAAATACAGAAGGTTTTTATCTAGATTTCTTTCGGTTGTATATGTCATTTGGTTGCTTTCTTATTGATGTGTAATCGCGTATTTCTCTCATTAATTTAAAATAAATAATTGTCAGAGGGGGAATATACTATATTCTGACACTTTTTTTTAATTTTTCCTCATGCACTGGCTGCTACAATAAGAGAACACGTTTCATACTTAATATGTGATTGTTGAAATATCTGCCAACATATAATTCTCTTTTGTAAAGGAATTTACATGGACTTTTGACAAATGCTTACGCACATAATTACATGTATAAAGATAGTTACTTCATATGAATGAATGAAGTACTAGTCATGCGCAGCCTTTTTAATGAATACTTCATTGCTTATCGCATCACATCTCTTCATTTCAATATATTTAGACAAAACAAAATTCAAGAAACAGATTCTTCACATAAGTTGGAAACAGAAAGTATTGATAGCGGTCTTGCCAACACAACGATCAATAAATCGTTTAATGAAAAGTAGGTAAAAACTATATATTGTAATTACTATCATAAGATCTTATAAGATTTTCAGTTAATTTTGAACTTTTAAATAATATGTAAGTTAAATGAAAGAGCTATTTGCAAGGTTGGTTATTGTATCTTAATTATAATAAGAATCAACATTTAGTTAAATAAGAGTTGTTTTCACATTTGACTTTTGGGAATTTTGGATCCTCAATGCTCTTTAACTTTGTACTTGTTTGGCTTTATATATATTTTGATATGAGCGTCAATGATGAGTCTTATGAAGATGAAACGCGCGCCTGGCGTACTAAATTATAATCCTGGTACCTTTGACATGTTTGATAACTATTGACAAATATATACAGAAAACCCCACAAACGCTAAATTTACGGAATGCCACATTTCCCTTTAATTTTGAAATTTATTATATTAGATCGTAAATTAATACACAGGATGCCATACAAAATATAGCGTGTTCATTTTAAAAGGCTTAACCCTGGCGAAAAAAATAACAATGAACAATCAATAAAAAGCTAAAAATTAAATACCGGAATTTTTAGCATTTGATTGATCACAAAATGTACAAATGAAATTATGATTCTTTTACAATGAGATTGGACGCTTATCAAACGTTTAAAGTATTAAAATTAGAAAATTGAAAAAGGCAAAGGAGTTGTTATACCTCTCGTTAATTAAGAAACTTTTGCTGCAATTACTCATGTTCTTTTTGTTTAAAAATCAAGCAAAGAGGAATTGGAAAGGGACAAGCCAATGGAAACCTCAAATATCAAAGACGTTGGAGTTGTAAAGTATGTTTTATTTCTTATAGAAAAAAATAAATAAAGTCACACGGACTAAATATGGACGTCGTTATCTTGTAAAACCCTAAGCATTGACGGGTAATACAAACATTTATGAAAGATTGTATAGTTGAAATAAAGAGCATTTTTCTTGCTTCCTATATTATAGAAAAACCGAGGTATGTTTTACTTTTAAACATTTTAAAAATCATCGAAAAGTGAAAAAAAAAATTAGAATCGATTAGGTGTGACATAATTGACCATTTGATAACTGATCGACGGGTCTGTTCGACTTTAATCGAAAAAGGCAACTTATTCACTATCAAGTCTTGTAAATGTGTGAGACATTCGAGAAATCAAATACTTTGTTCATTTGTACCCTGGTTACATGAGAAATTGTAAAACTTTTTATTTTTATTCAGATTTATTTGTCGTTTTAGTTCAGCTTATATAATATTGAGTGCCATTTGTTCATTGTAAGATATAATAAAAATGTACTGATAATAGAAAAATTATAGAATATCGTTGATCATCTCAAGGAGATTAGTTTTCTCGCTTGAGCTGGTACGGCGAAAGTGAGAGTGAGAAGAGTAACTGAGTTGATAATCTATTTATAGCTAGTTTACAAATGGCGATGTTGTTAATTTCCTTGAAAACGGGCACGTGCGCCCTTAATTTCTAGCGAAAAGTATTCATAGCACTCTACTGTACTTAGAAAGGAAATTATCAGTAAGATCAAAGGAACATTTCGTAAAATAGCGATAATATTGAGTATCAAGAATTACATCTTCTTTTTTTTTTTAATAAAATCCAATAATCTGAATTGACAATCAACTAAAGTTCTTTCAATATTTAAATTAAACATGTATAATTGTTAAAAAATTCCCATTAAAATTTCATTTCCTTTAAATAACTTATTAATTTATCAGTTTTCAGCCGAAGAGAAGCATTTAGAAGTCGAATTTACTTTATGATTAAGCATAATATTTTTCGCCATAAACGCTCACATAGGTAAATGTGTCTTTAATGATCTTAAGGCTATACATTTGAGATTCACATCCCATATCAATTAAACTTCACACCATGTTTTAAAATTCTATTTTGATGTTCAATTACATGACAATTTCAACTGTAATCAAAAGTGACATGTATGAATGCAGTGTATGAATGCAGTTACAAGGGCATCGTGTTCATATAGTATTGTTTGAAATATAAATGTAACGAAAATGTATCCTTAAAAACAAAAGATGGTCATGGCATCATAAATATATTTGACATTATATACATATATGGAGTTATTTTCTCGGACGATACCATGTTTCAATGAAATATGCACCAAGGCATAAACTAATCCTATGTGATGTCATTATTTTCCTTGATAAAAATGCAAACTGTAATTTACTTCAAAATTATATTTATCTGATAGTTTTTTGTTGCCGATTTGGGAATTTATTTTTTAAAGTTCAATCTATAATAAGTGTAAAATAAAATCGTTATTGCCCGCGTTTTTATTTTATAAACAAATAATGTGAAGTTTTGTTAATTTATAGCTACAATACAGAGACATTATCATATTATGTGAGATGAATTTTAATGTACAAATTTCGTAACACCTAGAAAAAAAAAACCAGTTTCACATATTCGGGTGTAAGATTTTGAAAAGCTTACGGATTCACACTGAATAGGAAATCATACTGTGACCTTCATGTATTGATATTTGTTTTCGCGTTACATGTACATGTATCATAATTTCGTGCTTCCTTCGTGTCATTTTTTATATTTATGTATACCTTCTACTCTATCAAATGATCAACTAATGAAATATTCTTAATATTCTGTTGATTAACATTCATGTACCTCACAATGGGGTCGGGTGGGGGAGGGTACATAATTATATCCTGATTATCTATTTAAAAGAAAATCATTCTTAATATTTCATTCGATTCGATTAAGTTTGTTGAAATAAATGTCACTTTTCCGCGACAGAAATGTCATTACAAATAGAAAAAAAGACACAACAAAGTAGGGCGTATTAAAGCATGAACGCATTAGAAAGGAATATCGCACTTTAGAGTCGTCGGTAAAATAGGATGCTAAATTTTGCAAATCTTTACAAAAAATAATAATTTTTGACGGTATATAATTCAGACAATGCATATTTTAGGGTTTTTTCTTGTCGTAGAACACACCTCGGGGGTGTCAGGATTGCCCCAAAAAAGAGGGTCGTAATGGGGTTAATTTCATGACGAATAACGGTAAAAATTCTTGCCAAACGACGTTAACGGTAATTTTTGGTGCATGACGATAAAATGTGCACTTTCTTTAAGACGATAAAAAAAATCGATTGATTTTGACGAATCAGGTTAAATTTTTTTTCAATAATAACGGTGACGATAATCATTTGAGAGCTCTGACGAATCACGATAAGGATATTTTGACGAATCACGGTAACATTTTAATCAATTTGACGCTAACGATAGCCGAAAATGGTCGTTTGACGGCAAAGGGCACTACTACCATCAAGAAAGACCTCCTAACGGTCGGTCTTTCATTTAATCCATCTCGACAACCTCGGTATGTTCTACGACAAGAAAAACCTTAACATATGCCTTAACTATCACTTATATTGACCTTTGAAATCTGTACAGTGAAAAAACCTTCTAATGCTAGAAAATTATCAGATCAAACAGTTCTAAATATAATTAATTATAGTTTCTATTATTTTTATGCCAACAAAGCTTGAATTAATTTTGTAATTTTTCAATAATGTTTAGGATGGAAACAGATGATGCATCATCTATGGAAAACTCAAGAAGGTACAAATCTATACTATAATTATTTATTGCGTTAAAATGTTTCTAAAAATTGGTTATAACTTTTGTTATGTAAGTCAAAAGCAATATGTGGTAAAAAAACAAACAAAGATTTGAACTACAGAGTAAGTCCCTAAACATTAAAACACGTTTGAAAATAACTGTTAATTTCTCCATAGATTTGTTTTTATTCATTAGAAATCTTAACTTCTTCAATCTTTTTTATGAAAGACATAATTAAATTTTGAATAAGGTGGTACCCATCACTTTGACTTAAAGGAATTAGTCTCGTTTAATTTTCATAAAATGTTGACGAAATATTTACTTTGACTCTCTGAAAAAAAAATCATTAAGTTTGAACAGTCAATTTCTAGGAAAAAATTCATTGGTTTATATAGCAGATTGACAAACACTAATTTTGATCATTGAGAACAATACAACGTGATCAAAACGTTGAGCTGATTTTACAGAGATATCTCCATATAGTGTTTGGTACCACCTTCAGCGAACACAGAAAATATGAGTTTTGTTCAATATACAAAATGAACTATTACATGAATAACATTTGAATGTAATGATCATGAGGAAAAAAACAATTTAAAGCAATATTAGTTTACTTAAGCTCAAAACTCATTAAATATCCAAAGCCACCCATAATGATGACATTTTCTGTACTTCAAAAGGAGAAAGACCAAATGTTTCTGCCTGAAAATCTTAATTTATCTTCAAAAAAATTTAAATAAAAAAAAAATTCAAACGTGATTAATATAGCAAAATTGGTGTTTATGTTTATTGATATCTATGCTTTATCTAATTATATTAATCGCGATGTTTTGGTCATTATAACTAACTTGAAAATACTGTAATTCTTACTTATGTTCAATTAGTCAAGGAGAGATTGAACATCTTAAAAGGGAAAATGAAGAACTTCAAAATAAACTGGTTAAACTAAAGAAGAGAACCGATGCTGCAACAACTGAAACGAAAAAGTGCGTATTTATTTATGTCAAATGCTCGATTTCTGTAGGAATAACGATTAAAAGTGAGAAAGGAAATAGGGAATGTGTCAAAGCGACAACAACCCCACCATAGAGCAGACAACAGCCGAAGGCCATCAATGGGTCTTAAATGTAGCGAGAAACTCCCGCACCCGTAGGCGTCCTTCAGCTGGCCCCTTAAAAATATGTATACTAGTACAGTGATAATTGACGTCATACTAAACTCCGAATTATACACAAGAAACTAAAATTAAAAATCATAAAAGACTAACAAAGGCCAGAGGCTCCTGACTTGGGACGGGCGAAAAATTGCGGCGGGGTTAAACATGTTTATGAGATCTCAACCCTCCCCCTATACCTCTAGCCAATGTAGAAAAGTAAACGCATAACAATACGCACAGTAAAATTCAGTTCAATAAAATTAACGGTACCAATTTTCTTGCACCAGATGCGCATTTCGACAATACATGTCTCTTCAGTGATGCTCGTGGCCAAAATATTTGAAATCCAAAGCTTATATTCAAGAGAAGTCCGAGTCCGATGTCAGAAGATGTAACAAAAAAAAAAAATGAGACAATAATACATAAATAACAACAGACTACTAGCAGTTAACTGACATGCCAGCTCAAGACCTCAATTAAACTGATTGAAAGAATATGTCTTCATCATATGAATTGTATGAATTGCAAGGTAAAAAACATAAAAAACAGGGTTTCGAATAAATACTTGAAGATAATGCCTAATTTTATGTATGACATGGATTTTTATCTATTGTTGTAGCTTTTTTCTACATTTGTTCTTCCTTTACATTTTGTTAAAATGTAAGTTACGTTTGACCCACAAATTTCTGCTGCAGGTTTCAATAGGAAAAACGTTTTTATTACTATTTGAACTTGGAGAATATTGAAAATAAACGGATTTGGAAATCTTCATTGTAAAACAATGTATTCAGTGCATATACCTGGTATTTCTATACAAACTATTAGGTACTCTCGAAGAAAAAAAATTGGCAACCTATGACGCCAGTGACGTATATTTATACAAGTTTCATAAAACATGTAAATGGTATAAGTTTCATAATTTGGTAAGTAAGACTCATTAACATAAGACTCGTCAGTTGCGCTGGAATAAAAACAGCTGAGGGACCAAATCAAATAAGAGGCGGAAGAGTATGTAAGGCAAACAATATCGAAAGGATGTGCCATAAACAACTGACACCATCAACATGGGTATAGAAACATCTTAGTGATTCGTAAAATCAGCATTTTATGAACAATTAATTTACACAAAATGAGTAAGTCAATATTTTATGTCACTACAAATGTGCTCACTACTTGACTGCTGTTAAACGGATTTTGTGTAAAAAATTTCTGTTACAACATTTTAAAACTTATTTAAAGTTAAGGAATTTATCTTCCTTATGCGAAGCTTTGATTGCTTGCTCGGCTTTGGCTATACTTTTTTTTGTACTCTTTGGCTATAGCTCATAATCCTTTTAATTAGCTTTGGATTTCAAATATTTTGGCATCGAGCATCACTGAAGAATGTCGAAATGTACAAGTACCGTTAATGTTATTACTACTACTGGATCGATACCTGTGCTGGTGGACTGATAGTCCCCAAGGGTATCACCATCCTAGTAGTCAGTATTTTGTAACTGGCATGAAAAAACGGATTTTGTGTTGTTAAAATTTGCTGTTACAAAATTTATAAAATTATATAAAATCAAAGAATGTATCTCCCTCAAACAAAGCTCTGATTCCTTGGCCGGTTTTGGTTATACTGTTTGTCCTGTTTAGCTTTTAGGTCTTCGTCCTTTTAATAAGCGTTGGTTTTTCAAATATATTAGCCTCGAACATCACTGAAGAGAGATAGATTGTCGAAATGCGCATCTGTTATTTTTACGCAATTTATAAACTGAACATCTACCACATCTTCCTATTTATACTATGAAAAATATGTCATTTCATAAGTTTTTTCATCGTATTATACGACTAACAATCCATCGGAAACGGTACAATTTAGGCACTATACCAATAAAACAAACGTATGACAAGTATATTACCATTTGCATCTTATACCTGCTATATCAGTATCGTTGCACAGGGGCGGATCCAGCCATTTAAAAAAGGGGGGTTTTGTATATGTTTATACTTACACATATATTGTTAATGCCTAATAGAGTTTCTGAAATTTCTGCTCTTAAAATAATCTGTGCACACAAATTGGATTTTAAAGTAATCTCTGGAGAGACGACATACAACCATTTTTTCATCTTTTGCCGAGCATAAGCCAAACATGTTCAGAAAAAAGTGGCTTGTATGCCTGTAACAATCAAAGTTTGATGTTGTCAGTAGCTTTATTTACTATGATATTTATATGTATATCCAAATCCTCTTTGTTTAAACTTATATTGTTCTGAAGCTTGATCCCTAAAAGGACCTTACGATAGAGAATAAATCATGGAATCAATACAAAAATATCGAAACCAATAAAAACATGTAACAGCGTATTTTGAAGAGAAGACAAACAATTGTATTTATACTAACAATGACTAACACTGCCCCCTTTATAATTTTAAATTAAATGTTCATAAACTACATAAACAAGTTTTATCATTTTCATTTGAGATGTTCTTATTTTTTTTCCTAAAAATTTGGTCTTTCAAATATGTCATAATAGAAAATTTTAAAGATTTATCAATTTAAGATTGTTTTACTCCATTATATTCTTCTATCGTCAAAACAAAAAACAATGACAAACATGGGATTTGACGTGACCAATATAGTGTGTTTACTGAATGTGTTAATTATTGATTATATAATCAACAGTCAAAATAAGGAAATTGTGGATATGACAGTAAAAATGGACAAATTTGAAAAGTATATCAACTTTTTGAAGGATGAGATTAATAGGTAAGGTCATGTATGTTAGGATATATTTAATACAAACGTAAAATTACAGTTAAGGTTCACAAAACACCTTTGCAAAATATGAATAGGTTTACCAAACAAAGTTACCTCTAAGAATAGAAATACTTGACGTTTACAATGTCGATAAGACACAGCACTGTAATTTCATGCGACTACACTTGTTGTGAATTAAGATTTGATATATACGTGAATAGGACAATCAACAAATGAAATAAAAAACTTTTAAGAAGTCAACACATGGTCTCCAACTATTCAACAATAACAACCAGTTTTTATATAAATTGTACACGATATTGTGTTCTTAAAAGTGCTACAAATTAAAAAAAAGAATATATATTCGATAAACCTTATAAAATATAAAAAAAAAATCTGCCATCAGTACTAAAGAAGGAAATCATCAGAATATAAGTAAAGACAGCCATTAATGGAGTGTGTGCCGTTTCGACCACCGACAGATGAATTATATGGTGGGTAGTGTTGACACCTCGTTGCTTCACATTTAAATGATCGCTACAGTACTGTTGAAGATTGATCGTTTGGCAATTGTTTCATGAACTTCTAGAACGAGAATAAATTAGCCATTAGAAGTACAGAGACGTGCAAAAAGTATTCGGTCACAATGGCGTCGTGTTTACGTTTGTACAGGTGACCGACTTTTAAATGGCCTTGCCCCACGTCAATCACGTCACTGAGTATTACTGTACTAGTCTTTTAGCGTTGTGCATCACATGGGCTACCGTCATGTGACGTTTGTTGTCGTCTGCCATTGTAGTTTCGTTAAAACAAGTAAAATAACAAAGATGGGTAGAAAAGGTCAGGAACTGTCAACAGATGTCAAAAACATGATTGTGGAAATGTTCCAGAATGGATTTTCTCGCCGAAAAATCGCTGACATACTTAGAATTCCCAAGTCAACAGTTATTGACAATGTTCGAAAATTTTTAGACACGGGTTCTGTGGAGAATAAACCCAGAAGTGGCCGACCATTGTTTGTAAAACCACGCGACTACCGCAAGCTTGAACGCATTGTAAAGACAAGTCGGAGGAGCTCTTTATGTGACATAACAAACAAGTTTAATGAGGAAAATTGTGTTCCCGTGTCTAAACGTACCATCCAGCACCATTTACATAAACATGGGTATCACAGGTGTGTAAATAAGAAAAAAATCGTGATCCGGGAAGTCAATCGGAAAAAAAGACTTGCATGGTGCAGAGAAAAAAAGAGATGGACGGTTAATAACAACTGGAAAAAGGTTATTTTCTCTGATGAAAGTAAAATCATGATTGGACATGATGAACGTGTGTACGTATGGCGAAAAAGAGACGAGGGGTGGAGACCGGACCTTGTGCAACCGCGGACTTCACAAACTAAATATCAAGTCATGATTTGGGGTTGTATTTGCTGGATAGCGTCGGTACACTTACTCCTGTAGAAGGCAATATTAATGCTGTCAAATATCAAGAAATACTTGATGAACATTTGTGGCCAGTGATAGCTCGGCATTTTCCGGGAGGAAATTATTTATTCCAGGATGACAACGCCCCTGTCCATCGTGCACGGTCCACCCAAGAGTTTGTACCTCGGAACGGAATTACCGGTATGAGCTGGCCTGCACAGTCCCCCGACTTAAATATAATCGAAAACGTTTGGTTACATGTAAAAAGAAAACTTCAAACACGTACTGGGATGATTAAATCTAAAAATGAATTATTCCAAGAAATCCACCGTATTTGGGTCAGTATTTCCCCTGCCTATATTCAGTGCTTATACAAGTCGATTCCGAAAAGGATATTAAATGTAATCAGGCTAAAAGGACACTTAACAAAGTATTAGAGGTAAGTTTTTATTTTTGTTGTATTTCATTGGTTGATTTATTTACAGTGCAAGCATGAACTTTACAACTTTCGTTTTGAAATGTAAACATGACGCCATTGTGACCGAATACTTTTTGCACGTCTCTGTAGGTTTGCAATATCGGAATAAAAGATAAGAAATTTTGACTGCTCCTGGAAAAAGGAATGTTGTGTATTCTGAAAACTGGATGTTTTAAGGAGGAAAAAACTATTGTTATTGGTATAAGTCTTCCTTTCAGTTGTCGTTCAAGAAAATAACAACAAACAAAAGAAAAATAACAAAAAAGTAGTATACATAACCACATACATAACCACGACAATTACTTAGACATGTTAGAGAGAGCTATATATATATATATAAATTGTTTGGTCTTTTTCTAATTTAACATTAGAAAAATACAATTGTAAGACAAACGTCTTTTTATATAGTGTATATGTTTTATAAAAAGGTAGCAATTTTGGTAAACCATTTTAGTTTGCACTGTATAAATTATACAATGATATATTTCCATAATTCATATTTTATAATTCAAGCTATGAAAGTGATAAAAAGAAAATGGAAGAAAATCTTCAGAAGATTGAATTAGAGAACAGAACATTTAAAGATGAAATCGACAGGTAAGAATTTAAAGCTTAAAAAAAATAATAATGAAAACACTTGATTGATGCAATATTTGAATTGTAGAACAAATTCATCACCTCGATATTTATTACAAGCATTGTGATTTCTATTCCTGTTTGTGTTAGTCTCTATGATCAATGAATTGAATAGAACGAATAGTTTTGCATCAATTAAAGTTGTTTTTGTAGAACATACCCTGATGCACACTATCTTCAACATTTTCCTAAAAACTTCAATGTTAGAACACAAAAATTTAAAAAAAAGTCTATGCACGAATAATAAACTTATTTTAGTTGTCTTCGGTGTTTCATTATATATCGGAATAACATACATTGTTGTAATTGCTGATAGTTTGTTTTTGAATTGTTTGACGTTTTTCTAAATACGTACATATGATGAATTATGTAGATTTGCAATTCCATCCCTCTTTATATTGTAGATTTCTTGCACTTCTATTACTCTTGTCCTGATAAAACAAATCTTTGAAAGAACCATATATTTATATTTTTTGTTCTATAACATTACAGTTTAAACCAAAAGTCATTTTCCCTATCTTTCAAATGCATCCTTTGCCTAGAAATGAGAACCGCCGTTTTGAAATGATACACATAAAAGTCATGTAATAATGTTATTGTATTCGTAACTTATGTGTTCTACAATCTTTCAAAAAAAAATATATATTGAAAATTGCGTGTTTATAGAAATAAAATTCTGTTCATGTCTGTGATCACGTTTGACAAGTCAGGAATATAAAAATTTGTTGATTTTGTCGAGGTTTTGATTTAATTTGTCAGGTACTTTTATATCTTCCATTTTATGCAATATTCTTTGTATTCTAATACATAAACTTTTGTAAGAACTGGTGATTTAACCCGAGAAATGATTTGTAGGTTAAAAAAGTAATAATAGGTTTCTCTTTTTATTAGCATTTTCAAACAACCTGATTCAGAACTAAAGAAGAGAGTTAAGTCGTTAGAGGATAAAAACAAAAAATATTTAACAGCGTACGTATATTTTAGATTTATAGTTTATAGATTTGTAAATAAAATAATGGGCGTTCTACAAAACCTGAAAATGAGAACAATAATCATGTTTGACCTGAAAATGAAGTTGAATATTTTTCGACATGTTATTTATACTTTCATAGCGTCCTCTCATCATTGTTATTTAGTTTTGATAGTTAATTCGTTTCATAAATCATAAGCTATCACAGAACATCACATATATTATGTATGTTGTATATTGAAATATATTGACCAACATCATCATTTACGTTGCAGATACAGGTGGTATAAGGAAATAAATTTCGGATAAAGGCATCGACGTATACTGATCAAAGTTCCGCCCTCTAGATTTATGTTGATCTAGCGCACCTATTCCATTTTGACAACATATTGACCGAGTTTTTCAGATTGATTTTCGACTAGGTTTTCAGTATTCCAATATGTTCAACTTGTGACCCCTGACAACCATTGTCTTGTCGCAATATTATAAACCATAAAAAATACAAAACTTCTAAAAGTTCACGTTGAGAATGTCTTCTCATTCAATATTTTGTTAAAAGTGAGTAATAAAATCTCATAAATCCTGTTCAAATTGAAAATACTTTGGAGAAAACAAGGTCTTGCTTCACATCTTGTTTTAATGAAATTGATTCTGATTCGCAAATGAAAACCATAATCAAAAGCAGACTTATGGATTGCAATTTTGCCTTCCATTTTTAATATAGTTTGCTTTATTTTTCTTTATGGAAACATTGAATTAACCATAATATACAAATCTACACAAGTTTACGGTAACAGTTCGTCATTTCATGATGACGACTGATAAGGAATGTATATAACTAACAAACTCAACACTGTAATAAAGGTATAAAATGCGAAACAAAACATTCTTACTGGAAATCATTGAATCAAAACTCATAGGACAATTTATGATCAATAAAAACATCAAGCATTGGAAATAGACGTATAGATACTATGGTCAAATAATACACAAGAGAATAGCAAAGAGAAACAACAGAAATACAATAATTAAAATTCACAAATTAAGTTCAATAGACAGAAATTAAAACTTGATTATACAGCTTAACTCATCAGATGGACGAAAATGCAAGTACCCGGCCACGTCCACTTGTATTTTTGTCTATCTGATGAGTTGAGCCTTTTTCAACTGATTTTTATAGTTCGTTCTTATGTTGTACTGTTATACCACTGTCCTAGGTGAGGACATGCTAACACGTTTAACCCCGGCACATTATTTATGTCCCAAGTTAGGAGCCTGTAATGCAGTGGTTGTCGTTTGTTTATGTGTTACATATTTGTTTTTCGTTCATTTTTGTATATAAATAATGCCGTTAGTTTTCGCGTTTGAATTGTTTTGCATTGTCATATCGGGGCCTTTTATAGATGACTATGCGGTATGGGCTTTGCTCATTGTTGAAGGCCGTACGTTGACCTATAGTTGTTATTGTCTGTGTAATTTTGGTCTCTTGTGGACAGTTGTCTCATTTGCAATCATACCACATCTTTTTTTTTATATGTATGCAATACATGAATTTAATCATTTAAGTTAACTAGGAAGTTATAGTTAATCATCAGTCATGTAAGTGTAGCTGTGTGCTCAAAGGTAGTAGTAACTACAGAAATAGACGTTTAATCATTAAATCGATTGAGCAAGTTACAACTTTACATAATTTAGAAATCCAGATTTGAATTATGCTATTGCTTTTGTAGGTACAAGCAGCAAAAAGAGATTATTCAGACAATAACGAAAGAAAATGAAAACTATCAACAAAGGTAAATAAAAGTTATTAAAGTAGTTCCACGATTTATCACATTTGCACCGGAAGAGAAGTTTACAATGAAGAAGTATTCTACATTTTTACAAATTTGATTAATTTGTATGAGATAAACTACTATGGTATCCTTATATTATTGATTAGCACTGAGAATTTCAATCCTCAAATTATTGGAAAAAAAACATCGATAAAACAATTCTGCACGGGCGAAAAAAAAAATCATATACATAGTAGTTTAATATAGCCACCCTGCATTTCAATTACAAATATATTAAATAAGTAGAAGTTATTCAATAGTTATCAAAGGTACCAGGATTATAATTTTGTACGCCAGACGCGCGTTTCGTCTACATAAGACTCATCAGTGACGCTCATATCAAAATATTTATAAAGCCAAACAAGTACAAAGTTGAAGAGCATTGAGGATCCAAAATTCCAAAAAGTTGTGCCAAATACGGCTAAGGTAATCTATGCCTGGAATAAAACAATAATAGACAACAAATGAACTAAAGTGATACACGCGTGGCATCTTGAAACATAAAGTATGAGGAGTATATCGTCAACCGAACAATAAACACGTAAAACAGTACAGATAAAGCATTTTAGTTTACAGATCTTAAAATCTCATGTATGACTTAGGTCAGCTGCAAAAGGGTAATCGTCTCCTGTTTTGAATACATCACCCGACATGCGAATCCCCTTTCCGTCAAAAGGTCATTACAATGACCTTCCGATGATCTGATGATCTGATGATTTAAAGTATATACTGACCTTTTATTAAAAGTACTGATTTTTGATATTAAATGATGCGATCGTCAGTGGAATTGTTTTCAGGCTTGTTCGTGAACAGAAGCATCTATGTTATCAAAACTAGCTTTCTGTGATAATAAACAAATCTTGACCCTGCATTGGAAATTGTTTGTCTTTTTTATTTTGTTAAAGTTTGCATCCATCCTTTTTTTATTGGGACTGATCATGTTTTTATAGATTGTATATTTTAACGACAAATGGTCTAGATATTTAAAGAGGTAGGTTTGACAAATATTTTTTTTAAAACTTTTTATTGTTTTATATATAAACTAGAGGCGTCAAGGAGCCTCTGTCGCTCACCTGATATTTGTATTTAAAATTGATGCATGAAATAATGCAGCTTTTAGCTTTTTGCTTTAGTTTCTAAGATATAAGTCAAAAACTTCATTTCCCCCATATGTTCTATTTTTAGGCACGTCTGCCATGTTGATTTACAGGCAGGGTCATCACACACTTTTTTAAATAGATACCCAAATGCTGATTGTGGCCAAGTTTCATCAAATTTGTCTCAGTTGTTTCATGAGAAAGTTTTGAAAAACTTTTCGTAAAATAGTTAAATTTGTCTTCAAAGGACAATAACTCCTGATGGGATTATTGGACCATTTTGATCATGTTGACTTATTTGTTGAAATTATTTGGCTCAACATAATTGCTGTTTACAGTTCATCTCTATCTATAATAGTATTCAAGATCATAACCAAAAATTGCCAAATTTCCCACAAAATACCAATTCAGTGGCAGCAACCAAACAACAATTGGTCCGACTTGTCTGAAAATTTTAGGGCAGATAAATCTTGACATGATAAAGAAATTTACCCTGTCAGATTGGCTGTAAATGCTTTGGTTTCAGAGATATATGCTAACATCTACATTTTACCTCTATGTTCTAGTTTTAGCCATGGAGGTCATCTTGGTTTGCAGACGGGATCATCGTACACATTTAATAAAAAAAAATACATACCCCAATAATAATTGTGGCCAAGTTTGGTTAAATTTTGCCTAATAGTTTCAGAGGAGAAGAATTTTGTAAAAGTTTACAACGGACAACGGACGCCAAGCGATGAGAAAAGCTCATTTGGCCCTATGGGTCAGGTGAGCTAAAAAAAGAGATGTGGTATGATTGTCAATGCGACAACTCTCTACAAGAGACCAGTGGACACACAAATTAAAAACTATATGCTTAGGTCACCGTACGGACTTCAACAATAAGCAAAGCCAATCCGCATATTCAGCTATAAAAACCCCATTTTATTTACTACAAGGATTGTTGCTTTATATTAATAGAGATTGAGATTGTTTTACCGCCTATCGCTTCAGATTGGCAACACAACGGCCACAAACAGCCCCCGTGTCCTATGCCAAAGAATACAGAGATATGAAAACGCAGGTAGAAAGTCTTAAAGTGGAAAAAGAGTCCTTAATGCAAAGGTATTATTCATCAGAGTTACGTGACTTCAACGTAAAAAAGATGGGAACATATCAGGGATCAATAAAAAATCTATAAAAAATATTGAGTAAAACAAACCCAGAACACACTATTAACAAAACTAAAAAAAACCAAAGAAAAATATTCGTCTTCAAAGCACTTAAATACTAAAAATTGAACAACCAGAAACTAACAGGCCTAATCTAGAGATGACCACAACCGGCTTCGTTTGGATAAACAGTTTTTGGATAACTAATGACACCTTTGCCTGTTATGTTTTATTTTCTGTAATTCTTTCAATAGAAAATTCATCGTTAGAACGTAGAAATCTTAAACATATAGGCAATATATCAAAGTGACATATACATGTTATTGTGAAATGCTTCTAATTTGTGAAACAAACGTGTAATCATCGAATACAAGTTGTTGTGGAAATAATTGAATATTGAAGGGATGTAGATGATATAACCATGATATGCAATTTTTATTCAATTGAGTTGCTTTTTTCATGCTGCAAACTACTTCTTGTTTTAATGATCAGTAGTTCATATCTAGTCTTATTAAAAAAAAATGAAATGTATAACTATAACATTTGATTAGATTAAGCATGGTAGCGGGACGAAAAATGAAAGACAACAATCCAGCAATTGCTGATTTAAGCGACTCCAACCGTCCTGAAAAACTATCCGAACAGTTCCGTGAAATATATGATAATGCATGGACTGATGTTCTTGATTACATAACTGACACAGAAAAAGTACAAGATGACGTAATTGTGAAACAAATTGTGTGTGTTCTACAGGTAATGTAGCAAAGCAGACGATACAATTTACTAACCTTGTTTGATTTTATTTGGAATAAATAAGACACATTCATAGATATAAGAAAATGTGGTATGAGTGCCAATTAGACAACTCTCCACTCTGTCCATGTAATTCACAATTAGTTAAAGTAAACCATTAAAGGTCAAAGTACGGTCTTCAACACGGAGCCTTGGCTCCCATCGAACAGCAAGCCACAATCTGAACATAACGTATTTTGCATTTCCTTTTGTTTATACAAATGTCAGTGTCATCGGCATAGTGATATTTTGATACTTTGTGATTTCAAATTATAGAGTTTATGAGTTTGAGCCCTGTCAGATTTTATTTTATCTCGCGAGTAAATGTCGTGGGGAAGTCAGTCCCTCATAGAATTTACGTTTTTTTTTAGCTTATACCTGCTTAAGGTGGTACCTAACACTACAGGGAGATAACTCTGTAATATCAGCTAAACGTTTTATTCACGTTGTGTTGTTAAGGGAATATTAAAGCTTCTCATTGATCAAAACTAGTCTTTGTCAAACTGCTATGTAACCAGTGTAATTTTTCTGATAAAATTTTTATATTTTTCTCAAAGGGTTAAAGTAAATACTTTGTCAAAATTTTATGAAAATTAAACGAGCCAAATTAATTTTAGTCAAGGTGTTGGGTACCACCTTAACCCTTTATATTTGGAAATGCATACTAAAACTCATGAATGCAAAATACATAGTGTGGCTGCTACATATACAAGTCCAAAGCTAGAATCTTTATTGTCAACATTTTGTTTATTCATTTTTTCAACAATAAAATAAATTTGATCTGTTGAGTTTTGTGTATGCCCCCGTGATAAAAGTCCTGTTGTGTACCTTTTTTATATCCCACCTACGATAGTAGAGGGGCATTATGTTTTCTGGTCTGTGCGTCCGTCCGTCCGTCTGTCAGTTCCTGCGTCCGTTTGTTCGTCCTTCTGTCCCGCTTCAGGTTAAAGTTTTTGGTCAAGGTAGTTTTTGATGATGTTGAGGTCCAATCAACCTGAAACTTAGTACACATGTTCCCTATGGTATGATCTTTCTAATTATAATGCCACATTAGATTTTTTACCCAATTTCATGGTCCATTGAACATGGAAAATTATAGTGCGAGTGGGGCATCCGTGTACTTTGGACACATTCTTGGTTATTTCAATGTTGCGTAACATTTTTACAATTTTTTTTTCATGCGAAAAGGAGAAGGTCCGGTAAGGGCCGATTTTGGCCTCAATTTGCAGGTTCATCTGACGAAAGATTTTGGACACTTTTTAAACACTTAAGTGTCTATTTCAGTTGATTCAATTAGTTTATGTGAAATGTTTTAACTGATTTAGTCATTACAAACACTCCGATTCAAGCTTAACGATGAAAAACTATCAAATATGCCAAATATTGTCACTTTTCAGATGTTTTTTGTATAAGATGAAAATGGCTGCATCCGTGTTCATCCTCAACCTTTATATATGTTATGTATTATAATCAAATACAACTTACATTTCAATATTAAGAATAAACACAAATGCGGCCACTTTCATTTAAGACGGAAACCGACAATAATTTAACTAAAACATATATATGTAGCAGAAGCATTCTACTTTCCAATAAATAACTATAAGTTTACATTTTAACAATTTTGTCAAACTGCTATATTTTGGGGCCAAAAAGGGGTCTTACTTGACCTACTCCTTTATTTTTACGCCAGTTGGAAATATACCATTTTGTTGTTGTTGTTGTCAACCTTTCAATAACTTTTCTACCTTTTTATCAAAAATGCAAAAAGGAGTTGATTTTTGAAAGGAAATCAACAACTAAGATTTGTATGTATCTAACATGTATTATCTGTTCATGAGCAGAAACCAACTATCAACCTTTCATTAACTTTTCTACCTTTTATTAAAAAGGAAAAATGGAGCTAATTTTTAAAAGGAAAACAATGACTAACATTTGTACTTATCTGAAATGCATTATCTGTTCATGTTCAGAAACCTACTATCAATCTTAAAAACAAAAATGTGACAAATAATTGTCTTGACTGTTTATTAGAATCTAAACTTTAAGATACAAGAACAAAAACGTTTAATTTTGGATACGAAATGAATCATGAAACATCAAATCGGACTGATACTGCATACTCTCTTATAAAATTCTACTCGGTGATCAATTTAAATATTAACAAGTTTTATGTGATTTTAAGTATTCAACTTTTGATTTAACTAGAAATGTTTGATATGCATCCCAACGTATTACTATAGCATCTAAGCACTATGTATTCTATGAATTGCAAATCATTGAGGATTATAATGGTAACACTTCTGTAGCAATTTTAATGTGTTATATAACTTTCAGCAAATATATGATCAGTGTAAAGATCAAATAGCAAACAGAAAACTGACAATAATCAAGTCAATAGGTTATCCAGAGGATACTTTTCAAAAGCAGGTAAATACATTTCAATTTCTTAATACAATGGCAAATAAAATGAAAACTAGTCAAAAATTGATCTTTTTCAACTTGTAAATTAATTCTGATGATATCATTGACTGAAAGACAATATAAAAGAACCAATATAACACGTATAATTATACTGGAAGTTTTTTTATTTGTTTTGGCTACGAAAGTGACCGATTAACTACCTTATTATTAAGACACACACTGAAAACATCGATCAAACAATTCTTCACGTAAAGCCCACTCACTGAAAAAGCAAATGACTGACTTGATGTTGTTGATTGCTATATAAACAATATCTGTAATTTGGTTTTTTTTTCAAATGATTGTGCTAATTGACTTATAATTATATAATAGTTCTTGAATAACTGGTCATTATCGATATATATGGACTGCCAACAGGGCAGTGGTATTGACTAAGATAGTGATAATGACTGAGCCAAAGGCGAGGTCATTATCGCTGTCACAGTCAATACCACTATCCTACGGGCAGTCTATATATCACGATAATGAGCAGTTATTAAATAACTATTATATTTATTTCATTGAGGAACCATGTTTCAGAAAATTATCATAGATTCAAGATGTCCAAAGCAAACTCGAGTCGATTTCTATAGCAAAGAGTTAATACCAGTCGTAGCAATAATGCCATTCATTTTAGTGCAATTTTTCAGTATATGAATACTAAATCAAGTTCTCTATAATTTTATAATTTACCAAAACATATGGTAATCAATTCAACAACTTAATTATAATATTGAAAACAGGAAAATGTTTTATTGAAGGGACATCTCTCTAAACAGAGAATCAACGCCCCACCGGTCTTTAACAGATAAACCGCGCCCCAGCGGTCATTAACAGATGGAAACCACGCCCCAACGGTCATTAACAGACGGAAACTACGCCCCATCGCTCATTATCATGTCAATATCCGTTAACGACCGGTTTTCTTTTCCGTTTCGTTCTGTTAATGACCGATGGAATTTATTACTGAAGAATGATGAATGTCATGTGGTCCCTTTTTATCCAATAAGAGAAGCTTACTTTCAACCGATATGAAATGATATACACATATTGAGTGGTTATGAGGTACTAGCGTTGTAACTGAGATACCAACTATTGATTAAAGCGAAGTCGAGGGAAATAGTTGTATCAAAAGGACAACAAACTTGCTGTTACGTATAAACTCATAACCAGTCATTAAGTATGTTATTATACCTAACGAAACAACCCTCTAAATAGTCGATCTGCATACACCACAGAAAAAAAAGTCACATAAACATGAACAAGAGAAACTATAAGGGCACTTTTTGTCCGTGTGGTGTTTGTCGATATTTTGACTATTGTATGCAAGACCATTAATCCTTGTATAAAACATTCTGCTCATATAATGAACGCTAGCTACTGTACACTAAAGCAATCCCAAATTATGAAGACGCCGTGACGACAGACCCATACCATACATTTGTTTTAGTTCTAGAAATATGTCGCATGTATATTTTCTTTTTCGTATTTAATTGCTTCTGTAAGTAACATATTAATTTGGAATTACGACGACATACACATACAGATAATACCGTTTACGATATTTCATAGTTTAACGTTGACAAGTGCACAAATCAAAGCCAACTAGTCAATTACGTCATTGTTGTCCAACGGAAAATTAGTATTAAAAAGTACTGGAAATATGTTTATTAATGTTTGACCGAGTTAATAGTCTTTGAAACTATTGACTGGCAAGTAGTACTAGTCGGCTGAATGAACTAGCATACATGTTTCATTGTTTGTTATATAGAGAAAAAAACACCATTCCGACTAATGGTCATCTCGAAGTTCAGAAAGAGTAATTTAAACAACAAAGAGACATAACACACACACACACACACACACACACACACACACACACACACACACACACACAGATCCTGCAGAATACATAAAAGTAAGATATTCTGCAACATAATTTATAGACAGAAAATTTATTTTTCCCTCTCTAATCTAATGATCTCCGTGTTTTTACTTAAAAAACCTGTGTTCATGTAAACTCTGTGATTCTCTGCAACAATTGAAATTTAGAAAATGCAAAACGTTTTGAATATCATAAGGTGTGAATTTGCTTTTGTTATTATCAATGATCATATCTCAACACATTTCATAGTGTATTCAAAGATACCACATATTCTCCTAAATTACACTTTTAAAGTCATTGCTGTTTGGCATAATTAAAATGATTGTTAGCTAGCTACTAAACTAGCTTGATTTCACAATTTAATTGGAAAACAATCTTTAGAAAGTCTGGAAGAGGGGGCGAAAAATATCATTCAATATGACAGATGTTTTCCATATGTTCCGTTGGTTATTATAGAAGGACGTTTGTTTTTATCAGGTGTTATGTACTTTCCCGTTTATGAATCTACCTTGCACTTCGGTATTTTTTGTAACCATATATATTTTGTAAAAAAAACCAAATTAATATGATCACGATTTTTATAGTATACTGGTGGAAAAGATGGACATGACCCAACCGTTAAAATAATCAAGGATTTGGTACAAGGATCTGCAAATCGGATTTGCGATAATGTTATACAGGTAAGGTTAAAGTGGAGAATATTTTGACCTTAAATGAGACCAACATTACATATTATCAAATGAGAAGAATACTATGAATCTGTGCTTTATTAAAGAAATAACCTTCACATCAATTGACTATTAAATCCATTTTGTTTTGAAATTTATAAGTTATCATTGAACATGTTAAACATCAAAAACGAAGGATTAGTTTGAAACATGTTCAGACAAAAGAAGAATCAAACTATTATATGTAGTGTATGACTTAGTTTTGAAGTTAAAATGCCAAACAACCCTGTTTGAGTGTAAAAAGTTTAAATATAACGCGTATGTTGAAATTGAGAAAAGTATATGTTGCAGTGGGTAATGATGGGGAACGGTGATATGGCAAATGGAATCATGTAATACATGTCATTGGATTTGAGAAAGATGTATTTTGCGATGATCGAATTGTATTTTTTTATAATTTTATATTGTAGCTTGATTCAGTTCTTTCTTTTTCTCTCTGTTTATTCCTTATATCATGTTGTAGGTTACGTTACACTCAGATATAAGAGCGTTAACTGTATTACCTGAATTAAAAGTTCGCATCAAATGATTTTTTTCTCAGGATATAAAGGAGTTAGCAGCAGTTACAGAAATTCTACAGAAAGGAAAGAAAAAGGCTGACGAATTTGTAACTAAATGTTCTATGTTGTGTTTGTTTATGGTGTTACAGGACCCACCTGTAGTTCTTGATTTTAGCTGTAAACCTGGAGATCCCTTTAATATGGATCTATTTTCCCCATTCACCTCATCAGGCGACGTTATTGATTATCTTGTATGGCCTGTAATGTTTCTTAGTGAAAATGGAGCGTTAATGAGTAAAGGAATTGCGCAGGGGAAAAAGAAAAAGAGGAAAAAGAAAATGGACGAAGAAAAATGATTGTTTTCAACCAACAGTCTTGATTGATTGAATGTCATTTATAAGATGTATATATGTATATTTGAACATATTTATGTATGCTCTAAAACTTCATAGTATATCAAACTAATACATTACTCTTTTGTAAACTTTTTAACAACCTCGGAGGAAATTAGATTTACCTTTTTTTTTTTATCTTGTTTTCAAATCCGTGTAATTCTGTTGTAAATGTGTTATTACTTCAATATAGCTAGTCATTCTGATATTTCCTCATTTCTGCACAAAATCATCAGAACAGAACAACATGTAATCTTGAATTGTATTGTCAAGATAAAACTATACACCAATTTCAAATTATGAAAATCATAAAAATTAATAAATCTATTAATATAGTTTTGTAGTCCACTGTCTATCTTCTGTTAAAGTCATAAGAAACCTCAGATAAAAAAAAAATAATGCATATGTTTTTTTTTATAAATCAATGGATAGTTTTCATTATAAAACTAATGTACATATACTTTTTTCTGAGGACAATTCTTTAATTTGTTCATATTTAGAAGAAGTTTTCTTCCTTCCAGGAATCAATTCCCCGACATATTATCCGTTTGCTAAGTGACCTCAGTGTGACCCATCTCGTAAAAATCCGGTTAACGCAATACGCATGGATGTCCCTAAAATAAATTATTATCTGATGTTAAACACGTACTCAATATCCATGTTTTTTTGTTGTTTGTTGACAATCGTTAACCTTCGGCTTCAAAACACGAACTTTAATTACCTGCCATATTTTTACAACAATTCTGACCGATTGAAAAAAAATTAACGATTACACGAAATTTCTGCGAAAAAATGATTAAATCGTACACAGAAGACTAAGTTTATAATGTTTGTATGCATTGGTTCAAGAATTGGAAACCAATTGTTTTCACCGGTCACTCGTTTATTATGATTTTAATTTGTAAGTGTTTGTGTTAAATAAAACAATTAGAAGGAATACTGTTGTGTTTCAACATTTCAATGATTCCTGTTAGCTTTTTATAGGCTTTTTTCAGCCTTGTCAGCCTTGTTTCTTTTAATTGTTGGCATAGATAAATGATACTAGAACACACCCGTGATATCGCGGGTCCGTGACTGAATTAAAGTACATAACTATGCGCAAGCCTTATTTTAGTATTATTTTTTATCTGATAAAGTCATGCCGATTATAAGATACACAGTTTTCTCTGCTTTCAAATCTTTCTGTTTGAACCCGTCGAACTGGAACTTATCAATTATTGGTAATATTAATT
Source organism: Mytilus edulis (assembly GCF_963676685.1). Classification (NCBI taxonomy): domain Eukaryota; kingdom Metazoa; phylum Mollusca; class Bivalvia; order Mytilida; family Mytilidae; genus Mytilus; species Mytilus edulis. The sequence goes on along the minus strand of NC_092349.1, from coordinate 44,109,031 downwards.
ATTTGGATAACAAAAGGTCCTGGAATGGAGTATTTTTTAATCAACAGCATTGTCCTATGTTAGTTATAAATAAAGTTGAATTCTTGGATTCACTGTTTTATGTAATGCCCGCTAACAAATTGAAAACGGTTCCTATATACACCTTATTTTTAGTCCAGATTTTTAGTATTCGTATTGTTATCTTAGAAAGTCTTACTGATTAAAATACTACAATAGGTAACAATTTGACAATGATTGAATTTAGTAGTGTCAACCCTGTGATTATGATCCGTGTATATAGCATACTCCTAAATACACCGTTTGGTGGTGCACCTGTTAGATGCGGAACGTACAGATAAGGTAATAGGTAACAGGTGAATATACTATTGGTATTGATATCGGACTCGACCCGGAACTTCTTAATTATTGGCAATATTAATTACGTGGAAAACAAATTGGCCTGGGGTGGTGTAATTTTTAATCTACACCTTTGTACTATATTAGTTATACTAGAACACACCCGTGATATCACGGGTCCGTGACTGAATTAAAGTATATAACTAAGCGCAAGCCTTATTTTAGTATTAGTATTGTCATCTGATAAAGTCATGTCGATTATAAGATACACAGTTTGTCTCTGCTTTCAAGTCTTTCTGTTTGAACCCGTTGGACTGGAACTTATCAGTTATTGGTAATATTAATTATTTGGAAAACAAAAGGTCCTGGAATGGAGTATTTTTTAATCAACAGCATTGTCCTATATAAGTTATAAATAAAGTTGAATTCTTTGCTTTGCTGTTTTACGTCATGCCCACTAACAAATTGAAAACTGTACCTATAGGCCTTATTTTTAGTCCAGATTTTTAGTATTCGTATTGTTATCTTAGAAAGTCTTACTGATTAAAATACTACAATAGGTAACAATTTGACAATTTAGTGGTGTCAACCCTGTGGTTATGACCCGTGTTTATAGCATATTAGTCCTGAATACAACGTTTGGTGGTGCGCCTGTCAGATGCGGAACGTACAGATAAGGTAATAGGTAACAGGTGAATATATTATTGGTATCGGTAGCGGACTCGACCCGGAACTTCTTAATTATTGGCAATATTAATTACGTGGAAAACAAAAGAGCCTGGAGTGGTGTAATTTGTAATCTACACCTTTGTACTATATTAGTTATATATAAAGTTCAATTCTGTGATTCGTCGTTTTTACGTGATGACGGCTGACAAATTGGACCTCGTAATTTTAGTATTATAGATATAAAGTTGAATTCTTTGATTCGTCGTTTTTACGTGATGACGGCTGACAAATTGGACCTCGTAATTTTAGTATTATAGATTTGTCTATTTTTGCTATTTATAAAATACCATACACAGGCAAAGTCGATAACATTCTTTAAAGAAACTAGAAAGCATGTCCCTCCAAAATTTCGTTTTGAACATCACCAAGTGATACTTTTCGCTGGGTTTTGGTATATACATATACTGGCGCAGTTTTGTATACGTTTTTCACTTGACCCACTCTTTCGATTATTAGATACCTCTTTGGTATCTTTCGCCTGTATGTGGAATCAACGAGTAATGTATACCGTTTAAGGACAGCTGTATAAACTCTATCATATTACAATCAAAATGAAGAGACTGGTAATGATTTAATATTTGAAAGAGATTTATTAGTTGTTGCAGATATCTAGTTGATATGCATATGGTACAAAAATTACAGCTATCGCATAAAATGAATTGGACAGTAAGAAAAACAAACACAACCGCCAACACATTATTTCTCCTAAAATATGAAATATACTGACAATTACAAAAACACGAAGAATACATGTTCTGAATAGTCTGAATTCCACATTGTACAACAAGTGATGGTGGTTAACCAGTTATATTTGTTCAAAAGCTCCATGTTGACCTATCTAGACTGTTGATGTCAAACTTAAATATATACATAAATCCTACGATGACGTTAATAACAGGGTAATTAATCTCTATCTTAGACAAGGAAATAATAATAAAAAAAAAAAAAGAAATCTAGAAGATAAGGTAAGATCGGCACTTTGAAAGATTAATCCGCACAAGAATTTAAAAGTGTCAAGAAGTATCATCAATATGAAATTGGATTCAGTGGCAATTGTGAGAGGTTATTTATATTTATTATATCTCAGGAAGAATGAACCGATTTAACAGAGAGTCTACCACGCATATGACAATATGTTTTGCCAGATGTATGACAATTCAAGAGTAGGAACATATTATGTTTTGGTTCAATTACAATTAGAAAAAATAGGGTCTAACATTTTTTGTTACGATGTGATGTTAGAAGCTATAATCGACTTAAATACTACATCGAAATGTTCTTACACTTCTTAAGGAAGCTGGCTCGTGATTTTTCGTAATTAACTTTTTTCCATATATGCATGTTTGTACCTATATGGATGCATTCAAAGCACTAACTTTCTCTTAGCAGCCTATTTATGGTCATATCGTTTCGGTCATGTTAGTTTTGCACAATATACCTGTTTTTTGCCTATCATCAATTTTACCAACCACAAATGTTCAATACACGGGTTGAATTGGGTTGTTGCACATTTTACATGCAGCCAGACCATCTGCAAGACGAGAGAGCTCAACTACCCACCTTCCTTCCCTCCAATCATCATTGTCTCCTACATATACTTTTCTTTGTCAATGGACAAGGCGAACAGGATCAGGGTTTGTCGTCGGATCATCCCGATGTACAGAAGACACACAATTGTAGCAATGCTCTTTGTCTAATTGATTTGTGTCCATCGCCTTACTTGTGCAGCAGATACATTTATACAATTTTATCCAAGGCGTATATTTACAATTAAAAATGCTGATATTTTTTTTGGCATTCAAAAACAGCCGAGCGAGCTTCCTTAATCCGGTTGTGATTGAAGCTGCTCTGGAAGGGTTATCAATATTTCACAATATCAATATTCAGCCATATTTGATAACACAATTAATATAGTATGTAATACTGTGCTAACATTAAAACAGCCGTATCTCCTATGTAAAGCGCGTGGTGCAAACATTATCATTAGAATATTGAACGAAAATTAACTTTTTACATGTCTTCCAGTTTCGACAGAGGCAAAACCTTTTTCACTGTATATACCTTACATTTTCCTTAAGGTTGCACTTTGTAAATACAGCTGTTTCTCAAAACACGCCTCTTTCGGGGAGACCTTGAATATTCATAGAAAACTAATTTTGTTTACATACTGGTTCCAAGTTGTGCTCTCTGTGTTCCATCTCACAGAGACATAACTTGGGAATGTTACCAGTACATTTACATGTGCATATTGTTTACATTGAGATCTGTGGTAACCTTTTATTCGAGGTAGGGGTAGTTACGAAAATTAGTGTTAGTTTAAATTCTGAGAAGTTCGGGGCATATAAACGTTGAAAATATGCCGCAGAGCCCTATATTTTGACCTTTGAAAAAAAATTGTGGTGCAAATGAACTTTCAATTCTTGGATAAGATTTTTTTCAAAACTTCATAGTAAAAGTGGTACAGTTTGAGCCGTAAAATGAGTTCCTATGGGAAATTGCCTTGTCAATATTTACGGAAATGCAACCTTAAGGTTATATTTTTTACCTTATTCAAAATAATGTGATTTTTTTTCTACAAATATTGAAACAATCAATGTGATGTATATATATCATGTGTATATGGTGTTCAAATGGTATGTTTTATTATATATATGCACCGCTTAACACAAATTGATGATGCAACTACACAGTATTATGCTTCGCATATTTCTGTCATATTTCCATGACTACATATTTGCTAAGGTTAAATACTGAATATTGATGCAAAACACTTCATAAGAGCACAACTAATGTTTGTATTGGTATGATTTTGATATGTAAGGGGGAAATTGAAAATAATTCAGAATTCATTTTTTTCAGTTTGAAGACAAGGAGATAAGTACTAAATGTTAGATTGAAGTATATAAATTTGAATTAAAGTTAGTAAACGGATACATTTTAGGAGATGAACTTTTATCACCAGGTGCAAAAAGGTGGGCGTAAAAAAACGTATAACTTGTACAAAACCATGTACAAACTATGATATGTACAAACTTATAAAAGAAGGACGACAGATACCAGAGGGACAGTCAAACTCATAAATCTAAAATAAACTGACAACACCATGGCTAAAAAAAATGAAAAAAGACAAACAGACAAAGAATAGTACACATGACACAACATAGAAATCTAAATAATAAGCAACACGAACCCCACCAAAAACTAGTACACGCCATATGTATTATACATACATATAATACAAAAGGAAAAATATCCCTATTTGTAGATGGTGGTAATTAAGCAACAGCAAGAATTTCAATACAAAGCTACATATAATTCTTGACCAATAATAATAATGTAAATCCAGTCCTTTCACCTATTAACATTTAATTGATTTTTTTGACATGGCTTACATTTGTAGTGATTCCTAAAGAAATATTTAACTGTTAGGAAATAAAAAAAATGCAATTTTCTGTTAACATTGCACAATTTAAATTTTGACGTGCATTCAATTTGGAATAAATTATGTTCTATACTAATATATTCATATGATTTGTGAGGAAACAACATTAAACAAGAGAACCAGCAACGGGCTTTTTGTTTAAAAATCGTGAAATCTAGCAATGTTCAATATCTAATTTTGACCTTGATCTAATAAATATTTCACCATACAAATGATTGACGACATAGCAAAACAAAACGTTCTATTAACAAGCATTCAAACAATATATAATGAAGCCGTATGTTAGGTGGGTGCATTAAAGCCGTGCACATCTCCGGGGTAGGTGGTACTTCCTATATTTTAGTGGTATGTATGTGCCACATACAGGGTCGCTTTTTCATGCCCTGTTGGTTCAGGTTATGACAAAATGACAAATTTTGTATGGTTGATACAGGAAAAGACATCATTATGTGAAGAAAAGCTAAACTAAATGATAGAATTGTAAAATGAAATACGAGAAGATAGCTTTTAGAAAATGCTTTAAGGGTAACAAAAGAAAAGATAGGGTCACCGTGCGTTTGTTCCAGCTAGAATATAAAATAATAAAATTCCATGTAGATCCTTCAGAAAATGCACTATTTCAGAGTTACCTCCCCTTAAAATGCCAATTTAAAAAATATTAAAAATCAAGCTAAAATAATTTACACTTGTAAACTATTAATATTTATAAGTTATAAACTTATGAAATTGTTCTTTTAAATGCAAATTCAAATTAGTTTACTGCATACCTGTATCAAATTTAGCTAACTTAATTGAAAATCTACCTTAGATTCTCTGTATTTCACAATCCAAGAGCGCGAAAGACACCCATACCATTGAGTTGGTACATAAATTCATAAACCATTGCTTGTATTGTGTAGAGTTGAGCAAACTTTGAAGGATACCCATTCAAAGGCGTTATATTGATCAGATTTATTAGACTTAAACAAATCCGTATCTTTAATTGGATGAAAACAGGTGATCGTTGTTTAATAAATAATTCACCCTTTTTACAACTAAAAGATGTTCAGATAACATTTAAACTCAGGCATTACGTTAATCATGTCAATGTACCGGCTCTATGAGATCTGCTTGTTAGAAATATATGGTGATCTACCATCTCAACCGTAAAGGACGTAGACAGAGTCCGACTAGAGATGACGAATGACGCTGTTATTTGTTTTATTTCAACTCTAAAATTATATACAATATCCCATTTTTTTGCTCACCTGGCCCTATAATCAAATTTGGCTATTCTCATCACTTTGCACCCGTCGTCCGTCGTCATTAACTTTTCACATTCTAAACTTCTTAAAGAGAACCACTTATTACCAAACACGGCAAACATGTTCCTTATGAGGTGTTGACCAAGTGGTGTAACTTGAAGCCGATCAATCATTCAAGATGACCACCAGCAGGGGGAAGTTGGCTTAACATAGGACCGTATTGGAAATACATACAAATGTCTTTTAGAGAAACACTAAATAGAATAAAACCAAAATAGGCAGAATGTTCCTGATGATTTGCTTACCAAGTTTCGAATTTTGATGCCGATCCATCATCCAAGATGACCGCCATCGGGGTCCTTAATTTTACATAGGACCCTATTTAAAATGCATACAGCTGTCTTCTTTTAGAAAACCACAAAATAGAATAAAACAAACTATAGAATGAATGTTCCTGATGATGTTCTGACAAAGTGTTGTTACTTTGAAGCCGATCCACTAATCAAAATGGCCACCAGCGGGGGACTTAGTTTAACATAGAACCCTATTGGAAATACTTTTTTTTAAGAGAAGCACTAAATGGAATGAAACCAAAACATGACATGAATGTTCCATATAAAGTGTTGACCAATACAAGCAACAGTAGTATACCGCTTTTGAAACTCATAAATCGAGTGTTGTTACTTTGAAGCCTATCCACTATCCAAGATGGCCACCAGCGGGGTGTAAAAGACAAAAAGCAACAGCAACACAAATCACGGGATAAAAATCTATTCTCAGCATTCAAAAGCTCAACATAAAAATCCATTAAAAACGGAAACCAATGTAGTATAAAATTGTTCTTGTAGGGTATTTACATGCTGCAAATCTCTTCTATATTTGTTGTACTTGCCAACAACGAATCCCATCTTGTCTTTCTATGGCTTGCGTACAGAGGCGGGCGTTCTTATTTCGACATTATAATAGGCCTGAATTTTGAGCATTCATAAGTTCATAGTCATTTGTCATCAGAAGGAGCGTCAGACATAATGTCAAATATAAAGCAGTCCTTCATTTCATTTCGAGGAAGGAATTGTAGCCTAACAAAATGCGATATCCATTTGAAAGTGTCGCTAGATTTGTCTTCAATTTCTGTGCTTAGCCCAATAGATCTGATTTTCCTCCACCAATTCTGAATCAGATGACATCAAGAATTATCTATTTGCACGGAGCACCGGTTATATACAGGGTATGATTGACAATTGATAACAAATGTACATCTGGCTAACGTAAGAGGTTGATAATAATAAGTAAAACATAGCATCTATCTATAATTTATCTGTTTACATTCGGCGCAAATGAAATAATCGAAAATGTTTCAAATCAGCAAAAATGTTATATGCCCATAAGTGCAAAGCCCGTCTTTTATTTTCCACTTGTTGGATAAATGTGATCTAAATTTTCGGATATTGGAGAACCGTGAATTAAAAAATCGGTTTTGTTTCCCCTGATTACCCATTGAGTCTGTTTGCTCTTGATTCGTTCTCACTACCGTTGTAAAAAAGTATATTATAATAAACTTGTTCATATATTTATATGGTAAATATTGGACAATCTATATTTTTTTCTTGAAATTCATGAAAAACTGGTAGATATTTGAAAATCAATGGCTTGTTTTGGACATTAATTGTTCATAACTATGATGTTTTTGATCTCACTGATTATTGTATTAATTGCTGGATTAATAATGAGCCCACCACTTTTTAAAAAAGGAGCTACTCACCAATAATGATGATTTAATGATTTTTTTTGTTAAAGATACAGATTCAATACTTTCAACGTCTCACCATATGTATATATATAATATATTCAAAGACATATTAAAATCATTAAAAGTATTCGATTCTATTAAAGATTATGAGAGACTATAAGATGAATTATTGTGTACAATATTTTACATCATTTAAAACTATAAAGAGGTATCCAAGAAATAAATTATATCATCAGATATTCATTAATCAGAATTTTATTCTTATAAAAATATTAAAGCAGATTGTATATATATTGTCGCGCGTCCTGTTTAATAACTGTTACATTAACAGTTTTAATACTACAATAGAAAGATAAAATGATTTTGTGTTTGAATTGATATCTTCAAATCATCGCCAACACTATTGTTGTATTGATTTCAGTTCATAGCCATTTAAACATGTTAAACTATAAAATGTCAGCATTTACATTTATAAGATATATTTGCATATCAATACATACAGTTGATAGAATAAATAGACAAATATTGTATATGTCGACATGGAATCAGTCCAGGTATGCAATGTATTTATATATAGTGCAGTTAAAAGTGTTCCGAAAAGAATGTTGCTTGTTTGAACATGGCTCAATATGTGTCGAAGAAATGTGCAGTTTGTGGAAAAGATAGTAAATTACTTTGTTATGAATGTAACCAAGAACTATGTGATATCTGCCGACCAGTGCATGATAAATTTTCCGGCAATAGACAACACACAATAGTAGATAATCGAGAAGTGACCTGGTTAAACTACGCGGAGAAACTAAAATGCAAAACACATGATCAGGAAAATCGTTGTTTTTGTTTAAACTGCAGGTCATTTATTTGTGCAGAGTGTCTTATCGAGAAACACAAAAGTCATGATGTAAAAAGTATTAAAACAATTGCTTGCGACTATCGAATGGACCTTTCAAAAACTGAATTGAAAGTAAAAGGAGAAATGGACATGTTACTTAACCTTAAAACGCAAATAAAAAAAAAAAAGAAAACTCTTAAAGATGCATTCGATCTTTATGAGAGAGATTTACAAAGTTGCATTCATGATGTTCAGGATCTTGTTCAAAGTAAAGCCGACGAATATATAGCGACAACAAAAAAACATCTCATTAAACAAGAAGTTTTAGGTGATTCCGAACTCATGCAAGTCGAGATAAGTCTTATAAGACTTTCATAAGAACATTAACAGAACTTAAGAAAGAAAACCATGATGGGTCATTTGTGACGCGATTTATGTGGATACAAGATGATATGAAAAGTCTCAGAGAAATGCCAATTGTCCAATCTGAGGACGGATTTAAATCCTTTGAAAGAAGCGCATTTTTATCAACAATTTCAAATGCAATCACCCTAAGGTAAACAAACTACTTTTCATGTGGGCAACTTTATATGTTACTCATGAAACAAAACTTGGAAGCATAACAGTCAATACCCACCTTTTACTACAGCTTTAAATCTAACCGAAAACAAATCCATTGCATCGACGCAACTGTAGTCTGGCTTCGGTGTTGTAAATTAATAAAAACTTTCCTTATCAAAATCAAAAACTTTAACACATCAAAAGAACAAAACATAACTTTCATTTTCCTGATTGGTACAGTCCAGTCCTTATGTAGACGAAACAGGGGATTAGACCTTGTTTTATAGCTAATTAAAACTTTAACTTATATGAAAGTCGCAAACAATTCCATTATGTTGATTACAACTACCATTATCCATTATTTAAAACAAGTAGATAAAAAAGCCAGGTCAATTAATTTCACTTTCAGATATATTGGTCATGTTCTTTCCATTAACAAACAATCTTTTCTGATTGGATTTCGTTGATATATCCCACAGAACTTGACGAAACAACAGACACGGGTTCCTCTGCCTCATTTTTTAGACCTAGTACTAGTATATGACATACCAGTACACGGTCATCTCAATACCAGAATCTATGAAAAAACGAGACAATTTTAATTTAGAAATTATCAATTTCACTCATCTACATGTAAGTAGAAACTTCACCTGCATGTGGGATATACATTTCCAAACGTATTCAGTTTTCCAGAGCTTGCAGCTCCTACTCAGACTATGTAAAACGTCACCAGTGTCTGAGCAGGAAGTTCGGAAGACCAATACCTTTTTAATAGATATTCCATATCAACAACACTAGTAATACCAGTACATGATGGTCCTGATGTATAGAATCTTGATACTGACGTCTTTTAATATCTTAATTCCGTCTTGTAGTGTTCTGTTATTTACCTTTACTGTTAAGCTCATTTTCAATTTTACCTCATGTCAGATTTGCTCTAAATGCTTTGGTTTCAGGGATATAAGCCAAAATCGACATTTTACCCCTATGTTCTATTTTTAGCCATGGCGGCCATCTTCGTTAGTTTTTAAACTATATACCCCAATGATGATCGTTCCCAAGTTAGTTTAAATTGGCCCAGTAGTTTCAGAGGAGAAATTTTTTGTAAAAGTTAACGACGACAGACGACGACGGGCGACGGACACCAATTGATGAGAAAAGCTCACTTGGGCCTTCGGGCCAGGTGATCTAAAACACAATTATAATTGAGTTTTAAGTATCTCCAATCAGAGTTCAAATAACACTATTTACAAGAAGAGTTTCAACAGCTTAGGCTGGAGGTCGATAGTTCCTAATGAAATGTAAATTATCAACTGATAGGAATCATTAAATTGTTCAGAAATTCCACCTGGGAGTTCCCCTTTATGTCGTCTGTGATACACTTATAAAAATAAAGTATATTGATAAACATAGAAAAAGACATGTACTAGTTAATTGCTACCAATGTAAGGACGTCTCCCATGGTTGAAGGTAAATAAAGAATCCTCAAGTGACCACGCTGTTATACTGATTTTGACATTACGTGATTATTAAACGTCGAAAATTATACGTACGCGAAGTTTACTGTGGATGTTTTGATTTCTAGCGAACAAACGTGTTCCCTTAAAATGTTGTACATGTTCTTACATATGCGACAACTGTCTACAATGTGTTCTTGTGCTTTGTATTCAAAAGAAATTAATTACTTATTCAAAATGCACAATAGAAAGTGAGCTTGGACGAAACCAATGAAGTAGTTTTGTTACTAATTTATAATTGTATATACTTCACAGTCTTGACATTCGAAATAATGAAGTAGCAGAGTTGTCCCTTAAAATTGAGAACTTGGAAAAAAGAAACCAAGACTTGGAGAATCATATCGAAAGGTAAAACATAATATACAACGAGGTACTTTTTCACAGGAAAGAATTTTCAGTGAACATTCATACCATACCTTGCTATGACAAAATGAATTTGCCTGACAGATAACTTCCTCCATTTCAACATGTGATAATTATCAAACACCAACATTTAGTGTTTTTCGTAATAATCTACTTATCTGCTGGTAAAAAAACAACATATCAAGACACTTAAAGGATTCGGTTTTAATTTATTTATTTTCTTTTCAATTATCAAATGTTGAACTAATTTTTGTTTTATTTTATTGTGTATTTCCAATATCTTATCTTTTTTTTTATAAATTTTATAAAATGAGTATTTATAAATAGATTTATATCAAATGACACTCAATTCGAGAACATAGAAAGTCGATTAAAAGAAGCAAACGACATAATTCGAACTCTTAAGGATGAAAATGACAGGTTAAAACATTCAAAATATAAATATTAGCATTAGTCTGTTGCCTAACTGACAAGTGTTAATGTTGTTGTTGGTCTATTAAAGACTACGTCATTAGTGTAACATAACTCAATGATTGATGCAACTAATTTATGTACACTATATATGAAATGAAATGGCATCATCATTTAGTAAATGAATGAAGTGGTTGTATTTTCAATATCTTATCTTTTTTTCTAAATTTTATAAAATGAGTATTTTTAAATAGATTTATATCAAATGACACTTAATTCGAGAACATAGAAAGTCGATTAAAAGAAGCAAACGACATAATTCGAACTCTTAAGGATGAAAATGACAGGTTAAAACATTCAAAATATAAATATTAGCATTAGTCTGTTGCCTAACTGACAAGTGTTAATGTTGTTGTTGGTCTATTAAAGACTACGTCATTAGTGTAACATAACTCAATGATTGATGCAACTAATTTATGTACACTATATATGATATGCAATGGCATCATCATTTAGTAAATGAATGAAGTGGTGGCATTTTTAAGGTGTGACAGCTTAGCTAGAAGCAATTAGTATTTGTGTTAATAAGCTATCATACTCTTAACTTATCATAAGTACTGATTGTCATACACAATAATGCAATTAGAGAGGATACACTTAATTTTCATAGCTGGTATCTATGATCAGTTTATTTACATCAGCTGGGCGTAGACACTGCTGGTGGAGATATCCTCATTTATTGTATCACCTGCCGAGCACTTTTGTGTTGATTAAAATTATCATTGATATGGTCATATGCATATTTATAATTTTAACAGTTATAAAACTTGAAATTTTTCGAAATACTTCGGATATTTTACAACAGGAATAGAGTAACTGCGCTGTATTTAGTCCAATAATTTGGAATATTTGGTTCATTTGTTCTTTAATTTCGTGCTTTTGTATTCAATGGAGCGTCCCTTGTAGACGGATCGCGGTTCTGGCGTAATATATTATAAAGCCGTGTATCTTTGAGGAATATATCTATACATATACATTTTTATATTTTAAACAATTGAATGTTGATTTCATACAGAAATGGTTTTGTTTATCGCTAGCGTAATTCATTTTAGTTTGAAAAATAAGCCATTGAAGTAATTAGAAACTATAGTAAAGGAATCCTACCGTATTGTCTATTATTGTTTTTATTCACATAGAATTCAAGCAAAATACAAATCATTTAAAGACTTAGAAAATCAACTGAAAGACTCCAAAGACTTTATCCAAAGTCTCACAGAAGAAAATGAGAGGTACACACTTGATTATATTTGCATAATTGTGATAGCATTAAGATACGCTATCAAACTACCCATTGCTTAATGTTTCTTTTTACGTTACTTTAATTTGTACTTAGCGTATCGAATAACATTCCAAGCAACATGCATTAAACTCAAGTATGATAAATTAGGAATTTTCTTCCTTTTTTTTGGCTATTTAATATTCCAAAAACCTATTGTAATTACAATAAACAGATTAATTAGGTGTTTACAAACACTCTCATGTCGCGATGAGAAATGAAGAATAGGTGAACAGCTTTTCAATATTTGTTTCTGTCTGACAAATCATTTCAATTTGTACTCTCAAATATTGTTTCGTGGTCTTGAACTCGTAAACCAAATATAATGCAATACTTCATACAGTTGAATTTTAGATATATCAAAGGCTTGGCGTTCTACATGTTAGAAACTTGAAAATGTAATTTTTTCGAGTGGATAAATATCGTACCACACTTGATGCAGTGGTGTAATCAAGGGAGGGGGACTGTTCGGTGTACGCCTGGGCTACGACTTGAAGACCATACCTTGACCTATAATAGATTACTCTTATAGATTGTGACGTGGATGGAGAGTTGTCTCATTGGTAATCATACCACATCTTCATATATCTATGCAATAACCTTCATAACATTGACTTTCTACATTTAAGTAAAGTTAAATATCTTAGATGGGTCTAAATTCTAAATATTTTAGACTCCGTTGAAAGTTTTGCAATTACCTGATCAACAATTGAAGAGGATGGTAACGTCTTTACAGAAGAAGTTGAATGAGGAGGTTACACAGAAGGATCGCCTGTCAAAAATGTAAGTTAAATCCTTTTTTGTCTCTGCAAGATTATAAACAGTGTACTGAAACATTCCAGTACCTATTCTGAGAAGGAATGCTGAAAAAATCCATAGAGAATTATAGTTGACAAAATGACTACCTCTTGGGGAAAAAAGTTAGATTTTTACGATGTTTAACAGAAAAATTGTGCACTGAGTATAGAGGGAATCCATCACATTTTACTCGATAAATAACAGTTTGTTTCATTGAAATATGATAAATAATATTTTAATTCATGGATATAATCCACAAAAACTTGATGTATTATAGTCTTTTAGTTTATACTTTTCTTAAAATGATAAAAATTAAAATAACAAAAATACCAAATTCCGACGGAAATTTTAAACGGAAATTTCCTAATTAATTGGTAAAATCAAAAACAATTCAAACGAATGGATAACAACTGTCATATTCCTGACTTGGTAAATCCACTTTCTTATGTAGAAAATGGTGGATTAAACCTGGTATGATTGTCACTAATTTAGTAGTTAAAAAGGACATTTCGGGTTAATCAAAAACCATAAAAAACATCAAAGAAGATAACACCATGGTCAGGCGAAAAACAGAAGATTGAACAACTATGAATACAACATGATGACATGTTTGGCTTTCACTATATAAAAGCACCTTTTGAATTTAAACGAACGTGCAATTAATACATCAATCATGCAATAAGTATAATCCAGATAACAAAATAATGTTTATTCATTTTTCTTAAAAGCAGATGTATTTCTGAATAACCTTGAAATTGAAAACCTTGCATACTCGCAGATTTATTAAATAATACATGTATTATACAGGTGTGGTCAAATTAAAGCTGATTACCAGAAACTGCAGTTAACAAACCAGACTCAGGAAGAAAGGTATTTCAAGTTCCATTCGACACCACAAGTGGTGACATAACCGACAGGGGCAGTGGGTTGGTTATAACCACTCTTAATTCATGAATCGTTTTATTTTTAAAAGTCTTTCGATAAGGATACAAATATTTATTCGGACATCAACATTTTGTAATGGATCTATGGCTAAAATACTAAAATAGTATTGAGGTATATTCTGTAAGAATATTGGAAAAGAGTTAGTAGGGATTTTGTTGGTTGTACATAATTTTGTGTAAGTATGTTAATATGTGTCTCTAATGTTGCCGAATGTAGGAACATATAGACATACATGGATATGTGCCGAATTTGTGTTTGCCTCAAATAACAGAAGTAAGGAGAGTTAAAATATTCTATATTTGTAATTAATTAGAATATTGTACCTAATCTCATTTTAATCGTTTTCATTCCTCAGCTATGAACTATGAATTCTTAGTATAGTTTTATGATATTCTTTTCGGATCATATGATCCGGATCTCTTTTTATGTTGCAATGGCTAACAAAAGGCATGATTTTGTAGGCATATAGTAAAATATTCTATAAATAATAAGTCAAATGTTTTTTTTTTTGAAATAATAAGTAATGATGCCCTGAAAAAAATACGTCATTAATATTTGTTATGCTATCCCATTGTTCTACAGTCTTGACTCACACAGTGGTTCCAGGTTTTTGTGTATGTGTTCATTCCAACATAGTGGAGTATGAAAGTTTTGAATACTTGCACTCCGTTTAGCCTCATCTGTACATTTTACAATAGCAATACGTTATTGCAGCATTTGGGTTTGTATGCAACTAACAAAGGTTGCAAACAGTATCACACAAAGTTGATGAAATCAGGCAATGTTTTGCTATAGAACTTAATATGATCAATCATTAATCAAATATTGCATAATATTTGTCTTTTATTTATAAATGTATGGTGTCCCATAGAATATTCATACAGTTTGTCATTCAGTTTGTTGGTGCATTAGGTTCATCGTTTAATCTGTAGTTAGTCAACACTTTGGTGGTAACATGTATATCTATTATATAGTCATTTTAAAAGATTTACTGTTTGCAAAAGTATGAATTATTCCAAATACTACGGATTTTCTTATCCCAGGCAGATAACATTAGCTGTGTTCGACACAACTTTTTGGAACGTTTGGTCCTCGGCGCTCTTCGGCTTTGTACTTGTTCGGTTTGCGACTTTGTTGGATCTGATCGTCACTGGTGAGTCTAATGTAGATGAAACACGCATCTGACGAATTAATTTATAAGCCTGGTACCTTTTGATAGCTATATTTTTTTGTATTATAGTCCAGTCATGTAATGTTGATATTCTAATGTAATATTTAGCATTGCCATATAAGCGGGAGGTTTGGCTAGCCAAAAAAACGGGTTCAACCCACCATTATTTCTTACAAATGTCCTATATTATGTAAGCAAAATGGCCATTGTTATATTATAGTTCGTTTCTGTGTGTGTTGTATATTAGTGTTTCTGTTGTGTCGTTGTTCTCCTCTTATATTTGATGTGTTTGCCTTAGTTTCAGTTTGAATCCGGATCTGTTTTTTTTTCTCAATCCCAGCAGTATACTTCTGCTGCCTTCAATTATCGATTCTTCTGAAACCAGTGATTTGCATTTTGATTTCATTTAAACTTGCCAACATGCAACGCCCACAAACGGTGCCAAGTATACAAAATGAAAAATCACAAAAATACTGAACTTCGAGGAAAATCAAAACGGAAAGTCCTTAATCAAATGGCAAAATCAAATGATAAAACACATTAAACGAATGGACTTCTACTGTCATATTTCTGACTTTGTACAGGCATTCTCAAATGTAGAAAATGTTGGATTGAACCTGGTTTAATAGCGCAAAAACTCTCACTTGTATGACAGTCGCATCAAATTCCGTTATATTTACAACGATGCGTGAACAAAACAGACAAAATAGGTAAAATAGTTAAAATATGGATATAGCTGTCTTTACTGTTTTACAATCTCGAAACCAACAACCATTTACAAAATGCACAAAAAGCATCTAAAAAATAAAAAAAAAAACTTCATTGCTTCGCGTGTTTGACAACAGAAAATAGAGAAATGCAGACAATGGTGGACATACTCAAAGGTGAAAAGATAAGACTCGAAGTTACAGTTATATCTAAATAAAACTTAAGAGACTTTTCAATTACATTTGATGAGAAGAAACACAAAATTTCTCTGCAACAGTTTTAAAACCTGAAAAGACCAATTATTGTCTTAATTTGCATTAATTTTTACTCGACATTCCCCAACAGAATGACTTGTGTTGATTTTTCTTTACAATTTCTCATTTATATTTCATACTTAATTCATAATATAAACAACAGTATATCATATAAAGAGACAATTCTAAGTTTTACAAATCATGACCAATATACACAGTGATACAAGATATAGCTTTAGCGTTATTTCTCTTTATATGATATACTGTTGTTTCAAGTTGCACTTGTTACAACAACAAAAAAGTTGGACTTATGAAATAATTGAAAATTTGGGTACATAAATATTTTTACAAATACAAATATGGCTATGAAATCTAAAGTATTAACAATAAAACGATTAAAATGTGTGTTTTAAAAAAAAATAATTACAAATATTGATTCCTAAATCTTATATATAATTGCTAAATGATTAAAACAAAATCATACTGAAGACATATTTCATACTTAATTCATAATATTAAATGTTAATATGGTAAATTATAATTGTACCAAAATGTGTTTTTTTTTATAAATAGAAAAGTACGATGATATCCTAATTCTTCCAATGATTTGTCATATATGGTCTAACTATACAAATCCTTGATTGAACAGAAGAAAATGTGTGTTATTCCATCTGTTGCAATATATATTAAGTATTACGTGTACATGATGTTTCCTGTAAAATTGAGGTATTTCACATCCCAGGGTACACACAAATGTAGGACAGAAAGTCACAGGACAAAAAGTCACACACACATAGTTGAGATAGTGTCAAGACATCTTTAAGACCGTAAAGAATGTGTGGACACATATTCAGATAGTATTAAGAATGTCAAGAATATATCAAAACAACGTATAGAGAGTTACTGCTTTACCTGTAATCAGCCATGAAACTCACCAATTGACTGACATGCCACTACACTTGAAAAAAAATTGTTGATAGAAGAAAATGAAAATCATCAATTCAATTTAAAAAAATTAAATTTAAATGGATTTTCTTCATCAAAATTATGAAGTGAAGTATTTTTTATCATAAAAACAAATTGAATAATTCGCAAAGATTAAAAGAAAATTATTATCTACTCCGGGAATAATAGAAACTGTATTTATAAAGGGTTGCTTGGTCTGATGAAATGGATTTCATGCATGATATAGCTCCACACATTTTTTGCTTGTTCTATGATGTCTTGAGAGGAGGGAATCATCACAATTGATTAGTTTTGATAAAAAAAAATTATGAAATTCAACGCTCAATTTTGAATAAAAAATGTTTTAGCTGTTCTGAAAAAAATAATAAGTTTTTGGATCAAGATGAGAACAAATTCTTTGACCCAAACGAAATCCCCCCTTTTAGCAACACACGCACAAGATAAATTGTGGGGTTCAAAAGAGACACATGGTCACATTTTCAAACTACTTCAAGTTATCCATTTTAGTAAAGCAAATTTGACTGGCCGTTTTGGGACAATAAAAATCTAAATACCGTTTGTCAGTAACTATGACATATATTCCAAGAGTAAACCATTAATTTTATAAAAATAAAAAAATAAACTACTGGGGTCATTCGGGGTATTCCCACTTAGATGCATCCAAAGGGTGTCTTACTTTACAAAATTAATTCTTGATTCATCAAAGTTAAGTTTAGTGATAATAAAAATGAGAATATAAAAGAAATAGAGAGTCATAAACAGTACAGAATGTGTTTGTACACATGCAGGCCAAGTTTATACTGTTGAGATAGTGTCAAGACATCTTTAAGACCATCAAAAATGTGTCAAGACATATTCAGATATTATTAAGAATGTCAAGAATATATCAAAACATATTCAGACATTATCAAGAATGTCAAGAATATGTCAAGACTAATCAAGACTAATCAAGACATTATTAGACAAATGTTAAGATTTTTTTAAAAATAATTCAGACAAAAAAAGAATGTCAAGTTAAATTTCATGCAAATTCAGACAAAAATTGGTCTTTTCAGACTTTTTGACTGTTGTAGTGATTGCCTATATAACAGTGATTCAAAAAATGCAGTGGATTTACACAATTGTATGCGACCGTAATATGCGCTCAAATCTAAAACCCCCCGACATGACAAACTTTAGAACAATTCAAACGAAACCATTATCAACCTGGATACGATACAACCAACGAGAGTGAAAATAACCAAAATCAACCATCGACAAC
Organism: Mytilus edulis; assembly: GCF_963676685.1. Taxonomy (NCBI): domain Eukaryota; kingdom Metazoa; phylum Mollusca; class Bivalvia; order Mytilida; family Mytilidae; genus Mytilus; species Mytilus edulis. The sequence goes on along the minus strand of NC_092349.1, from coordinate 44,090,407 downwards.
CGCTGCTTTACAGGCTCACGAAGAAGGACAAACACAAACATAATATGGTTGGTTTAACTATGCTAACTATAAAATAACTTCCACAACCGTCTCGTTATCTTGAAAGTGGTACAACATCTCAACGTTAAAATCAAATAACAAAATCAACGATTTTGGCCATTTAATGTTTAGTATGTCACTGATGGGTGTTTTGTAGACAAAACACGTGTCTTACGTAAACAACCAAAGGCCTGGTATCGTTGATGAGTTTTTTGTTTGTTTCAAAAGATAGGATCGTTGATCTGATTTAAAAATAGACGGCGTTATTAGACACTGAAATCATTGAAACTATTTGATTCACATTTTATCAAATATCATGAATGCAACCACACCAATAGGGTAGAAACAGTGAGGTCATGATTTTTTGTATTCGTGTTGAGGGCCTCACTGTGACTATCTGATAAAGAACAGCAATAAGCCGTTCCTTTTCTATTTGTTAGTTTGCTTTTTTTCTGAGTTTGAACGGATTTTTGGTCATCGACGGAAACCAATATCCTTAGGTTGTTTTATATGCCTTTTGACAGTTTACAATCATTAACTGGATTTAACCAATTTGTTATACTTTTTTAGATTGAGTAAGGTGGCTGGAATGAGAATGAAGGACAATAACCCAGCTATTGCTGACTTACGTGACCCTATCCAACAAGAAAAATTATCAGAAAAATTTCGAGAAATTTATGAAAATGCATGGACTAACCTTTTAGACACTATTACTGAAGAGACTGGTGCATCTGATGACATTTGCGTCAAACAAATCGTCAGCGTACTAATGGTTTGCACTTTGGAAATACTCTCAAACAAACTTGTAAATTAAAGCGAAATTAGTTTTGTTGTATTTCAAAAAAGTGCAAATAAAAGATCATTTTACAGGAATATTTCAAGTGATATTGTTTTCTGAAAAACAACATTTGTACTTGATACAGTTCATAATAACTCTTTTTATTTTTCCCCTAAAACACACCATAAATATTTTACGCAATTATTGTATTTGACACAATAACCTTTTCATGCTTTTTAATGTGAATGATCACAGAACCACATGATATTAGATCCTCATTATTTTACTAAAATTATAGAGAACAAAACTGAAAAATCTCAAAAGAAAATTTCACTTTAAAAACTCGTGATTTAAATATTACTGATATCTACATATGCAATCTTTTGAAAATGAACTAAAGTTTACAACGCGCCGTTCGTAAATACATTCTTACATTTAGAAAAAAATATTTACTAAGTAATTATCATAATTGATAGCTAATGCACATTAGAAAGATAATGGAAAGCTTGATGACTAACAAAGAAACAAACCAGAGAATATTTTTGACTGTTGCCTTCATTTGAGGATACCCATGTTATAATTATGACTATCAAAACTTGCACGTTAGTTAGCTCACATTACCTTTGTTATAGCCACACTTTGGCGTGTTACAGATTTTAACATGTGCTTATATAAATTTATATAAGCACATGTGTATGTGTTATTCCTAGTGTTTAACTTCTCTTACAGATGATGTATGATACCTGTAAAAATACAACAACAAGCAATAAAAGGGAAATGACAAAACTTCTCGGATATCAAGAAAACTGCTTTAACACACCGGTAATATACTTTTTTGGAGTTTGTTGTTAATATAAAAAAAGAAGATGTGGTATACTTACCAATGAGATATCTCTCTACCAGAGACCATAATGACACACACATTAACAACTAAAGGTTACCATACGGCATTCAACAATTAGCAAAGCCCATACCGCATAGTCAGCCATAAAAGGCCCCCGAAATATGACAATGTAAAACAAGTCATACGAGGAAACTAACGGCCTTATTTATGTAAAAAAGATATCATATGTGATTCTAAAACACAAGTGGTCATGATGTGTCTTTTGTAGACGATACGCATGGCTGACTTAGATTTTTTTTATCTTGATCTATTTTGAATTCATTTATCTGTAACGGATTCGTAATGAGATGATCTTTTTCTGTGTTGTCTGTTTGATAATTATAAAAGAACGGACTCGTATCAGCCCATGTCTGGTTTTGTACTGAAAATAAATAATAAAAGTGAATCTTAATTAACTAACTAATTGAGACATAATACAAGTTATTCTATCTGCAATACACATGAAGGAGTTGTCTTCTTGTTTCATTTTCAATTCTAGTATGCCGGTGGGAATGAAGGGCATGATCCTGTTTTGAAAACATTGAAAGACTTAATCCAAGTCTCTGTAACACGCCAAAGTGTGGCTATAACAAAGGTAATGTGAGCTAACAAACGTGCAAGTTTTGATAGTCATAATTATAACGTGGGTAACATGCACAACAAAATTATGTGCGTCATAATCAGACATTGTGGTCCTCAATGCTCTTCAACTTAGAAGTTTATTTGGTCTTTTAACCTTTTTTGATTCGAGCGTCACTGATGAGTCATTTGTAGACGAAACGTGCATCTGGCGCAAATACAACATTTCAGTCCTGATATCTATGATGAGTGTATTGATACTTAAAATTGTATAGAGCCCAATAGTCCATTTGCCAATTACCAATTTGATTCTGTTATTACACACTTTTAAACAAATAATTTCCCTTTGTCAATCGTATACTGGTTTTATACCGGATAAAATTGGCTTTTGTCAATGCAAAGCATGATAAATTGAGAGTGATGTATCGGCGGTTTAACTATTTTTCATGAAAAATAATTTCTTATGTCAAAAGTATTCAGCTGAACTACAAATTAATATACATGTGTACTTAGAGAGTGTGAACCTTTTTGGTAGATAGATACTAGTATTTAGAAACTTCTGTACCTTTAGTTGAATTGTTATCATAATTTAAAAACATATTTGGATGATTATGATCAAGTGTGTGTTATCTAGGTCAAAGATAGTATTTCTTTTAAGTGACAACATCATTTTTTGCAGAATATCAAAGAGTTTCCGGAAATTAAAACAATCCTAAAAGTTGGTGGCAAAAACGGTGATGCGTTCATCACTGAATGTTTACAGCTATGTTTTTATATGTGTACCCAGGATCCACCTGTTTTGCTTGATTTTAGTTGTAAAAGTGGAGATGCTTTTAACAAGGACAAATTCACTCATTTTACAAAGTCTGGTTCCATTGTTGATTACGTGGTATGGCCTGTGATGTATCTCAGTGATAATGGAACCATAATAAGCAAAGGCATTGCACAAGGAAAATAAAAATAAACCAGATCTGACCGTGGATCCAGATTGGACACATACTATTTATTTCAATAAGATTGAACATGTCTAAAATTACAAGATGTATCACTAATAATTACTAGTCATTATTTGTTCTTCAAGTAGTATCAAAATAACAAATACTGATATATTTTTTGTGTTTTTAACTTTAGGAATTAAACATTGCATTAGTCATTTAAAACTTTATTGACAACGCATGGTTGTGATATACAGCAACTGTTTTTAGATATGTGTTTAGGAAATGTAAACTTCAGAAAATTGAATTATCTTGCAGCCTTACAACTAAACGGTAGATTTTATACATGATTTAAGAAATTTTGTTTTACCATAACAGTAAAGTTTTTAAAAAAAATTCTTTGCTTATTTTTGTTGATAAAATTACAACAGATAACACCTCTGTGAATAATACAAGACAGGAAGCAATTAAAACGCGTCTGACAATATCACGATTGTTGTCCCTTTATATAGTATCGCAAGTGGTTGATGAAGGACTTGATATACATATAAACATATGCCAATATCACATGATTGCTATTATTCAAGGCTGTACAATGTTGACAAAATAAAACTGTCTGTCAAAATGGTTCAACATTATGATCAGTATGTGAGAAAATCCAGGTTTTAAAGTATATTATTTTTACAAAACTTTAGAAAGCAGATTGCTCCTCGACCTCACAATGACATTAGGAATGTGAAAAAATAGATTTTTTCCCTAATTCGAATGACTAACCTACTTTTCTCACAAAAAGGTAATTTTATTTTAACGAATCAAATGATTTTGATGATTATTTTGGCTAAGCATAATCAAAAACTCGGTAAAAAATGAAATATTTACACGAAATTAATATTTCGGATCGTGAAAGATCATGAACCGTTTTTTGGAGATCGTGAAAGATCTGATCCTCCGAATATAAAACAAAATATGTGGTATGATTGCCAAAGAGACAATTCTCCACAAGATACCAAAAGGCAAACCTATTTACGACTTTAAGGGCATACGATACAGTTACAGGGGAGGTAATGACGTTGCTAACGTAAAATGTTATTTTCGCGACGTCAAACTGTGATATATCGGGAAAAGATGCATTTTTCGACTGATTTTTATCATTCAAACTGATTTAATTTGAAAACGAGTTCATGGACCCCTATTTTTCAAAACAGCAATTTGTTTCATTTTGCAGGGAGATTATGTGACCCAAATTTTTTAAAACTGTAAATAGAGGATTTTTTTAAATTTTGATAAACATGCAGCAAAAAATGACGTATTTTCCTCAATTCATAAACATTTGATAAATATGAGTTATTTCTGAATAAAATATGCATAATTTTTTAGGATACTTATAAAATACAGAAATTACTGGTTATTTAACAAAAAAAAAATTTGTGTTTATCTTTTATAACAAAAAAGTTATGTCTTTTTTTCGAAAAAGTAATTACGGCCAGAAATCTGAATTTTGAGCAAATATACAAAATTTCGACCTCATTTTACTCAAAAAGTAGCACATGAAGGTATATTTTTTATTACATATTTGATTTAATCAGGTAAAAAATAGCCTATATGCAAATTTTCACGAACTTGTAAATACAGGATCAAAACTGTATCGTATGCCCTTAAGTCACCGTACGGCCTTCAACAATAAGAAAAGCCCATACCGCATAATAAGCTATAAAAGGCCCCAAAATATCAAATGTAAAGCATATCAAACGAGAAATCTAATGGTCTTATTGTTGTACAAAAAATGAACGAAAAACAAATATGTAACACATCAACAAACGACAACCACTGAATTTCAGGATCCTGACTTGGGACAGACACATACATACAGAATATGGCAGGGTTAAACATGTTAGCGGGATCCAAACGCTCCCCATATACTGGGTCAGTGGTGTAACAGTTCAACATAAAAACGAACTATAAAAATCAGTTGAGAAGGCTTAACAGTTACCGAAAGCGAGTTCAAAGCCACTAACAACTAATAAAAAATCATGCATCTACGACTAAGTTATCAATCACTACACATCCAACATCAAATAGGTTCAGTGTAAAGACGTTATTTAGAGAAAACATAACTTTGTGCAATGCCAAGATACAGGTGTTGACAGAATGCAGATCCAGGAATGTGTATATGTATCTAATATAATATTAAGTTTGCTTAACACACTTTTTTTTACTTATAACACAATTGATATTAATACCAATAAAAACAATATTCAATTATCTAATTACAGTGTTGAATTGGTTACCTTTAAGAATACATTTACTTAAAGGATCAATAAGTTTACCATGAGTGTGACTGATTTTCCGGACGTATAAATCATTCTTCAATTTAATGATAATTTATATTTGTTATTGGTATGGATTTGCATGACTAACCTGGGTCTCTTTTGTTGATGATGAATAGGACTATAATCGTACAATGACATTGGATCTAATTATCTTATAATAGACTAAGTGAATTATGTTATAGATAATGCATATTTTAAGGGTTTTTTCTTGTCGTGAACATCCCGAGGGGTGTCAGGATTGATCAAAAGAAAGACCGACTGTAGGGAGGTCTTTCCTTGGGCAATCATGACGACTTATATACCGTCAAAAAATATATTTTTATAAAGATTTGCAAAATTTAGCATTCTATTTTACCGACCACACTAAAGTGGGGTATTCCTTTCTAATGCGTTCAGTTTTTAAAACGCCCTACGTCTCATTTAGAATGTGAAATAAAACTCACTTATTAATCTAGATATAAACTTTTGAATTTATTATCCATATACAATAAAAAAAAATATTACTTTAACTCATGAAGAAAGACACAAATGAATTGTAACCATTCGATAACAGTGTATGACAAATACAAGACACATTGTAAGTAATTTATTGTACAAACTTCGTTTATGGAAAAAAAGGGAAGGGGGCTATGTTTTTTTTTCTATTTGTAATGACATTTCTATCGCGGAAAAGTTTATTTTTTCAACAATTTTATTTGAATCGAATGAAATATTCATAAAGATTATCTGTTTAACAGCAATACATTTTTTAACAGATAATTAGGATATAATTATATACCCTCCTCACCCGCCCCTTTTGTGAGTTACGTGAATGTTATTTTTTTATTAGTTGATCATTTAATAGAGTAGAAGGTATACATTGATTTCAAAAAGTTGAGGACTGACATGAAGACGAATTTAAAAACATGTAGGTCACAGCATTATTTCCTATTCAGTGTGTATCGCCCTGAAAATGTATGAAATATTTACCACTGGACGTTAATCAACCCCCAATAAATCAATCTATTCAGTGTGACTCAATAAAATTTTCAAAACCTTACACACGAATATGTTAAATCTGGCTTTACTTCATGGAATTCTACATTAAAATTCATTTCACATATATCATAATGTCTCTGTATTGGCGATAAATTAACAAAACTTCACGTTATTTGTGTCTTAAATTAAAATATGGGCAATTTCATTTTTATTACACCTATCATTGATTGAACTTTAAAAAATAACTTCCCCAAATTGGCAACAAAAGCTATTCGACGAATATGATTTTGAAGTAAATTATAGATTGCATTTATATCAAGGAAAATAATTACCTCACACAGGTCATTATTTTATGCCTTGGAGCATATTTCATTGAAAAATGGTATCGTACGGCTTGAAAAAGAATGAACTATGGTTCTGAAAGAAAATAACTCCATATAGGTATATAAAGCAATATCAGTCTACTTGTCAGTTTCTTGTACATATTCAAGTTTGTTTTATTTTGTATTGATAATTTTCATTGCTTATTTGTATGCCCATTTTATTTTTACAGCGAATATCCTTATTAAGCATTTCAAAGTATTATTTTCAGACCTCGACTGTGCCTTATTTCATGATTAAGGTTTAGTTTTGTGGTCAAGTCCGTATTACGGATTTGTTAATCTATAGGGTAACTGTAGTTGATGTAAGTTATAATTGTGAGGTTTACATTTTCGACTAGAAAAGTTTCAACTAACCGTGGCTTCATTATCATGCATCACAGGACAATGTTTATTCTATGTGGTTTGATGTTTTGCTTACATACCTGTATTCTAAAGGGCCACTGTGTATTTGGTGTATAGTGTACATGTCTCATTGTCTGTCTGCATGTTTCATATATGACATTGATCTCATTTTCATGGTTCATCAGTCTTCGTTATGATTTTGTCAGTTGTCGGCAATTGTAATTGATATTTTGTAGGATAGTAAGATGTCCGTGTTTGGCTGTCGGTCAGGGATCATATGCTTGCAACCTTGTGTTCCGAATTTATTGGCCAATCATTACTTTCAGATTTGTCAGTTTCTAAGGTACTGTAATCATTAGAACCACTATATTTGGTGTACGGGATATTTGTACTGGTCTGTATGACATGGACCTATTTTTTTTTATGGATCATGGATAATCTTTAGCGTATGTGACACTTCTAGTGAAACTCTTACTTTTACAGATGTTCAACATATCAACAATGATCACAAGTAAAGCACATGAGACATTTCAGCATTTGCGCTCTGGTATTTTTTATAGATATAGGAAGATGTGGTATGAGTGCCAATGAGACAACTCTTTATCTAAGTAATACATAGTGTGTAATATATAGTTATCTCATTTGCATTCATTTCATATCAGCTACGTTGTATATAACAATACATAGAACTTAAGAAAGTACTGTTACACCAAAGGTTGCAAAGTTATCTTTCTATCTCAAATTATTAATGAAGGATGTTGTTTTCGATATTAAATATGGTAGATGGTTAACCTTTTGTGTTTTCACGTTGCAATTTTGCACACCCATATTATTGGCTAAATAGTGACAGTAAATACATTTTGTAGATAGGTCTGCCATACTTGTACTAAACCGATTCTCAGAGCTTAATTTTTCACACGTGAATTGAAAATGGTATGATATCGCTAGACATACAATTGCTGAGTCAGAAAAAGTTGTCACGACTGAGATTAAAACTTAATTGGTTAAATAACAGTTAAAGCTGGGCATCCCAGTCGAAGTATACGTTAAATAAAAATATCCCCACTATGTTTGGTACAATGACCAAAAACAAAAAACACATAACACACAATTAATTAGAAATAACTTTATCTCTGCGCCTTTTTAGTTTGTGTCGGCACAGCTCGAAATAACAATAGTGTCATGCTATGTATGCACGAACGACACTCAACATAACTCAAAGTAACAACCATTGCGTACACATGCATATATTTCCAAGGCGGATGCATTTAAAGATACACATATACCTTTTTCGACAATTTATGGTCGTGAAGGTCCTTCTTTTTTCAAAATCATCTTATTTATGCACGTTTTTAGTTCGTTTTTTTTTTTATTTCGAGAGTTGAATTTAAAAAAAAATGAAAGCTTGAATGTTCGTTCTTATCAAAACAGTTACACTCTTCCATCAGTTGCTGATATATCAATTGGTAAAAGAAATAATGTCTTCTGATTATTGTTTAACAATAAAAATAATGCGTTGCCTGATCTTTCAAGATCAAGTTTGATGGCAAATCAACAAAAGTCAAGGCTTTCCTAAACAAATGAGCGGTTTCAAAGGAAGAGCATACCTTAATTTAACTTTACTATCGGACATATATTTTTATGTATATTATTTTTAACTTCTCTGTAACCTTTGTAAAAACTATTATCAGACACACCAAAGATTAAGATTCAATTATATCATGATATATTGGAATGCGACCATTAAATGTACAAAAAAAAAGCGTGTTTTGTTTAATGAATACCATAGACATGTATTGTGCCTTTTGCGTTTTCTAGTAAAGTACTGCATATTTACATTCATTTTATTACACAGTATTATTTATAAGTTGAATAATTTTGACAGACATATTTGTTATTTCGGATTTGTTTCGCGTTTTGAAGATTCAGCAGTTTTTTTTTACAAATGTTTAGGTAGAATTTAAATTTTATTAAATTCACAATCAAGAACCAGATCTTTCACGAGCCAATCACAATACTGGACCACCGTTAAATATTCTTTCACGATCATTTCTATTGATAAACCGAATGACACACGTGTACATGAAATATTTAATCAGGCTTTATATCCTCGCACAACCTGTGTTATAATTCTTACATTAATTAATGTCGTTATTCATAATGGTTGAACATCTACGACATTATACATTCATGAATTTTTTCACAGATGTCAAGTCTGCAGTAAATTTATTCAAGGTAAACTGTTTGTTGAGAGCAGTTCTTAAATCCATCAAAGTCCCAAAGATAATTACAGGTTTTGTGGACTTGGTATACTTAACACATTTACTCTACTAAAAGTTATAGGGAACAAACCTACCCCAATATCTTTGATATGAATCAACGATACCAAACTCTGGTCACATATCTTGAAAACTTTTCTGTTGACTTTCACCGTACATAGGAACTATTGACAGGATACTACGTACATTTCCTATACATCGCCATTACAAAAGATGTTGTTTCGGCTTCATTGGTTCATATAGCACTAATGATGCGCCTTGCGCAGATCTTCTTGTTGAAATGTGCTCATCTGTTTACAAGGCTTCGAAAGATAAGGTTGCAAACCATTTTAAGGATGAGCATTTGTTTTGTAAACACGAAACTTACCGGGAGTAATTTTCATTAGTTTTGCCCCGAAATACATTGATAGAGAGGGTGTTTTGGCAGTTAGACTGGTTACTAAGACACCAACCTAACTCAAGCAAAATATCTAAAGCGCACATGTCATGTACATAGATATAGGAAGATGTGGTGTGAGTGCCAATGAGACAACTCTCCATCCAAATAACTATTTATAAAAGTAAACCATTATAGCATGAATTGGACAGCCCATTGGTTGCAATAATAAGATGAAGAAAACGTCGAAGAACTCATTTCATGGTAAAAAACGAAGGTAAAGAGTATTAAAGAAACTGGAAAACATAGCATATAAGAACTCGATTAACAACTGAGTCAAATCAGCATCGATGAAGAAAACAGATCAAAAGCGCTCTGGCAGCAACATTAAAGGAAAGAAAAGAGTCGTTCACATAGGAAATTGTGAAACTTGGATTTTGGGAAAAAAGGTGTTGTAAATGCTATGTTAAAGAAATTAAAGACACAACCAGGAAAACGCAATGCATTAAAAGCTCAAATCAATTTTATGAACTATGTGTTGGATCAAAATGCAGACATGAAACATTTCCGAGTCTCAAAATACCAAAGACAAACTGTCACAATTAATCAGTTGAAAACTGTGAAAGTAGAGGTAAAAATATTTTGTTATTCGTTGATAGTATTTGTTTGAATTTTTAAATTTCGAAATATAAATTAAATTTAAACAACATTTTTGCTGCTTCGCGAATATTAAGGGAAAGCGAAATGACATGATCAAGTGTAATCAATCTAGCACTTTATAAATCATTCTTAGTGTGTCGTGTTTATCGAGTTCAACACAGGTTACATTTCACATATCCATGTTTATGTCCTAATATGTTTGTGATAGTTTCCACTGTCCATTAAACACCGTGGCACACTTCAGATTTGCATATATTTTGGTTATCATACTTTTAACTCGAGTGTACCCTATGAATATTAATTTCATAGGTGGCACGAAAAATAGCGATCAACAAAGTTAAACATATAAAATTGAGAATGGAAATGGGGAATGTGTCAAAGAGACAACAACCCGACCATAGAAAAAACAACAGCAGAAGGTCACTAACAGGTCTTCAATGTAGCGAGACATTCCAGCACCCGGAGGCGTCCTTCAGCTGGCCCCTAAACAAATATATACTAGTTCAGTGATAATGAACGCCATCCTAATTTCCGAATTGTACACAAGAAACTAAAATTAAATAAAAATACAAGACTAACAAAGGCCAGAGGCTCCTGACTTGGGACAGGCGCAAAAATAAAAAAAAAAAGATCTCAACCCTCCCCCTATACCTCTTGCCAATGTAGAAAAGTAATATATCTATTATAGATATCCTACGGTCAACAAAAAAATGTTACTCATAATCTAATATTGTAATTTTATTTGTAGAAAACAGAAGCGAGGAATGAACGAACGAGCGAGAAGACGTATCATCTGTATGAAATTACAGGAAGAAGCATTCAATACTTATAATTACATTTTCCCGTTATGACAATGGAAAATCGATTTTTAACATTTTTTTCTTCAAATTACCAGTGCACTTTTTTGTACTAGCAAGTGTCATCGTAAAATATAAACGTCATTTCGGCTATGAAGAGGAATTATAGTATGACGAACAAGCGTTGTTATTCAATCACAAATAACAGATTCTTCAGAAACATACATGTAATGTAATTATTAAAAATATGGAGCTTTCCACCAGAGTTCAAATGATGTCGATATAAGAATTATAGACCACCGTAAGTCCTGCAACAATGAAGAAAAACCCATAAAGAATGGTTGGCTATAAAAGACCCGAAATCACGGCAATATAAAAGAATTCAATTGGAAAAAAAAATTTAGTGTCGATTTTTTTCATTAGTTCATATGTAATCACAATATTACGGTTATTCATGGATTATTCATGGAACAAAAAATGAAGAGTTACTTCCCATTCAATATTAATTTGCTGAAAGTAATACACAGTTGATGTCGCCTTTGTTTCATATGTATACATTATACACGTCTTAAAACATGAAGGAATTTATATTCAAGCAATGCTGTTTATTATTAAAACATGTCCAATTATTTGAATATGCCAGTTTTTAACATTCTTTTATAACTTATTGGGAGAGATTATTATTTCTTTTAAGTATATATTTTTTCTTTAATTCAACAAGACCATATGTACAAGACGTATCTTCAGTAAGACAACGACTGGTATACCATATTTCATAATATCTAATGCATGATTGGATGATTTTCAGTAAAAAGAAATATGGAAGAAAACATTTTACATGAAAATCATACAGATGCTGAAGTCAAACAAGAATATAAAAATGTATACACTACTGGATCAATGCCCCGTAGATTGGCCGTGAAAAAATTTAAATGCAGTTTCCATCAAGTGAAGTGAAATGCCTGAAAACCTAGTGTAAACATCTACAGACAACTTATTTAAGTACAATGCAAGTGAGACTATGACAAACCATATTGAAATGCTGTATTTGTTTTAAGTAATAATAGTGACAACGAATAAAAATATTAATTTTAATAGAACTGTAATCATGTAAAGAAAACGTAAAAGCACACAAATGTCAATGTGATTAAGTAGCTAAAGTCAGCTGTAACATGTATTGTAGAAATTTTGTACATCTCTTTTGTCTGATTTTTTCAACTTCAGCGATATTTGTCTTAAATGTAATCCTTCACTTCACTGCCCTTTTGAATAACTATTCCAGAAAACATTTATAGAAGTTCCTGTTAATTCACAGGAAATACTTTTAACTGATAAGCCCTTCTTTCCAACTAGATTTCTGAACTATTTTTAAATAAAGACTGCTATATCATTTTGCTCTTCATTCCTAGGACTAAATAAAGAAACTTTACATATATTATACATGTATATAAAGAACTATTTATATAATCGAATTATTTTGTGGCATTTGTGTACATACATGTACTTAAAACAGCTACAATATTATTTCTTGCTATACAGGACGTCACGGTTAATGACCCCATATTGAATAAGGAGAAGATTTTTATACTGGAGGTGAAAATTGTATGAAAAATACTAAAAAACATCATTGAAACAGAACAGCCACTTGAAAACATGCATAGGTTTCCCCATATTTTCAAACAATTTTCCAGAATATCTGCCCCTATCAAATAAGACATTATTAGTTAACGAAGTTCTGTTATGTCAACTTATATTATTTTTTTAAAGATTTTTTAATGATTTTTTTAAAGACTAAAGACACTTTTAAGACAGACTTTTAAATTTAAATGTTTTTTTGAAGCAATAATATGTATGGCTTAATCCAAACTTGTCTAGGCTAAGTTGTCGTAATGAGTCACAGCTATTTATTTTACAGGGGGTCAGGGGCGTAGCAACTTTTATTGCATGCACATTCGCCATACCGATTATTTTTTAAACACCTCATTACCATACCAATTCATGCAATTATCCTCCCGGAAGTTCTTGTTTTTACATGTTTCGGTTCCAATTAAAATTCATATTTACATTGTTTATAATATGTACAGACGAGAGGCAAAATACTTTTCTTTAAATACAAAATATTTATTGGCATAAAGTCATTAATTATAACAATGAATGGTTCCATTTAAAAGTCAGTCCTGTACAGTAGTATTGCATATAATAATATCTAAACAGACATATATTTATAATGACAAGTTTATAGGATATATAGAAAAATGTGAGTGGAAATGATAAGACCATATTACAATTAAAAATCAAATGTTCAGAGAACCATTGATGGTCTTTCCACCACTAAAGATCTTTTTTTATATGAAAATATTGAAATTTGTTTTTAAATGTCAATTTTAGAGTCAAATGACAGCTTATTGAACGCTTATTCCAAAAATACATGGTTTCTATACAAAAAGGTATATATAAGGGAGATAATTTTCACTTCCGATTTAAAATATGTTACTTCCGGTATTTTTAGATAGTTTAATTGACACTGATTCCAAAAATATATGGTTTTATATACTTTTACATTAATTTAGTTAAAAAAATAGCTACTTCCGGTTGGCTTTTCCAAGGTCACATTACTTGCAACCTATTGTAAAAAGTCCAATGTCTTTATTATGTATTCATTTGAGGTAAAAGCAAAGGTCAAAATCTAAAACGTTAATTTTACCTATGACCTCAAATCAAAAGACCGTAGGTCTCTACTATATATTGTTAATGGGTTATATTACCATACAACTTATATAAGATATAAAAGGGGGAAAACTCGCATCAAATGTTTACGTACCCTTTTAACTAAAATTTACTTTTACGACATGTCGCAACTAACAATTGTGGGAAAATAATTTGTCGATATCTTATATGATTTCTGAAAATCAGAGATAACAAGCCAAAATCAAAATTTTTAACATGACCTTGACCTTTGACCTTGACCTCATTATCAAATACAATAGAGGAAATAACTCTCATATGGAGTCTTCGTAAAGCTTCGGTCAAAATAAAAAAAACATCCTTGGGATATAACGAGCAATTTGGAAAAATAAATTTGTTGCTTTCTTTTACGGTTGCGGAGGAGATATCATAACAAGAAAAACAGTGTTTGGGGAGATAAATCTTACAAAGAAAAGTGTTCGGTCAAACAGGGTCAGTTTCAAAAGCGTATAGACTGTATGATATCATATACAAAAAAACTAAGTGACATCTTTTGACACATTTTTACACCGCAAGAAACAAATTAGGCGGAAGAAAACCAATAGGTCTTTTTACGGAAAGGTGGAAAGACCTAATAATCACATGGGATGTTTTAAATCTGAATAAGAATAAGACCAAATTGAAATGAAAAAAATATCACGGCCTTTTCACTGGTTTCAACAACCAGTGTAAAGGCCGTGATATTTTTTAATAAGCATGAAAGGACAAATTATCACGGCCTTTTCACGGGATATCGAAATTTCACGGTCTATCTCTAACATCAAATATTTTTCACGGCCTTTAGAATCTTTATTTCAAAAGTCACGGGGTATTTTCACGGTGTTTTCACGGCCCTGTGTACACGGCCTTTTCATGGGCTGTTGTTACAGTAGTGATACCTCATTAAATTTGTACTACAGGGTACAATCAAATAATAAATACTTAATGTAAATTTATTACCTTGAAAAAAAATCCCACAGTGATCCTAATAAATAGTTTGGATTTAATAATATAATATTTTCTTTTTGTTTTTGAATTGTTCTGTTCAATGATTTAAATCATCGCCAAAACTATTTTATTGATCTCGTTATCTTTTTTACTTTAAATGTCAGCATTTACATTTAAAAGATATATTTGAACATTACAACCTTAGTTGATATTGTTGATATGGTGAGTACACTAGAAATTAAAACAGTTCAGGTATGCATTGCATTAAGATATCATACAGTGAAAAGAGTTCCGAATAGAATGATTTAACTTTCTAGTTGTTTGAACATGGCTCAAGTAGTGGCGAAGAAATGTGCAGTTTGTGAGGAAAATAATAGTAAATTACTATGTTATGAATGTAATCAAGAACTATGTGAGATGTGCCGGCCAGTGCATGATAAATTTTCTGCAAATAAGCAACACACAATTGTGGATAATCGAGATGTAACCTGCATAAACTACGCAGAGAAATTAAAGTGCAAAACACATGATCAGGAATGTCGTTGCTTTTGTTTAACCTGCACTTCTTTGATTTGTGCAGAGTGTATTATCGATGAACACAAAAGTCATGATGTCAAAAGTATTAAAACGATGGCTTACGACTATCGCATGGACCTTTCAAAAACAGAATCGAAAATAAAAGCAGAAATGGAAATGTTATTAAACCTTAAAACTCGTATACAAAATAAGAAGAAAACCCTTTCAGAAGCTTTCAATCTTATAGAGCGAGATTTAAAAAGTTCCATTGATGATGTTCAGAATATTGTAAAAGGTGTAGCAGACGAATATATAGTGACAACAAAAACACATCTCATTAAACAAGAGGACATAGGTAATTCAGAACTTCAGCAAGTCGAGACGACAGAAAACGGATACAAGACTTTCATAAAAACATTAAGAGAACTTAAGAAAGAAAAGCATGATGGATCATTCGTGATGCGATTTAAGTGGATGCAAGATGATATGGAAAATCTGAAGGAAATACCGTCAGTCCAATCTGAGGAAGAATTTAAATCTTTTGAGAGAAACTCATTTTTATCAACAATTTCAAATGCAATCACCCCAAGGTAAACAAACTATTTGTCATGTTACTTATGGAACAGAGTTTTGAAGCATAACAGTCAATACATACCCTTTACTCCATTTTTCTCTGTAAAACGTTTATACATAAACTGTATCTCGGCTTTAAAAGACACGTTATTGTCTAATAAAATTCCTCAGAAAATCATTTAAATGTGATCATTAGTACTAGTATGTCTTGCATGGTCAAATGGTTAAACAGAAACATACATATATCACTCTTGTAGTAATTAGATTTCTTAATTGACCACATAATGTTACATATATATCACATGTATTTCAACAAACAATCGACATTCCCATGGAAAATAACTGTGCTCCTCTTCTTGCAAACTTATTATTTTATGCATATGAGGAATAAGTTATAAAAACTTCTCAGAAATGGAAAAAAGAAGCTAGCATTATCACTTAACTTCACAATCTGATATCTAAAAGAGGATGCCACTTCACTTAATAATTCAAAATTTGTTGACTGAATTGAACGGAACTGTCCCATCGACGAACTTGAAATGAAGGATACAACAGATACAGTAATGTCTGCCTCACATTTCAACTTGAATTTTATAAAGTTATAATGAGGGTCGGCTGAAAACAAAACTTAACGACAAAAGAGATAAAACCAACTTTTCAATTGTGAACATTGCATTTTTTTACGGCAACATTCCAGCGGCGCCTGCATATGGAGTCCATCCCAATATTCCAGAGCTTGCAATTGCTTTCAGGAAGTTATGAATAGAGTTTTTTTTTTGCCTACGAGAAAGCTATCAAACTGGTAGTTGAGATAACACAAAACATGTTTCACCCTGCCCAATTATGTGACTGTCCAAATTCATTACTTATAGTCTTTGTTTATTGGATTTATTATGGTTCATTCAATTCATATGCTTCGGAGTTAAGTGTGTCGTTCATTTCGCTGAACCAGTATACATAATTGTTTCATTTGTTTAGGGGTTAGCTAAAGCACCACCCAGAGGCGTTTCTTCTCTCTGCATTGAAGACCCATTGGTTGCCTTGTGTGTTTTTTTCTGATCGTTGTCGGGTTGTTCTCTCTGACACATAACCCGTTTCCATTCTTGATTCTATTCAGCAATTTATAAGTTCTTTAATGTTATCTTGATTTGACACAGTAACATAAGTTAGTCATAACTGTGATTGCTTATCTGTATGCCTTATATATCATGTACTGTGGTACGACGCTAGATTAATACTGACGTGGAAAGGTAACACCCGGCCACCGAAAGCTTCATTTTTATGAAGCCCAGGTGGTCGTGTGGTCTAGCGCGCCGGTTACAGTGTATGCGATTTGGTGTCACGATGTCTCAGTAGCATGGGTTCGAATCCCGGCGAGGGAAGAACAAAAAAATTGCGAAAGCAAATTTACAGATCTAACATTGTTGGGTTGATGTTTAGACGAGTTGTATATACAGAAATGTACACAGCCATGTATCACCATCACTGCTGGTGATCCAATGGATAAATCTGTTGTAGAGTTGTCACTGGTTCAGACGTACTTAACATTTCAATGCCTTATATATCATGTACTGTAGTAAGACGTTAGATTAAAACTGACGTGGAAAGGTAACACCCAGCCACCGAAAGCTTCATTTTTATGAAACCCAAGTGGTCGGGTGGTCTAGCTGGACGGCTACGGTGCAGGCGATTTGGTGTCACGATATCTCAGTAGCATGGGTTCGAATCCCGGCGAGGGAAGAACAAAAAATTTGCGAAACAAATTTACAGATCTAAAATTGTTGGGTTGATGTTTAGACGAGTTGTATATATAGGTATATATATGGGAACCTATAACTCATGCTTGATTACACACGATGAAATTTCTTTGCATCTTATTGAAATATACATAATAATTACACTGTTGGGTGCATTTATAACTAAAACATTTGAAAACAGAAATTACACTGGGATTAGATCGGTTGAATGCATGAGATACAATTTCCTTCAAATCTATTACATAATTATAGATTATCGTTGATCATCTCAAGGAGATTGTTTTTCTCGTTTGAGTCAATTTCATGTCCATTTCATTAGCAACGCCACGTGCCCCCTTAGTTTCTAGCGATAATTTTCATATCAGTCGACTCCGTTTTTATCGTTCGACTCCGCGGATAAAAAAGAAAATTATCAGTCAGTAAGATCAAAGGAAAATTAATGTTATTTTAACAGTGCATAAGTCATATAATACCTAACTCAGGGAATTTTTTAAATAATTCTTAAAATTTTCAGTAACTATGATAAACTACTAGTCAATTTGAGGGATTATATGTAATAATGAAAGATTTAAGTGACTACGCAGAATTCCAGATAAGTCAAGGATTCTACATAATCCCTTATTATACAAATCCACTGTAACATATATAGATATGTCTATATATTGGATTATAAATGAACTGATTGTAATTAATGCAATATATATATAACCAAATTTGGTTGGTTTCGGATTGGCTTTTTAGAAAAACCTAAAAGAAAAGACCCCTAAAAAACAAGGGCATGAAACTAAGCAAACTTGTTATGTTTTCCATGAAGCTCCAAAATTAGTTATCTAATTGACAAAAAAGGAAACACCAAGTGGACATCCAAAACGTATGCGTTGGAAAATAGTTATCAAAAGTACCAGGATTATAATTTTATACGCCAGACGCGCGTTTCGTCTACATAAGACTCATCAGTGACGCTCAGATCAAAATAGTTCAAAAAGCCAAATAAATACAAAGTTGAAGAGCATTGAGGACCCAAAATTCCAAAAAGTTGTGCCAAATACGGCCAAGGTAATCTACTCCTGGGGTAAGAAAATCCTTAGTTTTTCGAAAAATTCAAAGTTTTGTAAACAGAAAATTTATAAAAATGACCATATAATTGATATTCATGTCAACACCGAAGTGCTGACTACTGGGCTGGTGATACCCTCGGGGACGAAACGTCCACCAGCAGTGGCATCGACCCAGTGGTGTAAATAGTTATCAAAAGTACCAGGATTATAATTTTATACGCCGGACGCGCGTTTCGTCTACATAAGACTCATCAGTGACGCTCAGATCAAAATAGTTCAAAAAGCCAAATAAATACAAAGTTGAAGAGCATTGAGGACCCAAAATTCCAAAAAGTTGTGCCAAATACGGCTAAGGTAATCTACTCCTGGGGTAAGAAAATCCTTAGTTTTATCGAAAAATTCAAAGTTTTGTAAACAGAAAATTTATAAAAATGACCATAAAATTGATATTCATGTCAACACCGAAGTGCTGACTACTGGGCTGGTGATACCCTCGGGGACGAAACGTCCACCAGCAGTGGCATCGACAACAAACACTATTTAAAACTCAGAAGTCGAAAATGAACTGATTCACAAGGCAAAAACGAACTTTGTGCTACTTATCTATAAAGAAATAAAATCTAAATATATTAAAAACCAATTGTTCAGAGAACAATTGAAGGTCTTTCCACATCAAAGAAATTTTGAAAAGAAGCTAGTTACTTTATACTAATGGGAAACATAAGTGGTTTTGATATACTTTTCAGTGAAATAAGGGAAATAATTTGCTACTTCTGGTAAAGTTAATGTCTCTTCCGGTCTCATATGATGGCTTCTTTCACACTGATTCCAAAAATATATAGTTTCTATATACTATAGCCTTTACACGAGGAGATAATTGGCCACTTCCGGTTGATCGAAACATTTTAGTCTTTCGTGATAGGTTTAAGCATTAAAATTACAAAATATATACGAATTCTGAGTACTCTTTCACGGAAAAAGTGCAAAACTAGCTACTTCCGGTTCTCTCAATGTCATAAGGCTTTATAATGAACCAGGTTGAAGTAATAATCAATTAACTTATAATTAGACATCTCAGGGGCACTAACTCCCATAATTTGTCATTTGATTGTTTCAGACCAAATGTAACAGATCTTCACTACAAGTAAGCAAACATTTTGCACCTGTTCTTTTATATATATCTTAAAAGTATTAGAGAAAATGCAAAAACCAGTAAAATACCAAATTTAGAACTTGACCTTTACCTTTGACCCTGACCTCATTTCGAAGTTAGGACCTATCGGCCTTAAATAAAAACATTCCAGGGTTATACGGTCATTGGTTCATGAGTAAAAAAAAAAACATACCGACAAATTTATTGTATTAAGGTAGATAACTCCTATAAAATTTCATCGAATCGCTTCGATCCAAATTAGCCCAAAATTTCTGAGGATGTAACGGATGATTGTAAAAAGAATTTTGCCGATACCTTTTTTGTTACGAAGGAGATACAAGCATATGATAAACAGTGAATAGGGAGATAACTCTTACAAAGAAAATGGTTCGGCTTAGCAGGGTGAAATTTAAAAGCGCATAAACTATACGATACAATATCAGAAATATCTCAGCGACAAATTGCGAAACAAACATTTATAGCAAGAACAAAATCTGGCGGGAAAAAAATCTAATAATAATAATAATTAAAAACAGAAAGTACAGAGAACAATTGAAGGTCTTCCCACATCAATTTTCAAATAATTGAAAAAAAAGCTGGTTCCTGTTTACTCAAAGCTAAAATTGGCATCCAATCATTAGTTTCTCCTACGATACATAAGTGGTTTCTATTTACTGTTAATTGAAATAAGCGAGATAATAAGCTACTTCAGATGAAGTTATTGTCACTTCCGGTCTAATATGATAGCTTCTTTCACGCTTATTCCAAAATTTAGATTTTGACGTTGACCTTTGACCTTGACCTCATTTTCTAAGTTAGGACCTACGGACCTGAAATAAAAAGTTCCACGGTTATACGGTTAAAGGTTTGAGTTATAAAAACATACCGACAAATCTATTTCGTAAAGGTAATATCTCCTATAAAATTTCATCGAATCGATTCGATCCAAATTAGCCAAAAATTCCTGAGGAGGTAACAAACAATTTGTAAAAAGAATTTTCTCGATAACTTTGAAATATCTCAGCGACATATTGCGAAACAAACATTTATCGCAAGAACAAAATTTGGCGGAAGAAAAAAAATAAATAATTAAGACCAATTGTTCAGAGAACAATTGAAGGTCTTTTCACATCAATGTTAAAAGTTGTTGAAAAGAAGCTTATTCTGGCAAAACTTAAAGTTAAAATTGGTATCCTATCATTAGTTTCCTTATACTAATGCGATAAATAAGTGGTTTCTTTATACTTTTGAGTGAAATTATGCAAAAAATATGCTACTTCCGGTGAAGTAAATATCTTCTTTCACACTGATTTCAAAAATATAAAGTTTCTATACACTTTAGCCTGTAAATAAGGAGATAGTTGGCCACTTCCGGTTTATCGAAAGTCACTTCTTGTTTTCGTGATAAGTTAATGTATCTAAAGTACAAAAAATAATGGATTCCGAGTACTTTTTCATGAAATAAGCGCAAAAAAGGCTACTTCCAGTTTTCTCAAGGTCACTCCGGTTGTTAATTTTTCAAGGTCATATGAAACACAGAATTTTGTTAAAGGTCATTTATTTGGCTTTATAATGAACCAAGTTGAAGTATTAATCAATTAACTTTATAATTAGACATATCAGGGACAGTAACTCCTATAAGATGCCATTAGATTGTATCAGACCAATTGTAACATATCTGCATTATCATGAAGCAATCATTTTCCACTTATTCTTTTACACATATCTTGTAAAGTGTTGGAGAAAATGCAAAAACAAGGAAAAGTCACAATTGAGAACTTGACCTTGATCTTTGACCTTGACCTCATTTTCTAAGTTAGGACCTAGGGCCTCAAATAAAAGCATTCCAGGGTTCTACGGTTAACGGATTATAAGTTTATAACACATACCGACAAATTTAGTTTATAAAAGTTGATAACTCATATAAAATTTCATCGAATCGCTACGATTCAAAATAGCCAAAAATTCTGAGGATGTAATGAACAATTTGTAAAAGAAATTTTGTCGATATCTTTTTTTGGTACGAATTGAAGGATATCAACACATAGGATAAACAGTGAATAGGGAGATAACTCTTACGAATAAAATGGTTCAGCTTAGCAGGGTGAAACTCAAAAGTGCATAAACTATACTATACAATTTTTGAAATATCTAAGCGACATATTGAAAAACAAACATTTATCGCAAAAACAAAAATTGGCGGAAGAAAAAACAAAAATTAAAAACCAATTGTTCAGAGAACAATTGAAAGTCTTTCCACATCAAAGAAATTTTGAAAAGAAGGAAATTTCTTTATAATGATTTGATAAATAAATGGTTTACATATACTTTTAAGTTAAATAAGGGAGGTAATGTGCTACTTCCGGTGAATTAAAGGTCACTTCCAGTACCATATTATAGTTTCTTTCACACTGATTCCAAAAATATATAGCTTTTATATACTTTTGCCTGTAAATAAGGAGATAATTTGCCGATTCCGGTTTATCAAAAGTCACTTTTAGTCTACATTGATAAGTAAATGTATTAAGTTTACAAAAACTATGGATTCCGAGCATTTTGTCATGAAAAATGTGCAAAAACGGCTACTTCCGGTTTTCCAAGGTCACATGTCACTTAACATTTTGGTAAAGGTCATATGGCTATATAATGCACCACGTTGAAGTAATAATCAATAAACATGATAATTACACATTTCAGGGCACTAACTCCTATAAGATGCCATTAGATTGTTTTAGACCAAATGTAACAAATCTACATTACAATTCAGCAGACATTTTGCACTTGTTCTTTTATACATATCTTTAAAGGTGTTGGAGAAAATGCCGAAGCATGGAAGAGTCAACATTGAGAACTTGACCTTGACCTTTGACCGTGACCTAATTTTCAAAGTTAGGACCGAGGGGACTAAAAAAAAACCTTCCAGGGTTAAACGGTTTACGGTTTATGAGTTAAAAAAACATACCGACAAATTTATTTGGTAAAGGTAGAGAACTCCTATAAAATTTCATCGAATCGCTTCGATCCAAATTAACCAAAAATTCCTGAGGATGTAACGATCAGTTTGTAAAAGAAATTTTGTAGATATCTTTTTTTATTACAAAGGAGATGCACACAGATGATAAACAGTGAATAGGGAGATAACTCTTACAAAGAAAATGGTTCGGCTTAGCAGGGTGAAATTCAAAAGCGCATACACTATACGATACAATATGAGAAATATCTAAGCGACATATTGCGAAACAAACATTTATTGCAAGAACAAAATTTGGCGGAAAAAAAATAATTATTAAAAACCAATTGTTCAGAGAACAATTAACCAATTGTTCAGAGAACAATTGAAGGTCTTTACACCAAAAACCATGTATTTTAATATAAAAGTAGTAAAATTAGGTTTAAATGTCATTTCAATCGTCAAATGAAAGCTTATTGTACGCTGATTCCAAAAATATATGGTTTTTATACAATATTTTTAAATAAGGGAGATAATTTGTTACTTCCGGTTTGAAAAATGATACTTCCGATACTTTTTGAATATTTACTTGAAACTGATTTCAAAAATATCTGGTTCTATATTTTTATGTTAATAAAGTACGAAAAATAACTACTTCCGGTTTACACAATGTCACTTCCGGTTGTTTTTTCAAGGTTAAATGGTTTGAAACCTATTTCAAAAGCTCCCATGGCTTTATCATGTATACATATGAGGTAAAAGAAAAGGTCAAAATCTAGAACGTCAAATTAAGGTATGACCTTGAGATCAATTTCAAGGTCATAAACCAAGGACCTCAAATCAAAAGACCATATGTCTTAATTATATTTGGTTAATGAGTCATATCACAATACGCGTATTTCTAAATACAAGAGGGGAGAAAACTCCCATTTATGTTCAACATACTGTTTCCTTCACAGTTTATGTGTTATTACATGTCGCATCTAACAATTAAGTCAAAATAATTTGTTGATATCTTATACGGATTTTGGAAATAAGTGAAAATAAGCAAAATTCAAAAATTAAAATATGACCTTGAACTTTCACCTTGACCTAATTTTCATTTTTTTGGACCAAGGACCTCAAATCAAAAGATCCTAGGTCTCTATCACTTATGGTTAACAAGATAGAAATGCATATCACTTATATCAAATACATAAGGGGAAATAACTCTCATATGGAGTGTTCATATCGCTTCGGTCAAAATATAACAAATCATGTGAAAGATATAACGAGCAATTTTATAAAAAAAAAATTGTCGTAATCTTTTACGGTTGTGAAGGAGTAGTGGACACAAGGAAAACAGAGTTTGGGGAGATAACTCCTACAAAGAAAAGTATTCGGTTATGAAGGATAAATTTCAAAGGCGCATAAACTGTTCATATACCAAATATCTAAGCGACATATTGCAAAACAAATATTGATCGCAAGAACAAAATTAGGCGGAAGAAAAAAAATAATCAGAAGGAAAACAATAGGTCTTTCCACAGAAAAGTGGAAAGACCTAATTAAAAACAAATTGTTCAGAGAACAATTGAAGGGATTTCCACATCAAAGAAATTTTGAAAAGAAGCTAGTTACTTTATACTGATGCGATACATAAGTGGTTTCGATATACTTTTCAGTGAAATAAGGGAGATAATTGCTATTTCCGGTGAAGTAAATGTCTCTTCCGGTCTCATATGATAGCCTCATTTTCTTAGTTAGGACCTAGGGACCTGAAATAAAAAGATTCCAGGGTTATACGGTTAACGGTTTATGAGTTAAAAAAACATACGGACAAAAATTGGTAAAGGTAGATAACTCTTATAACATTTCATCTAATCGCTTCGATCCAAAACAGTTAAAAATTCCTGAGGATGGAAAGAACAATTTGTAAAAAGAATTTTGTCGCTATCTTTTTTTGTACGAAGGAGATGCACACATTTGATAAACAGTGAATAGGAAGATAACTCTTACAAAGACAATTGATCGTTTTAGCAGGGTGAAATTCAGAAGTGCATAAACTGTACGATACAATATCGAAAATATCTAAGCGACATATTTCAGAACAAAAAGTTTAGAATTTGGCGGAATTTTTTTTAATAATTATCAGAACAAATACAATAGTTCATTCAACAGAAAAGTGGAAAGACATAATAATCAGAACAATAACAAAAAGGTCTTTCCACAGAAAAGTGGAAAGACCTAATAATAATAAGAACAAATACAATAGGTCTTTCCACGGAAAAGTGGAAAGACCCGATAATAATAATCAGAACAAATACAATAGGTCTTTCCACAGAAAATTGGAAAGACCTAATAATAATCAGGAGAAATATAATAGGTCTTTCCACAGAAAAGTGGAAAGACCTTACTATGACATGATGGTAAATGCATGACGATAAACACATGTAAGGTAATAGCAGATTCAAAGATCAACAATAAAACTGTAAAATACTGTGCAACCAGCACAATATATCTATACTGAAAAGTTGAAAAAATAAAGATAAAATATGTTGTTTTAACTAATCTTCCTCATCATTGATTATACATGAGGATAATTATTTTCATCTTATTGAAATATACATTATAATTGAACTGTTAGGTGCAGTAATAACTTAATACATTCGGATATTACAATGTGATTAGATTTGTTGAATGTCCGAGATACAATTTCCTGCATATCTATCACATAATAAATGTTTTTTTAACAGTGCAGAAGTCATATAATACATAACTCAGGAAGTTTCGTCTCGAACCACATATCTTAGGTAGTTATCATTGCTACAAGAAAGACAACATTCCGGTTGTTTTGTCTTTCTTTCAATCCTGACTTACCGACTGTGTGTATACGACATACGACGACTTATATTCCAAGTTGGAATTCACATATTTTTTAACACATAATTATTTGTTTTAGCGGTGAACATGAAAGGGAGACTTTGAAAGACCGTCTTCTTCAGATTGAAATTAAAAATAAGACATTAACAGATGAAATCAAAAAGTAATAATAATTATGTCAAAAAGTATAATCAAGGTCTTTCAAATGAAAGAGAACCCTTAATATTAATAATCCTCCAATACAACTACTTTTGAATGTATAAATGATGTTAATGCACCTTGCGCTAAAGACCCATTGGTGGCCTGTTTTTATTTATTTTTTATCTTTAGTCGGTTTGTTTTCTATGACACATTCACCGTTTTGTACTTTATTTGGCCTTTTAAACTTTTTGGATTCGAGCGTCACAGATGAGTCTTTTGTAGACGAAACGTGCGTCTAGCGTAAACACAAAATATAGTCCTGGTATCTATGTAATTTTTTATTTTTTTTTGTACTCGATACTTTAAGAGTCCGATGTTTGTTGTTGGTTTTGATTTTCATACTGACAACTATTTAGTCTTATCTTTTTTATATATATTTACTATTATAAGGATTGTTGCTTTATATTAATTTACATTGAAATTAGTTTTACCGCCCATCTCTTCTTGTTGACAGATTGGTGCAACCACAAACAGCCCCTGTGTCCTATGTCAAAGAACACAGGGATATGAAAACGCAGACAGAAAGTCTTAAAGCGGAAAAAGACTCCTCAATGCAAAGGTAATATTTATCAAAGCTACGTGACTGTAACGTAAAAAGAGGGGAAACATACCAGGAATCAATGAAAAATCTCGAGACAAATAAAAACAGAACACACTATTAACGAAATTAAAAAAAAAAAACAAAGCACCAAACTACTAAAAATGCAGCAACACGATAAATAGTTCCTGGATTCCAAATTGCACTTTTGCAAATTATTTGTACCTGCTCTGTTATGTTTGGTTTTCTATAATGTGTTTTTACGGGACAAAGCATCGTTAGAATGTAGAAACAATAGATATATGGGCATTGTTTTAAAGTGACACAGACGTGTTATTGTGAAATGCTATTAAATTGTGACACAAACGTGGTATCATCGAATGCTATCAAATTGCTGTGTAAATGTTAGTTTATAATGTGCATATGGTAGGGATGTAAATGATATAACCATAGTATGCAATGTGTATTCAAGATATGACGACTTTAAACCAACAGTATTGTTTTTATCATGCTGCAAAGTACTTTGTGTTTTAAGGACTACATCTTCTGCCTCTCCTTTGCTATATAGGCACAGTAGTTCATATCTAGTCTCATTAAAACAAAATATGAAATGTATGAATATAATAAATGATTTGATTAAGCATGGTAGCGGGACGAAAAATGGAAGCCAACAATCCATCAATTTCTGATTTAAGCGACACCGACCGTCCTGAAAAACTATCTGAACAGTTCCGGGAAATATACGATAATATATGGACTGATGTTCTTGATTACATAACTGAAACAGAAAAAGTAGAAGATGACGTAATTGTGAAAGAAATTGTTTGGGTCCTGCAGGTAATGTAGTAAAGCACACGACAAATGTACAATTTAATAGTCTTGTTTGATTTTATTTCATACTGAAGAAAACACATTCATGTGTGCATATGCATTTCCTTAAAAGTATATACAATTGCCAGTGTCCTCGCTTAAGTGTTTTTTTGATACTTTGTGGCTTCAAATTCAGGAGTTCATGGTTTTTTTTTATCCCGCGATGAAATGTCGCGGGGAGTCAGTCCTTTATAGAATACATGATTTGTGTAGCTAATAGCTGCTTTAATTTTAAGTTAAAATTATTTAGGCAAGGTTTTTGTGGACATAATTTCGATTTCTTGAAACATTTCGCAAATTTCATGCTTAATCCCGTATATTCGGAAATCTGTACACTAGTCAACAAAAGAAACGATTCACACTTTTATCAATATAATACTTAATTGTTTGGTAGAAAACCAAAACAGTAGATACAAATGTATGTTCGAACGCTCTACGATACACAGTAACAACAAATAACGTGGTAGACAGTTTCTGAACCAAAAACGAACGGATCAAAGTCATTATCCGGAAATCCAGTTTGCGGAATTTAGTAGCGAGTTTGAACGACTCTTTTAGCCAACACAGCCACAATCTAGGTCTTAATATTGGCTTGGGGATAAGGTTCCACTCCTTTATATGAGTTAGATGCAATCTTTGTGGCGTTTCTGGTGGATTTTTTTCTTGCCTGCGTTATGACCGTCTCATTCGTCCATTACTAAATCTGAGAGCAAATCGGGACTTATCTGTTAACATGATATGCTGCCAGGTGTGTTACCTCCAACGTCATCTTGCACGAGCACATTAAAGTCTTACACCCCTATGACACTGTTAAAAAGGCGGCCTTTTAAGGATTCCCGATGGACGCAGTACGTGTGCTCTGAGTCTTCGACGGACTGTCTGACAAGAAATTATGTTGTTGCGACGACCAGATTTTCCGTGGGCCATATTTTTGCAACTTATATACGGTTGCGCTAGTGTAAAAGACGTGCCGCACGGTTTTGAAGTTGTGACATCTCATTTGGGTCAGCCGCCACAAGGTCTTTCATTTTTTTAAGGCAAATGTCCTTAAACGAATCACCTGTCCTTGCATTTTTATTCTTGCCACATGAAAATGATTTGTGACGTTAGCGTGCGCCATCCAAGCTCTTACCATGCCAACTGCTTGTTAACGCTAATGTAGGAGTAACTGTGGCATTAAATTCTGGATTTTTTATTTTTTTTATTTCTTAAGATGGCAAATTGTTTGATTGATACAGTAGCCAATTTATTGACATTAACGAATGTAAGTGATTCATTGATTCACGTCGAACTCGATTACCTAAAGGAAAGTAGCAATCCAGATTTTCATCGTAACAGTTTCGGATTTTTTTCTGAAAAAAAACAGTTATCTGATGCTTTGTGACGCTGAATACAGAAACAAACTATTGCATAAACTTTAAATTGAAAAATATAAAAAAAAAATCGATAAATTTAACCTTGTATCGTTTCTTTTGTTGACTAGTATAATAAAACTTATGCATACCAAGTACGTGATTGGTGCTGCTACGCCTACAATTCCCTAGCTAGAACCTATATATTCAATATTTTGTTTCATACAAATTCTTAACAATACAAACATGTTGATCTGTTTTGAGTTATGTGTATGTCCCCGTGACAAAAAGTCCTACTTTTTAATTTAAAATGTTGCATAACATTTTTATAGTGATTTTCAAGCGATTTTTTTACGCCAATTCCAAATTAACATGACCAGTTGTTAACCTTCCATGCACAATTTTTGTTGTTGTTGATAACATTTCATTAATTTTTTTACCTTTTGTCAAAATTACAAAACAGATGTCACTTTTTTGAAAAGAAAACAATAATAAAATTTGTATCTTTCTGACATGCATTATCCGTACATGTTGAGAAACCAACTATCAATTTTAAACAAAAAATACGATACATAATTGTTAATTAGAATCGTGACTTAAAAATAGAAGAAGAAAAAAGTTTACTTTTAGATACGTTATGAACATTAAAACATCAAATCGGACTGATACTGCAGACTCTCTTATGAAATATTACGCGATGATCATTTCCAATTTTAATATGATTTTAAGTACGCTTCTTTCCTGACTTAACGTAGAATGTTCGATTTGCTTCCCAACTTGTTACTGTAACATCTTAATATTCTCATTTTTAAACTATATATTGATTGTTTTAATGGTAACACGTCTATAGGAATTTTATTGTTAAATATCACTTTCAGCAAATATATAATCAATGTAAAGATCAAATAGCAAAAAGAAAACTGACAATAATCGAGGCAATAGGTTACCCAGAGGATACTTTTAAAAAGCAGGTAAATACATGCATGTGCATTTAAATTTCTGAACATAAAGTCAAATGAAATTTTAACAACAATTCAATAATTGATATTTTTTAACTTGTAAATGAATTCCCAGGATATCACTGACTGAAAATAACGAGAGAAAAGAAACATAGAGTTAAACTGCTATTTTTTATTTGTTTTGGCTACAACTTTGACATATTAGGTACCTGAGTATTAAGACCACACATTGAATACATGGATTTCACAATTTAAGTTGATACAGTAGAGCGTTTGTTTTCATCAGGTTTTATATGCTTATCCGTTTATGAATTTATCTTGCATCTCTTTTTTTTGTTAATATATATATATTTATACATTAACAAATTTATATGACGATATTTATAGTGTGGGACAGATGGACGTGACCCAACCGTTAAAATTATCAAGGATTTGGTACAAGGATCTGCAAATCGAATTTGCGATACTGTTATACAGGTAAGATTTGGACCTACGATGAATGACTTTAATAAAGAGAGGTTTCCATTTCTAACTGTTACTTATACGCACGTTACTGTCGACATTCATATACTTTAACATGAGCAGAATACGTATCCATTTGTGCTTATGGTAATTAAGAAGTAAAATTCAATAAAAGTCTATTCAATTCGTTTCTTTTGGTAAGGCCACACCAATTTGATTCCTTGTTCGACGGACCCGCCCGCACCTATTTTTTTCAAAACAGAATTTTTTTATTTTTTTTATATTCCCGCTTCCCGCATCCGGAAATGTAATCATGTCCATTTCCCGCACCGTTTTTTTTTGTAAATATTACAAAAAGAACAAAAAATTGGTTACTTTCCCCCTTACTTATATTCCCTATTAAAAAATGTTCGTTTTTAGAATAAAGTACAAAGGACTTCTGAAGGATTGCCTTCAACTGCAATTATATTGTATGCTGGCGAAACAAAACTATCCATAGCCGCTGCATGTTTATGCACCTGTCCTGATTGATTCAGGGGCCTGTAGTTCAGCAGTTATCGTTTGTTGATGTTGTTCATTGGTATTTTCCCGTTTGGATATACATGATATATAAATTAGATCGTTGGTTTTCCTCTTCGAATTGTGTACGCTAATAATTTTGGGGTCCTTTATAGCCTGCTGTTCGGTCTGTATCAAAGCCCTGTGTAAAAGGCCGTACTTTGACCTGTGTTTGTTATTATCAGGTTGAGAACAATCCTCCCTCAGACAAGGGGTCATTTTACTGATGTAGAAAAGAAAATAGAAATACCAAGGATTTGTATAGTTCCTCTATAAAAAACCTTTGAAAACTTAGAATTTTGTACTTAAAAAGAGGAGAGTTACATCATATTTTAAACAACTTTTTCTAAAAGAGGGGTCCACTTATTTTGAATAATATTAAACTGTAAAAGTAAATGTGTTAACATGGTTAAAGTCTAGGAATATTACAAAATTCTGGGACATGTTTTGACCATTTAATACCAGATAGATATATAGTTCTTTGAGAAAATATGAGCCTTTTGTACAAACAAATATATTATAACTTATATTGATCCCTCATAAAACATGTAAAAGGGATATTTATAACATTAAGGGGTTGTCCCCAAACTGATTATGACTTGGAAGAAGAATTGTCTTATTGTCAGTCACACATACATAACCCAGATTTAATTATTTCTTGGTGAACAGGGAAAAAATACTTCAGAAATTAAAGAAATGCCAAAGTACAAGTGATAAATCAAGCTTTAATATTGTCAAAATCTACTATTTTATGTTTACAAAAAAAAATTATAATCGCTCGCCTTTACTTTTCAAGCTTCGCCTAAAAAATTTGCAAATTAAATATTTTTTTTATTAAATTTTTCAAATCGCTCGCTCGCCCCAAATTTTGGAGTCCAAAAATCCGTAGAACAAGAAATTAAATTGGTGTGGCCTAATTTGTAAATCATTATTGAACATTTCAAACACTGAAAACGAAGAATTTCCTTTCGACCGGTATATCTAGACGCCATATGTTCAGACAAAAAAATAATGACACTAGTACATGTAGTGTAGAACTTTTTTTGAAATTTCAACAACCAAATAGCGCTGTTTTAGTTAATAAGTTCACATAAAACGTGTATGTTGAAATTAGGAATGGTATATGTTTCAGTAGGTAATGGTGAACGGTGATATAGGAAATAAAATCATGTAATGCATGTCATAGTATTGGAGAAAGATGTATTTTGCGATGATCGAATGTTACCATTATTAGTTTTGATACATGTATACCGAATTTGAAATTGTCGTAAGGGAGACGTTTAAACTTATGAAGTATTGTAGCTTGATTCAGTTCTTTTTTTTTATTTCTTTGCTTTTTCCTTATGTTTTTTATGTTATGTTCAACTCAAATACAGGAGCGTTAATTGTATTAACTGAATTTAAAGTTCACATTAAATACAATTTTTTTGCAGGATATAAAAAGGTTGACAGCAGTTACAGAATTTATACAGAAAGGAAAGAAAAAGGCTGATGAATTTGTTACCAAATGCTCTATGTTGTGTTTGTTTATGGTGTTACAGGACCCACCTGTAGTTCTTGATTTCAGTTGTAAAACTGGCGATCCCTTCAATAAAGATCTATTTTCTCCATTCACCTCCTCGGGCGATGTTATTGATTATCTTGTATGGCCTGTGATGTTTCTTAGTGAAAATGGAGCGTTAATGAGTAAAGGAATTGCGCAGGGGATAAAGAAAAAGAGGAAAATGATTTTTTTCAGCTAGCAGGCTTGATTGATTGCATGTCATTGATACGATGTACTATGGATATTTGAACATATTTATGTATGCTCTAAAACTTTACAGTATATCGAACTTATGCATTACTCTTTTGTAAACTTTTGGACAACCTCGCAGGAGATGAGATTTAACTTTCTTGATCTTGTTTTCAAATCCGTTTAATTCTGTTGTTAACTGTGTTATTTGTGTCTTTTAAAACTTATGAAATATTACTAAAATATACTAAATAGCTAGTTACTCTGATATTCTCCCATTTCTGCAATAAATCATCAGAACAGAATAACATGTAAACTTGATCTTGTAATGTCAAGATAAAACTATACACCAATTTAAAATTATAAAGATTAATAAATATATTAACATAGTTTTTAAGTCCACTGTCTATCGTCTGTTTATTTATAATTGTTTGTTTTATATGTACCAATAAGATGGACTACTGCTATCAATGTAGTGATTAACTAATTATATTTGTTCAAAAGCTCCATGCTGACCTATAGAGACTGTTGATGCTCATCTTAAAATTATACATAAATCCTAGAATGAAGTTAATAACAGGGTAATCTCTATAAAAGAGGGACGAAAGATACCAGAGGGACAGTCATACTCATAAATCGAAAAAAAAACTGACAACGTCATGGCTAAAAATGAAAAAGACCAACAGACAAGCAATAGTACACATGACACAACATAGAAAACTAAAGACTAAGCAACAAGAACCCCACCAAAAACTAGGGGTGATCTCAGGTGCTCCGGAATGGTAAGCAGATCCTGCTCCACATGTGGCACCCGTCGTGTTGCTTATGTGATCACAAATCCGGTAAATAGTTTAATTCGGTAGGTTAACATTCATGAAAGGGAAGGGGATTGTAGTTACGACGTAAGGAACATATCCGATATCATTTGTGAAACGGTTATTCCATAACGGTCAATCAACTCGTGATGGCGTCCGTAAAATTTACGAAGGGATGATTTCAACTTCACCATTTGGAACTCTTAGTTTGATAGCTTCCTTGTGAGCAGTAACCCTCTATCAAGAACATTATGATAGGAAATGCAAGCACGGGAATATCGTATCAATTTGGAGATATATACCCCGTATGCAGGTGCTGCTGGAATGTTGCTACTTAGAAATGGACAGTTTACAATTGGAAAGCTGAAATCATCTCTTTTGTCGTAAAGTTTTGTTTTCAACCGACCCTCATTGTCAATTTCAAGATGTAAGTCAAGATATGAGGCCGACTTAATTGTATCTGTATACGTAGTATCCTTTATCTCTAGTTCGATGGGATAGATGCGTTCAACATAGTCACCAAATTTTGAATTATTTAGTGAAAGAACATCATCTATATAGCGCAAAGTAGAGTTAAAGGATATTGCTAACTTCTTATCTTTCTTCATTAGAAGTTCCTGTATGAAGTCAGCCTCATAATAATAAAGAAACAAGTCGGAAAGAAGAGGGGCACCATTTGTTTACAAAGTAGGATTTATTTCTCCCTTACACAAGATACTTGTATCTACCTTGGTCATTCTTTTTTTATGAAACAAAGCAATACCAACTCTTTCCATTTGTCTTTTAGTTTGGAATGTGGAATACTTGTGTAAAGTGTAGAAAAGTCAAATGTTTTAATACTATTACAAGATGAAAGAGAGTTAGATTGTATGTACACTAAAAGATCCTTGGAATTTTTAAGTATCCACATCTGATACACGCCACCTCCAGAATAGACAGTTCCACCATAACTTTGAAGCCCGTTTTTGATTGCTGATAAAGTAGATGTTAATAATTTAAAAAAACATTTGCGTCTTTTAAGATTGACGTAGCATGGGCATTAATGTAGTTTTTTCATTCTGATTTGTATCAACGACCTTACTGCCTTTATCTGATGCTTGGTCCGTTTCTGTGTGTGTTAGTTACATTGTAGTGTTGTGTCGTTGTTCTCCTCTTATATTTATGCGTTTTCCTCAGTTTTAGTTTGTTACCCCGATTTTGTTTTTTGTCCATGGATTTATGAGTTTG
Organism: Mytilus edulis; assembly: GCF_963676685.1. Taxonomy (NCBI): domain Eukaryota; kingdom Metazoa; phylum Mollusca; class Bivalvia; order Mytilida; family Mytilidae; genus Mytilus; species Mytilus edulis. The sequence continues at coordinate 44,055,793 of NC_092349.1, read as the reverse complement.
AACAGCGGTAAACTACTGTTGCCTTTATTTATCCATTCTGAAGGAGTGTATACGTCTTCCTTGTAAGCCCATTACCTGGCACAATCCTCAACTGAATCCATTAAAATTGTAAAGTTGTATTTCCAATTGATGGATTAAGGATCACAATATTTCGGACCTTTTGATAACACATTTCGTAGATAAGTGTTATTAACAATGTTGAATCAACGGTAATAACGTGGCCAGCCCGATTATATGTGAATTGGGAACTAGCACAAGTGCAATCAGGAGGTTTAGACTTGAAGTCGTCAATATTGAGATCATGCACAACCTGTTTGTAATTGAACATTTTAGTTGCAATAGGGTTGGTATAGGTATAAGAAATGATTGGTACAGACTAATCTTTGAAATAAGGAGGAATTTTCGATCTGAGACAAGGAAATAATAAAAGATGTTAGAAATCTAGAAGATATTGTAAGAACAGCACTTTGATGGATTCAGCAGCACAAGAATTAAAAAGTTTCAAGAAGTATCATCAATATTAAATTGGATTCAGTGGCAATTGTGAGATGTCGTTTATTTTTATTATATCTCAGGTAGAGTGAAACGATTTAACAGAAACAGAGAGTCTACCACGCATATGACAATATGTTTTGCCAGATGTATGACAATTCAAGAATAGGAACATATTATGTTTTGGTTCCATTACAATTAGAAAAAATATGGTCTAACATTGTTTGTTAGGATGTGATATTAGAAGCTGTAATCGACTTTAATACTACAACGAAATGTACTTACACTACTTAAAGAAGCTGGCTCGTGTGATTTTTAAAGTAATTATTTTTTTTTCATATATACATGTTTAAACCTATATGGGTTCATTCAATGTGCCAACTTTTCTTTTAGCAGCCTATTTATTTATGTCTGTGCCTGTCCCAAGTCAGGAGCCTGTAAGTCAGTTGTTGTCGTTTGTTTATGTGTTATATATTTGTTTTTCGTTCATTTTTTATATAAATAAGTCCGTTAGCTTTCTCGTTTGAATTGTTTTACATTGTCATATCGGGGCCTTTTATAGCTGACTATGCGGCATGGACTTTGCTCATTGTTGAAGGCAGTACGGTGACCTTTAGTTGTTAATGTCTGTGTCGTTTTTGGTCTCTCGTGGACAGTTGACTCATTGGCTATCATACCACATCTTCTTTTTTATATTTATGGACATATCATTTCGGTCATGTTGGTTTTGCACAATATACCTCTTTTTTGTCCATCATCAATTTTACCATCCACAAATGTTCAATACACGGGTTGTTTGTGATAACGAAAATAGGTTGTTACACATCTTACATGCAGCCAGACCATCTGCAATTATAGAGCTCAACTACTCGTCTTCCTTCCATCATATTATCATTGTCTCCTACACATACGTATTTTTGTAAATGTACAAATCGAGAGAGTCCCTTGTCAAATGCACAGGGCGAACAGGGTCAGGGTTTGTCGTCGGATCATCCCGATGTACAGAAGACACAAACTTGTAGCAATGCTCTTTGTCTAATTTGATTTTGTGTCCATCGCCTTACTTGTGCAGCAGATACATTTATACAATTTTATCCAAGGCGTATATTTACAATTAAAAATGCTGATGTTTGTTTTGTGCATTCAAAAACAGCCGAGCGAGCTTCCTTAAACCGGTTGTGATTGAAGCTGCTCTGGAAGGGTTATTAATTTTTCACGATATCAATATTCAGCCATATTTGATAACACAATTAATATAGTATGTAATAATGTGCTAACTTTAAAACAAATAGCCGTATCTCTTATGTAAAGCGCATGGTGGAAACATTATCATTAGAATATTGAACAAAAATTAACTTTTTAACATGTCGTCCAGTTTCGACAGAGGCAAAACCTTTTTTACTGTATATACCTTACATATTCTCTAAGATTATATATTTCACCTTATTCTAAATAATGTAAATTATTTTCTACAGATATTGAAACAATCAATGTGATGTATATATATGGTGTTCAAATGGTAATGGTGGACAAGTTATAATTTGTTCAGATTTTTTGTACAAGTTATCAATGTTTTATGCAACGCTTAACACAAATTGATGACGCAAGCACACAATATTTGCTTCGCATATTTCTGTCATATTTCCATGACTAAGGTTAAATACTGAATATTGATGCAAAACACTTCATAAGAAGTTATAATTTGTTCAGATTTTTTGTACAAGTTATCAATGTTTTATGCAACGCTTAACACAAATTGATGACGCAAGCACACAATATTTGCTTCGCATATTTCTGTCATATTTCCATGACTAAGGTTAAATACTGAATATTGATGCAAAACACTTCATAAGAACACAAATATAGTTTGTATTGGTATGATTTTGATATATGAGGGGGGAAAATAAAAATAATTTAGAATTAACTTTTTCCAGTTTGAAGACAAGGAGATAAGTACTAAATGTTAGATTGAAGTATATAAATTTGAATTAAAGTTAGTAAACTGATACACTTTAGGAGATAAACTTTTATCACCTGGTGCATAAATGTGTGCGTCAAAAATTTATTACTGTACAAAACCCTGTACAAATTATAATTTGTACAAAATTACACACACCATGTGTATTATAATATACATATACTGCAAAAGGAAACAGGATCTCTATTTGTAGATGGCGGTATTTAAGCACTGCAATAATTTCAGTATAAGGCTACATGTAATTCCTGACCTATAATAATGTAAATCCAGTATAAAATGACGAAACGTCTCTTCACCTATCAACGATTAATTGATGTTTTATATGGACATAGTAGTTCCTATAGAAATATTTAGCTTTTAGAAAATAAAAAAATGCAATTTTCTGTTAACATGGCACAATTTAAGTTTTGACATGTATTTGAATTTGAATTATGGAATTATGTTCTATTATATTCATATGATTTGTGAGGAAACACATCATACAATGCAAGAACTAGCAACGGGCTTTTTTTTAATAATCGGGAAATTTAACAATGTTAAACTTTGACCTTGATCGAATAAATATTTCACCGTTCAAATTATTGACAACAAAGCAAAACAGAATGTGCTATTAACAAGCTTTCAAACTATACATTATGTAACCATATGGTAGGTGGGTACACCTTGTGCACATCAAACACTGTTAAAGCACTAATCATGTTTTTGAAAAGTGCCACTCGCTTAAACAAGATACCACAAATATAGTAAACTTATATATACAGGCCTAACTATTCAGTTATCTTCAGCGGATACCTATATATACCAAACAAAAATATAAACAAAACAAATAACAAATAATACATAACACATACATCCTATGCATGAAAACCATATGAAAAAAGGGAAAACATAAAGAAACAATACAAATCAAACAAGAAAATTAGTTATTGATGCCATGTCTTAAATGCTGAAAACAAATATATTCTCCTAGATTAACTTCTTTTAAAGCAAAAAAGCTAAATTATAAATGCTGGTTTGTAGGTTTTGGCATGCTTGTAAGATTCATGTTTGAAAATGATAGAAAAGTTACTTACCAAACAAAAAGTAATAATCTTTTCCTGAATAATAATTTCGACGAAAACGGGTCTGAGTAAGACGGACGTTTCTGTTACTTGTATGTATATACATTTATTATCAAAATGTACCCTTCAAGTTAAAATTCGTGTGAGTCGATAATAAACAATATTCTGTATGTGCCTGTCCCAAGTCAGGAGCCTGTAGTGGTTCCTTACGAATTGGTAAATTGAAATAAACACATAGTTCTTATAAATGTAGGTCCGGAAATTTGGACCAAAATAGTTTTTCTTAAAAATTTAAATTCTGAAAAACATCTTTAGGTAAATGTATCTTCTGTAAATATAGACATATGCACTACAATCTTTTTCAACGGTCAGAATTTTGGTTTTAGCGACACACTTTTAACATGTGTATTCCAAGAACTTGACAGAGTTTAAACTTGTACTTTAATTCTCTTCCTATCCGTACCTTTACTTTTGTTCTCCCTCAGAAATCAAGGCAGCCGATATATTATGTTTAATAGTGCTTGTTACATTACCAAATTTTTTCTCTAAACAAAGCAAATGAATTTTATTTTTACATAGCTCCCAAAAAGAGGTGTGGTTTGTGAAATAGCTGTATTTACAAAAAAATTAAATCACAACCATACTGAACTCCAAGGAAAATTCAATCGGAAAGTCCTTAATCACATGGCAAGATCAAATGACAAAACACATAAAACGAATGGAAGAAAAAAACTGTCATATTCCTGACTTGGTACAGGCATTTTGAAATGTGCAATTTATACTTACATTTTATAAAGTGCAACATATACTAACATTTACTCAAATAGAAAACTCTTTCTCATTACAATATATAGTTATTTATCAGAATCATAGCTTTACAAACATCCATGCATTTGCTCTATCTTTTTTATAGTACATGTAGTACCCCCAAACCCCCTCTCCACCCCTAGTCATGTTTCATTTTTTTTTTAAGATTTTGAAATCAAGCCTTTACGTAATGTTAGCTTATCCTATGTTCATGTTTTCTGCCATACAATGCATAGATCCTGTATGAATCTGTTCTGATAACAAATTGAATAAAGATTAGTAGTTATTCATTACAACATTCAAGATTATATAAAGTATTTAATCCCGCCTGTCTCCAGTCCACATCTTACTGTATGCCTACTAATCTTTAAAAGTTCACAATTTCTTCCTCCTTATTATCTCTTATTATATATAACATAATTTGGCTAATATATGACTGGAAATGTTTAAACAAAGCCATATTTGAAAAAAATGTATGTACGAAGTTACCAGTCTCTATACAGAATATTTAATATTTCTATATAGAAGACCTTTATAATAATAAAAGCATAGCCTTAAAGGCTAAATTATCAGTTTTATTGCCCAGGAGTTAGGGATTTTTCTCTCTTTTTTTGCCCCTGGAGCCTCATATTGGCAAAATAGTTCTGCTGTTTCTCAGAATATGGAGTAGTGAGTACATTTATATGATATTGTTATCTTTACTGAGGTATTTTTGTCTCTCTAGATTGTAATTTTGCTCATGCAGCGGTCACAAGAAACCGCAAACAGGTTTAACAGCTTACGTTTGGGTTTCCGACACCAAAACAACAGTATTCTTCTGCGAAGAGTAATTATATGCACTGCTTGACAATTAAAATTACAAAATAGCATATACAATTAATTTACTTGCATACATGGCCTAATCAAACTATGCATATTGTTAACTGTGAATTTATGCTGAGTCAACGAAGTATAAAATCAAGGATTTCTTAATCTTCATGAAATATTATTTATAACATTATATATGAGTTAATTTCATAAAACATGTAAAACTCTGAAGATAGACCAGATTTGGTGAAATTCTACATGTTCTTTTTTTCGGCACATAAATATATGTATGTGCTAGACTTTAAACAAAACCTGACATGTAAGTTCGTATCTGCTCTTCAAAATTGTTTTTCCGAGACGATAACTTCTGGATATTTCATGCATACATCTCACCGTAGATAGCTGACATGTATGTTTTGTAAAATAAAATTTAGAAAAAAGTAAACTGTTTTTTTGTGTGCTTCAATTTCAATGACAGTGGACATACACTTTTTAGAAACCTTTTTCACACTAGGAATTCCACAAAACTTGATCTATGATCAATTATAATATTCAGTATTGTTTCCTGGTTTCAAAAATCTATACAGTTTTAATTAAGAGTGTAATAACGATGTTGTAAAACTATAGGACGGTGTTTTTATATAAAATAATGTTGTGAATCGCATTATCAAATTGGAAATAGGATTCAAACGGACATTGATATATAGGTATACTTTATTATTTTATAGTAATTAAAGCTGCCCAAATTAATAACGAAACGGTTTAATCTTACTTTCGTCTCTTAATCAGAAATGTGGACCAACAACTCGTAATGGTAGGATTACAACACAAATGTTCTTTCCCCAATTTTATCGTCATCGAACGAATATGGGTGAATTCAGTTTTCGAAATAAAATTTTTAGATACATCGTCTGCAGGCATTTAAAATTGATCATTGATGTCATAATTGTGGTAAAAGCGTAATGCTTGCTATTTATTTTTCAAATAAGCTTTGATTTGCTATACAAAATGATTCTCTGTGTAAAAAATAATTGATTATAAAATTATCGACCAAAATATATGCCGAGGCTATGCAAATGTATATATGCCTAAAACTCATGCTGATAATTAATACCTTGTGACAAAATTTGTAAAAGTTGACAACCCATTAGAATGAATTCACTATTTATAATAAGATGTGAGTTTTTATAGGAATGTAATGTACACGATAGATTTAATACATATTTCCATTTAAATGGTCTACCTGTCCTTACTTGTAATATTGTCTAACGTTGTTTATTCATTCTTACATGTAGTATGATTGTGAGCATGGTTAAGTTAGGTTTTTCTTGATAAAATGGCTCAAGTTGCTAAAAAATGTGATGTATGTAACAACAGTGAGAGTACATTGATGTGTTACGGGTGTGGTCTAGAATATTGTCAACAATGTCGGCAATTACATGACCGATTCCCAGCACATAACCAACATACGATAGTTGATAATCAGGATAGAAATTGTGGTATCATGACAGAAAAATTCATGTGTAATGACCACAACGAAAAAAATAGCCGTTTTTGTGCAACGTGTAAGTGTTTTTTGTGTCCGGAATATATTATTGGGAAACATAAACTTCATAACATCCAAACAATACAGGACGTAGCTTCGGAATATCGTAACCAATCTCTTTTTATTGGAACAGGAGTGGTAGAAACATTGAAGGCTGTATCAGAACTTAAATAAAGATACACTGCAAAGTGAACAAGAACGGTCTATATCGCCAATTAAACAGTTCAAAGAAGATGCAAAAAACTGTTCCAATAAAATTAAATGCATAGTAAAAAAAGTTTTAGACGAATATCTTACCATAGCAAACGAATGTGAAAAAAAGGAAGAAGACGCGTATCAGAAAAAATTATGCAAAGTAAATAATTTTGAAGAATTCCAGTACCTATTGATTAACGATTTAAAAAAGTTGGAAGTGAAAGGCATGCTATCTTATTTGTTACCTTATTAATGAGACTGAAGGAAGACATTAAAGAAATAGGGATAATTCCTTGTCCCTCCAAACAAAGGAAAAAGATCCATTTGAGCCATCTGTTATGGTATCGACAGTTGTGGAAAGAATAACATCAGAGTTTAAGTATGATATTTTAATAGTTTACACATTTTTTTTAATTTGAATCTTCAAAGTTCAATGTTTTAATTCAAAATAACTTGTGAGATTAAATGTTTAGCAAAATATGCTGTCGTTATCTCAAACGAGCATGAACGGGAGATGCATACATAGTCAAAAACGATTTCTCGTTCGACACATCAGGTCACGCTTCTTCGGAGTATATGCGATTTTTTAAATTTCCGCTGATTTGTCTTTTCCTAATCATCGTTCTACTTAATCAATTCATGACAAAATCAAAATAGCTTTTAAGTCAATGAAAGTTTATTATCCATCATTGTGAAATTTTCATTAAAGAATGACTAAAGTATATTTGATGTAAAGTTTGGAACAGACCATACAGAAAATTTCAATTTAACGCCAAGTTTACATTTTTTTGTGAAGGTGTATGTCTGCTTCAGCTTTCTGTATATTCTAGTTAAAACATATTTAATATAAAGATAAAAATCTGTAGCATCTACTCAACATGCTAAAAATATATATAAAAAAAAACAGTAGCTGTATCGAATTTTAATTCTCATCAATTTATAACAAATAAAGAAATACATATAGAGATCAGGAGACCACCGGTAACTTAAATTATAAGACTTTTACTCTGACATCTAGACATTTAAAACTGCGTAAGCACGTCATTTGTGCGTTGTGATAATACTTGTCGTCTCGGTGAACCAATTCGTGTTAGTGACCAGAAAACTGGTATATTGTCATTATTTCAACGTTGTTTGTTTGTCAGGACTAGACCCGTAATATAAAGCGATAACATGTTATCACGCTGGAGCATAACGTTTCTTTTGAGTTGTTTAACCGCCATACAGTTATTACGAAGACATGTAAGCGAAGGACAAATACGCTTGTTAACTATTTATATTGAGATTTTCGTGCACTTCAGGATAAACGCGCATTTGCTCTTCAAGCTCTTCGCGTTAACGTTTTGTTCAGTTATTTATAAACTTCGCTAATTTATTACAGATATATTTTTTTATTATTCAATGATTAATAATTATTAGATAGTTCAAAAGTTTGATCTTCTGAATTTTGTTCATTTTTGAGCTTGATTCTAAAAATACGTTTCCTAATTGTAAAATATTTTCTTTCTAGCTTCAATGTCATACTTTGATTTTTATGATCATATTATAAAATTAACTTTTCCTAGTTTCAATGTCATACATAAACGATTTGTTTAAAAATGAGGTAACAAATTTAACTGATATCTCGTAAAGCGAAATGTGTAAATAAACTCATCATAGATACCAGGATTGAAATTTTATATTTACGCCAGACACGCGTTACGTCTACAAAAAACTCATCAGTGAAGCTCGAATAAAAAAATGTTAAAAAGGCCATATAAAGTACGAAGTTGAAGAGCATTGAGGACCAAAACTTCCTCAAAGTTTTGTCAAATACAGCTAAGGCAATCTATTCCTGAGGTAGAAAAGCCTTAGTCTTTCAAAAATTTTGTCAACAGTTAATTTATAATTATGGACATATAATCAAGTCAACACAGAAGAGATGACTACTGGGCTGGTACTACCCTCGGGGAATAAAAACTCCAGCAGTGGTGTAATATAGGTATACAAAAACTAAATAAAGATATCGAAAAATTTTACATTTTAAATAATTTAGATTTTAATCGGTAATACCTCAAAGAATAAAACAGACGATATATTATCGGACTAAATTATTATTTGAAAATACGTGTCGTTTTGAACGGTTTTAATATGGAATAACAAGATATTTTAATAATTCTGTATTTTAATTTTTTTTTGCATTTGATGGTTATTTAAATCCATTTATATTGACAATATGTTTGTCAATATATTTTGAAAGTCTGCTAAATAAACATATATTATACATTCAGGTTGTAAACTGATGGTTTTGAATTACATGTCTTTCAAATTAAATTGTACACTCTAAAAGAATAATTTTAATTGATGCAAATCTAACAAAAACATATACAAAACAATTTTCAATTATCAAAAGCAAAACCTGTCTAGCATTTTTCCATTTAAATATATTTTTATTTGTCTATTTATCACCAAAAAAACGAACTTTGAAAACTTCAAGTACCTATAAATTAACGATCTAAAAACAAGTGGAAAGTGAAAGACATGTTATCTTATTAGTTATCTTTTTTGTGAGACTGAATCAAGTCGTTGTAAAATAGAGACAAATCCTTGTCCCTCCAAAACAAAGTAAAAAGATCTATATTTTAATCTATTACGGTATCGACAGTTGTGGAAAGAATAACACCAGAATTCAAGTATGCCATTTTAATAGTGTAAACGAATTTTCGAAACTCGAATCTTACAATTTTTAATGTATATGACCAGAATAAATCGTGAAATTAAAGGTATCTCCAAATATGATAATGTTATCTTCAATGAGTATGAACTGGCTGGACGGGAGAAACATTCATAGTCGGAAACGGTTACCCGTTCGACGCATCATGTCACTCTCCTATTGGAGTTGATGCAATTTTCTAACTTTCTGTTTTTTACTTTCCGTTGATTTGTTTTTTCCTAATCATCGTACTACTTAATCAATTTATGACCAATAGAACTAGCTTTTAAGTTAATGAAAGTTTATTATCCTTCATTATAAAATTTTCATATAGGTATGTTAGGCTAACAACCCAAAAGTATATTTAATATGTTGTTTGGAACAGACCAAGCAGAACATTCTAAGATAACGCCGAGTTCACATTTTTCGTGAAGGTGTATGTCTTCTTTCCCTTATGTACACCAACAATATGTTTTATCAATATGTTTTGAAACTCTGCCAAATATACATACATTGTGCATTCAGCTTTTAAAGTGATATTTTTGAATTATATTATTTCTTTCAAGTTTAATTTTAAACTCCAAGTTACTGTTGGAATTGATTAAACATCAACAGATAGCATGTACAAAATAAGTTTCAATTATCAAAAGCAAGACACTGTCAATTTGCAATATTAAGGAAAAACTTCCCCGCACTTCATCTGCAGCAATTAAAACACTTTAACAGTCAGTCTATATTCCAATCGCTATCTACTGTGCAGTCGTTCATTGAATTCGTCTGAATAGGTTTTTGTTTTATTTATAAGGTAAATAAGAATGTCACTTTGATAGACTCTTTTATTTTAATGACTATATATATAATAGGATCTCAATGTATTACACAATCATATATTAACTCAGTACTGCAATTTTCTCGCTTCCAATTAAGAAATATAGGTCATCACAAGGGCAATCATTCTGTTTTCAAAACATGAATTATTTATCAAAACACAATGAACAACAGGAGAGCGCTGTTGACACTTCATAATTGTTCAGACATTAAAAAGTTACACAAACAATTGCAACCTTATCTTCATTTCTTGTACCGATACTAGTGCTATCGACTAATGGAATGAAAATCAACTAACTTTTCTATTTCTATTTTACTATTATCATTTATCAAAGTTTCACGAATAAAAAGCATATCATAGTGTTTACAAAATTCATGAGGTCATTGTAATCAAAGGCCAAGTTTATAGAATGTTTTCTTAAATTCCTTTGTTTGGCTTATTAGGATTTTTAAATAATAATTTTGCATCTGTCTTAATATTCTATCTACCACTGTCTTAAGGTCATTTTTTTTTGTTTAACGTGAACAATGCTTATCAACTCCTGTCTAGTCGATTCATACGATCTTCTAACGATTGAACACCTAGCTCTAGTGATAATCTTTACCATAGAAAGGGAAAAACGAGTTAATTTGATCAAACAAGTAAGTTTTATATCCTATTTGTCCATTCTCTGAAAGAGTTCATCCGTTAAAACTGAGCTCTGTTAATAAATTGTACGTTGAGTAAAGGAGGATATATCTTGTTTTGATGGTGTTTACAATTCAGAGTTTGGATTCGAGAATTGAAAATGTAGGAGTAAGGCATTATTTTTGTGTATATAAAGCTTGCGTCTAATATAAAATGTTGCTGGATCATATTTACATTCATCTATTCTCCACCGTAACGTCATTGCTCAGAAGGAGTTTTGGATGGGTTAGCTGCCATTTATTAATATTTGTAATTACTTTTATTTTCTGTTTTACGAAAAACTAAGGATTTTCTTATCCCAGAAATAGATTACCCTAGACGTATTTGGCACAAGTTTTGGGAATTTTGGGTCCTCAATGCTCTTCAACTTTGTACTTGTTTGGCTTTATAACTATTTTGATCTGAGCGTCACTGATGAGTCTAATGTATAAAATTATAATCCTGGTACCTATGATAACTATTTTTTATGATTTCTAGTTTTTTTCTGATTCATTTTATATGCATTATATTCTAAATATAAGTCCGTTTAACAACTTTTGGAGACACATTTTTTTATCTGTAATAATATAAGGGCATACACTACAGGCACGGGGACACATTCTACTGCATCCACACAGCACGAGTAACAAAACCTGCAGTAAATATAAACAGAAGATGTGATATGATTGCCATTGAAACAACTGTCCACAAGAGACCAAATGACACAGAAATTAAAAAAAAACAGTTGATGCACTCTGTTGTTGATTCAGTAGGCAAAGTAATATCTTCACAATAATACAAGTCATTAACATTTTTTTTATAGATTTGACAACATACAACACCAACCAACGGTCTCAACTGAACAGTTTGAAGAAATGCAGATTATGGTGGAAACACTTAAAGGTGAAAAAGAATCATTAATGCAAAGGTACGACTTTTATTTGAAATTAGGATTAAATAAAACATATGAACCATGTCCATTACATTTTATCAGAATAATGTTTGGTATCATTGCCTATGAAAGCAGAGCTCACATGCCGTGGATTTAAGCAGCTCAATGTGACCTTGTGCTACGTTTTTATTGGATCCTGACAGGACAAAATCTAAAAAAAATCAAACTAGAAAACCTATCAGTCTGATTTATGATACATTAATACGAGTAAACAAAAATGAGTATGACAAACAGCAACAGTCGACTGTTTTACAGGCTCCAAAAACAATGACACGCACAGCTATGCTTAACCCACACAACCCTCACGTTGCCTCTTCAAAATTTCAGTGGTATAATATGACAACAGAAAAATCAGTTGGAAAGCTGCTTATAAAAAAAAGAAGATGTGGTATGATTGCCAATGAGACAACTCTCCACAAGAAACCAAAATGACACAGAAATTTACAACTATAGGTCACAGTTAGGCCTTCAACAATGAGAAAAGCCCATACTAGTCTGTTTCATTTTTTTGTTCCAATTTGTCTAATAAAATGCCTTCACTGATGAAATAAGTCTATGATACATTAGACTATGAATATAGTGTTCATGGCAAGAAAGTGGAGACTTTATAGTTGCCGCATTGTAATGATTGAAATTATGTTGTTTAAAAATCAGGAATACTTTACCTTAAGTGTATTTTGTGAAACACTTCGGGATTCTTCGCCTTCAATCAACTATATTCATCCTACCACCGAAAAGTTTACTAAGCGAAAAATAATATAATCCGGAGTCAAAAGTCGATTCTGCTCATATTTGTACCTTATTAGACCTTTATTTTTTTTATTCGACTGTAACTAATGATTCTTTTGAATCTTACACAATTATAAGCCCGCTATCTTTTTGGTTAAATATATACTTTTGTAGGTTGAGTATGATGGCTGGAATGAAAATGAAGGACAGTAACCCAGCAATTTCTGACTTGAGTGATCCTTACAGACCAGAAAAATTATCAGAAAAGTTTCGAGAAATTTATGACAATACATGGACTAACCTATTGGACGTTATTACTGAGAAGACTGGCGCCTCTGATGAAATTTGCGTAAAACAAATTATCAGCGCACTAACGGTTTGCAATTCAGAGTACTTATAATCAAACTTAAAGCGAAATTTTATTTGGTCTATTTCACATAAAAAATTATAAGGCAAATACAAGATCGTTTTACAGAAAAGTTGATTTTATTTTCTTAAACAGAACATTTCTATTTTATGCAGTTACCTTTTCAATTCTATGGATCACAAAACCATCCTATATTCGAACCCTATAACTTTTGCTGAAATTATAGAAAACAAATTGAACAAATCTCAGAAGAAAAATTTTCTTTAAATATAGGTTACCCTTAGGAATTAATAATGTAACTGATATCTTTAAATGACAACTTTTGAAAAATAGACTTATGTTCACAACTGTTAGACGCAGTTCGTAAATAAAATCTTTCATATAGATAACGATATCTAACTCGATGAGTACCATAATTAATAGCTAATGCACATTTCAAAATCTATAATGAAAAGGGTTAAAATTTAACAAAGAACAAACAATAGAAGATGTGTGGGTGCTTGTAGTCGAACTTCTATACGTTTAAATTAACAATCATATATTTTGTGTAATTTCTTACAGATAATATATGGTACATGTAAAGGTACGATTACCAACAACAGACGGGACATTGCAAAACTTGTTGGTTATCCAGAAGACCTCTTTGACAAACCAGTAATATACATTTAATTCAGTTGTTGTTTAAACAATAAAAAGATCATATTAGATTATAAAACAAAGGGTTCCTAATGAGTCTTTTTTAAACGATTGTGTATTAATGTGTTTGTGCTGAATGTCAATATACTGTGATAATACTCATTCGTCATATTAAAATTAATTGTAACGGCTTCTTAATGAGATGATATTTTCTGGATTTTCTTTTATCATTTGGAAAACAAGTACTAATTTATCGCCTTTATTGACATTATATTCTCTGCAATACACATTAATTAATTGCAAGCATGTTTCATTCAATACCAATAAGTAAAAGATATAATTTCAATCTGATTTGTTGTATTTTTCCAATGTTTTTTTAAATTCTAGTATGACTCTGGAAAAGAAAGGCATGGTCCTGTTTTAAAAACTTTGACGGAATTACTACAAGTCTCAGTGATAAGTCAAAGTGAATCTGTAACAAAGGTAACATGTCATAACATTTGGTGATTTAACAAAGAAACAAACAATAGAATATTTGTTGGTACATGTACATGCTGTATTCGAACTTCTTTACGTTTAAATTCTTAAACAATCACATTTTTTATGTTATTTATAGTGTTAAACTTTTATCTCAGACGATGTTAAAGGTATTCTATTTCACCTTATCTGATTCCATGTCCACAAACTTATGACGATGGCACTTGCATCTGTTTTTTGTGGGTCGAGTACGTAGTTAATTAGATGGCATCCAATCAGGAAAGCACATGCAAATGTTAATACTCTATAAAAATTCGATACTTCGTTTGTTGTTTTCTATGAAATTTCTGTTTCACGTTTCAGTATAAACTTTAGAGTTCATGCTGCATTAATTCAACTTTTATTATTTTTACACATATTTTAATAACTATAACGAATTCGTTTTATCTATGTCGAAGATAATATGTCTTTTAAATTATTATAAAATTTCTTGCAGAATATTAAACAGTTGCCGAAAATTAAAACAATCCTTGAAGTTGGCGGCAAATACGGTAATGCATTCATCACTGAATGTTTACAGTTATGTTTATATATGTGTACCCAGGACCCACCTGTCGTGCTTGATTTCAGTTCTAAAAGTGGGGATGTTTTTGATAGGACAAATTCACTCCTTATATCAAGTCTGGCGCCGTTGTTGATTACGTGGTGTGGCCTGTTGTGTATCTCAGTGATAATGGAGTCATACTGAACAAAGGCATTGCAAAAGGAAAATAAAACCGTGGATCCAGATTGAGCAAATAATATTTATTTCAATCAGATTGAACATTTCTAAAAATACAATATGTATCACTAATAGTTACTTTTTTGTTTATCCAAAGAACAAAAAAAAAAAAAAAAATACTGCAGATACATTTTTTTTTTCTTTTTAACTTTATGAAATAAACATTGTATTAGAGCATTTGCATTAATCAAGTATTTGCTGGCGTATCCGTATCGACGTGTCGTATAACACGTATATGAGGAAAGGATAAATTAAGTCAAGTTGGTCCCGATGAAAATATAATATAATAGATTTAATTTTAATTGAGATCGGGGTAAAATCATTATTGTAAACAAATCTGTTCGATACGTATATGCCGATCCGTGCACGTATCCTGATCCGTGAATAATGCAAATGCTCAACTTAATTGACAACGCGTTGTTGTGATATACATCAACTGTTTTAAATTATGTTTGTAGTAAATGTAAATGTCAGAAAATTGAAATATTTTGCAGGCAAATAACTAAACTGTAGATTTTTATACATAATTTTAGAGATTGTGATTTTACAATGACAGTAAAATATATAAAAAAAAGCTTTTCTTTACGATTGTTGACTCTCCAAATAGTATCGCAAGTGGTTGAGTAAAGATTTGTTATACATTTAAACATATGTCAATGTAACATGATTGCTATTAATAAAGATTGTACAATGTTAAATAAAATATTGATAATTACATTTATTCTGAAACATGTGTTAATGGGTGTTAGATACTCACTGGTTTGACAAGGTTCGTGTTGCTCATCCTTTATTAGATCTATTTGATGTAGGATGTGTACTGATTGATGTTTGAGTCTTAGGTTTAATATTTTAAGCAGTTCTTATTGGCTTTGAAATAGCTGTCAGTAACTCCAAATACTTTGCGATCTGTACTTTGTGTCTTTTTGTTTTTGTTTTCAGGAATGTTTAAATACTCTGCATCGTCCAGGTTCGTAGAATGTTGGCGCCTTCAAACATGTATCTTCAACCTGCTACATCCTAATGTGCCTGTCCAAAGTCAGGAGTCTGTAAACTAAGGATTTTCTTACCCCAGGAGTAGATTACCTTGGCCGTATTTGGCACAACTTTTTGGAATTTTGGGTCCTCAATGCTCTTCAACTTTGTATTTGTTTGGCTTTTTAACTATTTTGATCTGAGCGTCACTGATGAGTCTTATGTAGACGAAACGCGCGTCTGGCGTATAAAATTATACTCCTGGTACTTTTGATAACTATTTACACCACTGGGTCGATGCCACTGCTGGTGGACGTTTCGTCCCCGAGGGTATCACCAGACCAGTAGTCAGCACTTCGGTGTTGACATGAATATCAATTATATGGTCATTTTTATAAATTTTCTGTTTACAAAACTTTGAATTTTTCGAAAAACTAAGGATTTTCTTACCCCAGGAGTAGATTACATTGGCCGTATTTGGCACAACTTTTTGGAATTTTGGGTCCTCAATGCTCTTCAACTTTGTATTTGTTTGGCTTTTTAACTATTTTGATCTGAGCGTCACTGATGAGTCTTATGTAGACGAAACGCGCGTCGGGCGTATACAATTATAATCCTGGTACTTTTGATAACTATGTTCATACCTCATATTTGGTTTTCGTAAATTGTGTTGTTATAAATTAGGCTTTTAATTTTCGCAATTAAAATATTTCATATTTTTCAGGTTGGGGTCTTTTTAAGCTAACTATACGTTATAATTTTCCCCAATTCTTGGTAAGCTATTAAATAATTTATCAACATACAAATTACTTTTGACTTGTAATAATACGTACTGTCTACTATAGTCTTTTACATTATTCAGCTTTGTAAAATATGTTTATCTCTACATTGGTTCGAGTCTATAATTTTGTGAATACAGAATATATTGACGATGAATAAGCTTATCATAGATTTGCTATATAGACCATATCATGTTGCAGCAAAAACATTTCAATATTACTAGTGACCGGTTTCTTTACTAGGGTCAGGCACATAATTATGTATCGATTTTTTTTTTAAATACTTCACAAGAGCAACTTTTTTTTATCTGGATCGGTCATCAGTAGGATATATAAAACTCATAATACTGTATTTTTCAATATTGAACTATTCACCTGTTTATAATTAGCTCCTTCTCATGCGTATGTGAAAAACCATGGAAGAAAACAAGCCTTAAAAACAGTAGTGATATTACATTATAGATATGAATTACAATACCATATCCAAGACTTCTGAGAATTACCGAACGTAAAATCACATAGTCTGTTTTTATAGTCATTGTACGTTCTGGTACTGATCATTTTATCTCTTTATTAAGCGTACATGTATGTGCATGGAAAACAATTGATGAAAATAAAACCAGGAAATGAAAGTAATGATAATCAATTGTGAAAAAAAATTAACAAATATTTTCAAGATCCGAGTTCCCATATGTCAGTGATCGTACGCTCCCCTGATCAATAAGTCATACTTCCAAATATAGCTCTAGGATGAAGATTGGTACTCAGCATGGACCAGATTTCCTGACTGTTAGGAATTATTTAATATATAATTTCATAAAAAAATTAAGTTGGATGACATTTTTTTATCAATTTTCGATTAAACAAAAGAAAAGCTAAAGAGTATGTGTGAATCAATACTGTCGAACTAGTAGGTGAAATATTCAAAATTCTATAACTGAGGATTTTAATCATTTCAAATTTGACGATACAAGCTAAATAATATATAAAACCATTCATGAATGGAGATCAAGGCACACGGTAACGGTCAACTTATTAGGCTTGTGACCATAACCCTTATGTATGATGTTTGTCGATTGTGTTCACTTTACATTTATCTGTAGGGGGAGTGTTAGTACGTATTGATAAAGGACGTATATTGTGGCAATGCATGTGAATGATATCAGATTGAAGAGGATGTCTTACCACTGGGTACAAGTTAACAAAGGGCAATTGCAATCTTAAAACTCTTGATTTCAGTTGAAATTCTTTGTTTTAATGAAAAGGCATATAGGTTGTATAACACGTATATATAGCGGAGATGAAAAAAACCTTTAACGTTTGTGAATATAATTTGGGTAGCCAATACAAAGTATGATGTTTCTAAAATTTAGAAGCAATCTTACCTATAATATGAAAATGATATATCTTCAACTCGATTCTCCAAAGCGAGTCGCATTTAAAGTACTAGAAGATTATATATATATATAGTCTTGAAAATTGGTCTTTGATCCACTTTTTTTCTTCTAAATATGACAACCATAAAAGTGTACCATTTGAGCTAAACCAGGTAGATAAACAGAAAGCATCATATAATAGATAATCTTGATAAGTATTTCACTGATTGTACTTTAATAAAGACATCTACGGGATATTGAGCTTGTTCTGCTGTGGCAGCTATATTGACATAATGTTTACTAAGTCTGAGTATATATATTTGCCAAGTTTTTAATGTTTCTTCTCCACTTGGCTACTATGAATCATTGATAAAAGATCAAAATGACTGTCTTTTTCTTTACAGCTCCTAACATTGGGTATTATCGGTAGTGTTGAATCAAAAATTTCATTATTTGTATAAGGATGAATACAAAACAAGGGATTAAGAACACGTAAGAGATTCATATTTTTACAAATCAACTGAACTATAGTATTAGTAAAGAGAAACAAGATTCTCAATAATCATTATATATTATCGTTTTCAGTATTTTAACACATTTCTTGTAAATTCTAAAAATAATGAAAATTACTTTGAAATTTTTCAGCTTTTATTGTCAGGTTTATGCTCCTTACCTTTGTACTATTATCTGATGAACTGACACCTTCAACATTTTAGACACGAACTTTTTGGTTTCAAATTTGAGGTGAGTAAAACTGTAAGTTAACTAAATAGCCTGGATATCTGAAATTTGTTTTGTTTGCTATTTATCTATTGTATATTGTATTCATAATTTCTGATCGACACAATCGGCGATATGTTTTTGACTTTTCAAACACCATAAATATTCAATGCGCGAAACATCCACTAAATTTAGTTGAGATTAGTTTTATACATTACGATATATTTTCATAAAGACTCTTTAAAATATATATTATAAATTCACTCATCTTACAGGTTGCATTTCTGTAAATATTGACAATGCAATTTCCCATAGGAACTCATTTTACGGCTAAAACTGTACCACTTTAACTATGAAGTTTTGAAAAAAATCTTATCCTAGAATTGAAAGTTCATATGCACCACAATTTTTTTCAAAGATTAAAATAAAGGGCTGTGCGGCATATTTTCAACGTTTATCATGTTTATATGCCCTTAAATTCTCAGAGTTTAAACTAACACTAATTTTCTTAACTTACCCCTACCTCGAATGAAAGGTTACCACAGATTTCAATGTAAACAATATGCACATGTTTATTTACTGGTAACATTCCCAAGTTATGTCTCTGTGAGATGGAACACAGAGAGCATAACTGGGAACCAGTATGTAAACAAAATTAATTTTCTATGAATATTCAAGATCTCCCCAAAAGAGGCGTGTTTTGAGAAACAGCTGTATTTACAAAGTGCAACCTATAGGATACCAGCTACTTGAATTTATACTGCAATTAGTTGTGTTTATTTCCTATATATAGTAACATAGCTATATTTTGTATAATGTTAATTTCATCATGGAACGCTTTCTCCACAATCAGGGGTTCGTAAAGGGGTGAAATTAAGTTTGACATTTGTTTCACTATTTAAAAAGCTATCACTGTAATAATGTAAGCTGAAGTATAAAAACAATATTAGGTCAATGAAAGAAAAATATAAAACTTCGCCCTTCCCCAGTTTCTCAGCCTAATACAAAAAAGTTTATATTTTTCTGACATTGACCTAATATATTGTATATGAATAAATCATGAAGATGATAACGTGTTTTATTCGTGGAAAACTGACTAAAATATATCGTATCAAGATGAACTTTATGATTTGATACAGTCTTCCTCACGCCTTTTCCACTGATTTTTATAATACAAAAATTGAAGGCTGAAGCACTGAAGATACATAATTTGATCCTTGGTTTTAAAAGTTAATCGCACTAAGGAATTATGATATACACGTTGTAATGAAACAAAAAAGTGTAGAATTGACTGAGATGTCAAACGAACATGTATATGACTTTATAGAAGGGAGTAAGGGAGACAATTTTGCAAAGGAGCTTCGCAGTGATCATCAGTCACTGAGAAGATTGATAAGAATATGCCTCGTTGTGGTGATTGTGTCATCTGTATTGTTTGGTATAGCCTTATCAGTTTCAATAGTAACCTTCAAACAAGAGGATGGTGAGGTTTTTCATATAAATGAATTTTAACAATTAATGAGTCGATATGACACAGCTTAATAACGGAAAGTAAACACCAACGACAAGATAAATTTCTTAACATCTAAAATTCACGATTTTTATCTTATTTAATAGAAAAATATCGTTTTCATTCTGTTAAATTTTAATATAAACTCAAATTTTGCTATAACCTTTTGCCCATTGCGATCAGAAGAACGGGAATTTCCTAATTATTTAACGTGACTGTACCAAAATTGCACCTATTTTGACAGTTTTTTCGACTTCATTTATTTGTCATAGTTGCACTCGAAAAAAACCCGGACATTAAACAGTGAATTTTTGGATTAAATACAAGGAAATTGTTATACTGAATTGTTCATGACTTAAACTCAATTTCAGTTTCAAATTTATTTTAAGAAACCGACTCCAGCTGACCTATACTATTAGAAAATAGAACACTAGATGCTCAATAATCAGGTTGTCCATTCGTTTGATGTGTTTTATCATTTGATTTTTTTTCAATTTGATAAGGTACTTTCCGTTTTGAATTTTCCTCGGAGTTCAGTTTTTATTTTATTTTACTTTTTACTGTTTTCAGTATTTTAAATGCTAATTCTAAAAATAAAGAAAATTACATTGACATTTTCAGCTTTTATTGTCAGGATAATGCCTTTTAAGTTTGTACTATTATCTGATGAACTGACACCTTCAACACTTTTGACACGAACTTTTTTGTGTCAAATGTGATGTCGGTAAAACTGTAAGTTACCTTTATAGCCTTGGTATCTAAAATTGGTTTTGTTTGCTATTTATCTATTGCATATTATATTCATAATTTCTGTTCGGCTCAATCGGTAATATGTTTTTGGCTATTCAAACACTATAAATATGCAATGCGCAAAACATCCACTAAATTTAGTGTTATACAATATAATGATATATTTTCATAAAGACTCTTTCAAATTTATGTTATAAATTCACTCATCTTACATAATACCGACTACTTGATTTTATACTGCAACTAGTTTATATCCTAAATATAGTAATATAGCCATATTTTGTTATGTTAATTTCAACATTAAACACAATCAGGGGTTCATAAAGGGATGACATAAAGTTTACCATTTGTGTGACGATTTAAAAGATATCACTGTATTAATCTAGCTGCAGTATAAAAACAATATAAGGTCAATGTCAGAAAAATATTGGGCACAACACTGGGGAAGGTCTCGGTAAAACCTCGCCCTTCCCTAGTTTCTTAGCCTCATACAAACAAGTTCATATTTTTCTAACATTTACCTTATATATTGTATATGAATAAATCATGTAGATGATATAGTGTTTTATAGTGGAAAACTGACTAAAATATATCGTACTAAGACGAACTTGATAATTGGATACATCCTTCCTCCAGCCTTCTCTACTGATCGTAATAAAATAAAATTTGAAGGCTAAAGCACTGAAGATACACAATTTGATCCTTGGTTTTGAAAGTTGATCGTACTTTAGGATTATGGTATACACGTTGTAATGAAAAAGTGTAGAATTGATTAAAATGTCAAACGAACCTGTATATGACTTTTAAGAAGGGAGTAAGACAATTTTGCAAAGGAGATTCGCAGTGATAATCAGTCACTGAGAAGATTGATAAAAATATGCCTCGTTGTAGTGATTGTGTCATCTGATTTGTTTGGTATAGCCTTATCAGTTTCAATAGTAATCCTCAAACAAGAGGATGGTAAGGTTTTTCATTTAAATAAATTTTAACAATTAATGAGTCGATATGACACAGTTTAATAACGGAAAGTAAACACCAACGACAAGATAAATTTCATAACATCTAAAATTCACGATTTTTATTTTATTTGTTGGAATAATATCGTTTTCATTCTGTTAAACTTTAATATAAACTCAAATTTTGCCACAACCTTTCGCCCATTGCGATCAGAAGAACGGGAATCTTCTAATCATTTAACATGTCGGTACCAAAATTGCACCTATTTTGACAGTTTTTTTAGCTACATAAATTGTCATCCAGACAAAAGTTTCCATTCTGTGTTTATTTTGTAAATGAGTCATTATTAACTCTATGATTCCACCAATTTAATTTTGAATTAATATTGAATCATATAATAATGAGTATGAACCGACCACAAAATGAGCCATAATTTTTAATGAGAAGTATACAATCTGCATTGATGCTTAGATTCACATTCTTAAAATCGAATAACAGATTTCTTGTTTTATTTCTTCAAATATTTAGAGCTATTTGACCTCAGTCCATGCTTACTATTATTTTATTTTTTTTAAAGAAATGGATGCTTGTAACATATTCAATTTGCTCATTCTTAAAAGATGGCATTTTGTGAACGTAGCATGGCGACGTTTTCGTAAATATACTTTTTCCAGCGAATTCTTCATTTGTTGATATAAGTTGTGAACGTTTTGTTGATATAAACTGTGAACGTTTGTGTATATTGACATAGATATACCTTTTGTTAAGACGGTTTTAATCATAAAAATAAAAATTATTTTATTAGTCTCACAGAAAACTTTTCGCAGTGATTTTTGTTGAAATATGTAGATTGGTACTCGGTGTAATTTGAGTACTATGACGTTACGTAAAAATATATGTGTTTAGGGTAGATTCGTTTCCATGCATTTTCATGACTATGGATTAATTTGTATCCCTTTTTGTGAACTGTTAGTCCCGGTGGCCCCTAATATTTTGCTCTAGTTCTTAAATCATTTTGAGACCATTTAACAAAACAACTATACGATGAATTTGCACTAAAACAAATTTTGCGATGCTCTTAAATTTGGCCTTTTTGGTAGAACTTTTAAAGTTTATTAATCCGTTTGTAAAAAAATGATGTGAAGTTGCCAGCTTTTGTTTAAATTAATACTTTTAAATGTGCTTTCGGCATTTCCTTGCAATGATTTTTGGTAATTAACTTAGCTGGATCTAATATCATCAGAAAAGCGCAAAGCAATAAAATGAAAATCGAGGTAAATATGTTCTTCTTTTGTTTTTGCAGCAGCAAATATCAAACGGATGGAAGACAGATTTAACAGTCTTGAATATGTCGTTAACATAACACTAGTTGATCATGTTAGAAGAGGTAAATGTTGTAATTAAATATTGCATTCACGATCTTTATAGAGATCAATGGAACAAATAGTTTACCAAAGAACATGCTGCATCAAAATGCGCTTTATACGTGTATTACAATATCCTACCGTCTTACTCTCTTACGAGGGTAACTATATTGTACTTTGATGAGGGGTCAAATCTCCTGAATTAAATGAAAACAAAAATCATAAATAACATGTGTCCAAAGAGCGTTTCTGGATTAACCTTTATCAGGAACGATAAAAGCCAAATACCTTGAAAGACAAAGATATATAACAAGCGATGTACACTGTAGTTGTAGAACAAAAAGACCTTCACATACTAGCCAAATCTATTGGTTAACTTTTACTGAAATAGGTGCAACCTAAGTTTCCTAAACATTTCTACATTTATCAGAGTATAATTTAATAAAGCGATAAGAAAGAATGATTTTAGGATAACCCTATATTGACCGATAACTCTAAAATTAATGAACGTCTATCGATATCATCCTGTTCCATTTTTGCAGAGGATTACGATTTGAAGAAATATATGATGATTTTTTTTTTAGATCAAAGTGCTCGCACATCATGCTCTATATTGTATAATAATATAACTTATTGTCTTGATCTTGTTCCACTGGCACAAGGCGTCAGCTCGTGGTTTTTTTTGTGTTCATCCTTTTCTTTCTATTTAACGTTTTGTGGTTTTCGTCTTCTATTTTTTTGTAATTTCTCATTCTTTGCTATGGCGTTTATTTGACTAAAAGCAAACATATTAACGATCATCACGAAAGCATGATATGAACCAACGATGAAAACAATTTAAAGGTGGGTTTTTTTCAGCGGCGAACATTATACAAATGGAAGGGAGACTTAATAGTCTACATAGTGCTTTAAACAAGTCGTTTGCTGAAAAAGGTAAATGCTGAGTTTTAAAAAAAATATGTATTACCTCTTATAAAAATGAATGAAACATATAGTTTTCAAACATATTCTACATCCGAAGAGTATTCAAATACGACAATTTATCATTAGCACCTAGCTTTCTCATTAACATGCGTATCAACGATTTTTCTATATATTTCATTAATGGTAGATGAAACTAGAAAATATTGCATACATTTGAACCAAAAGGTCAGATTTTTTGTTCCATTCAATTTAAAAGTGATAAGTCAATGATACACCTGTGTTATATGAAACACGATGTCTTGTATTCAATTTATTTCAAAATATGGATGATTTAGCTTTCTTTTTCATAAATCAAGTGGAGATTTTTTTATGATTGTTATTCTGATATCTGTCTTTTTTTATTAAATGTTATTGGGTTTCATTTAAGTAAAAAAAATAAAAGAAAGCTAAACCCACAACAACCCGTTGATTATACTATTTATTCACCAGAGTTTAATCTATAAATGCAAAATGTATTGATCATTTTATAATACTAAAATTTGTGATCATTTTATAATACTAAAATTTGTGATCATTTTATGATATATATATTTTACTTTAAGGTGGCATTTGTATTCATAAGAAAAATGCAAACCAGACAAAAGATCAACCCTCTCTGTTATAAGAATCGTAGGTCGAACTGAAGGATAACAACACAATTACAAAACAGATAATCTTCATTACAATTATATATTGAACAACATGAATTGTATCAAAAGCCAAGCGACCTAAATATAAGATTTCGTTGGAAAACATATTTATTTCTGAGTCATGTGTGTACCGGTTAGATAGCTTGCTATAAGACAAATCCGGTTAATTTTTATGTACTTCCTTGGGAAAAAAATATACATAAGAATAAGTTATTTAACATTCTTATTTGTAGTTCGAATCAGTTTTGTCTTCTAAAATATAAAAATAATGTAGTTTTGACTAATTATAATAGAATATAATGAGAATAAACAGTTGCATTTATTTTAAGATGGATGTACCCAACCACCAAAATTCAAAGACGTGAAGACATGTGTATGTGAATCTATTGATGTTAGAACATCTGTCCAGTACACCTCTATGACCAAGCGGTATTTTGCTACCTTTGACCATTGTCCTGTGTCATTCTGCCTTGCAGGAGAAGAAACCTGGAGTGTATTCGATGTAGCTTAATCAAGTATGTAAAACATAGTGAAAGTGGGGACTTAATCAATTACGAATGAGCATGTCAGCAATCTAGTTTCTATTATCTGGATGCATCTAGGTTTTGCGAATACTGTGGATTTATTATTATTCGTTGGATACCAATTTTCGTGGATTTCATGTGTAAAGGTGCACCACGAAATTAAATGTTCAACGAAGGCCAAATTTTCTATAGGGTGTGTGCCGACTTCTGCAAAACCACGAAATCAAATATCCACGAACATGCAAGTTTTCCTTAATCCAAGAAAATTGGTACCCACGAATATTAATGAATCCACAGTAACATGTACTGAAATAATTTTTATTAAGTCCACCCTTTTTATCACGATTTTATGAAATACATCTAAATTTGCACCTCCAATAAAAACATTTGACAAAAAGGTTGAACTTTGAGCTATTACTACCTTATCAAACCACATCAAAAGGTATTTGATTATCAGGACGTTGATAAATGATTGATGAAAAAATAAAACTAGCAAGGGTTGAGCATCTATACAATGATTGAATTCAAATTTCAAAATGCTAGATTTGCAGCACCTGAGACAATTGCAATAACGATTTCATACATGTACATGGCCGTTTTAAGTATCTATTTGAAAAGACGTTGCTAATATATGAAGCTAGATGTTTACAGCAGGTTCTGATTTGTAGTTTCTGCTGAAAAAATGGGACAAAATATTATATAAGTGCTAGTTTTGGGTCAATAGGGAGTTGTTGAGTGACATAGTAAAGCATGTTCACATGAAACTTTGGATTGGAAGTATCTGACATAAATGCGACATAACCTTTATGGGACGACCAAAGGACGAATATTAATATAAACCAAAACCATACTCCCTGTCGGAGCGGATGTTTAATATTGACAGTGAAATATATCAGTACAAAAAAGTGGAAAATCTTAATAATCTTAATTGCAATAAACTTCAAATTAATGTACAAGCACAGAGACAAAGTATTGTCCAGACTTACTATCCCATGTATCATTTGATGCAATCATCAACAAGAAGGAGGCTTTAATATACCAATGAATCATCAAAAAATTACAAGTCAAAGAGAATTTGATAACGCTATGATAAATATAGTAAGCAGGAGCAATAGACTATCCTCGCAAAGAGAATTTGAAAACGCCATGATAAATAAAACAACACATAACGTCCACAAAAACTCACAGAAAACAAACGATAATCAACACAAACCGAAGCACAACTAGGTATGATTACATGTGCTCCAAAATTCTGGGGAGATTCACATTCGGTTATTGGTGTCATTTTCATCGAAACGACTACGAGGTTGTGTAACGACATTATAAACAAATCTGTGTTCATTTCTTTTGAACTGCCCAAGTCTTATGTTTTCCACAGTATTCATTATATTATGCACCTTATTATTCTCTATTCTTTATTTATTTACTCATTTTTGTCGAGCCTTCGACTTTAGTCGAAAAAGCGAGACATAGCAATCCTACATTCCGTCGGCGTCGACGTCGTTGTCGTCGGTGTCATCAGCGGCGTCCACAAATATTGACTCTGTGGTGAAAGTTTTTGAAATTTTAATAACTTTCTTGAACTATCCTGGATTTCTTCCAAACTTGGACAGAAGCTTGTTTATGTTCATAAGATAGTATCCAGAAGTAAATTTTGTAAAAATAAAATTCCAATTTTTCTGTATTTTACTTATAAATGGACTTAGTTTTTATGCCAGGAAACATTACAATCACTTTGTGGCAATCAAAAGATAGTATCGAGAGGAACATTTTTATTGATTTCCGTCGTCATTTTTGTTGAGTGTGTAATTAACAGCAAAAGTAGGCGAGACACTGGGTTCGGCGGAACTCTTTCAAATTTTTCGTTTATTAATTTTGTTTTGCCGTTATTTTCTGTACTGTTCAAAGTACTCAGACCCTTTTATATAAATAGTTAATAAAGCTGTAAACAGATATCACCAGCCCAGTAGTAAGCACTTCGGTGTTGACATGAATATCAATTATATATTCATTTTTATGAATTTCCTGTTAACTATAGTATGCACTTTTTGAAATACTAAGGACCTTGTTATCCCAGGCATAGCTTATCTTAGCCGTATTTGGTATAACTTTTGGAATTTTGGGTCCTCAATGCTCTTTAACTTTGTAATGTTTTGCTTTATAACTATTTTGATCTGAGCGTCATTGATGAGTTTTATGTAGACGAAACACGTTTCTGGCATATTAAAATATAAGTATGGTACCTTTGATAACTATTATAGGTTTTATTCAGCAATATTTATGGACATGATCTGTATCATTCCTTTTTAAAGATTTGCAGAAAGTTAGGTTTTACGTATGTGACATCATCAGGCATGGCCGCTTTTTTATAATAGGAAATTCAGTAGAAAGCAAGAACATAAATTTCGACCAATCATTTGCCGAGAACAGATATTTCACCAGTGAGGCTAAATATTTTTCTCACACTGATCAAGAAATGTGAAAAAAGCACAAACACTAGAATTAAGACTTCATATATAGTTCGAAAGAGTAAACATTTTTATTATATTTATCTCACATGGTACAAAATGATGATCATACTATAAGGTAATTATGGTAATGATATGAAAGATTTTTATATAGTACGAAATGGTAGCTATGTAGGAAACAAATACGGTTCAAAACAACTTAATTCGTGTTATGGAATAGATATATCTTGGCATTTACCCCACATGCCACTTTATTAACAATTGCCTTTTTAGCTTTTTTCTACCTTGCATAATTTTATCTTATATAGTAAGTGAATGTTATAAAGGCAGTTCCAGTGGTACTGTCTACAACGGAAAACCATACTTGTACAGTTACTGGCCGTACCTGTCAATGATGGGAAACTGATTCTCCACACAAGAGACACAAAAATCATTTACCTCCACATTCTGAAGATCTCCATAGTAACTACGACCGGGATTATGGTCCCACGTACGAATATATACCGTGGTGTTATACAACAGATCCTAATGTTAGATGGGAGTATTGTCATGTACCTCTTTGTTGATGGATTAACATTCAAATAGAAAGTACCTAAAACAATGTTAAACAAGTAGAAAAATTAGTTTGCTTGGTGTATAATTTTTTTTATCAATGTTTGTTTTCTTAGATTTTTTATGCTTTGGGTATAAACGAAACAAAAGTAAGAAAAAAGGTCGTATAAATAATTGTAGATCATATTAAAAGTATTAAAGGCTTAGCTTTCTGCACCTTTCTGTTGAAAGACTTTTTGATTTTGCTATGATCATTCAGTCTGTATACCTTTCCTTTTCAAACTTCTGTTGATTTTGTTCTGATCATTCTGTAATAGTTATACACCGAGGGATATGTGTGTCTGGATAAGAAACCCTGTCAGCCGAAGTACAGATTGGTTCATACAATACAAATAATTGTTTACATTATTTCACTATTCATTATTGCTTCTATATTTTATTGTGTATCCTCGTAGAATAGCAAATTCGCAAATAAGGAACAAAATACTACATGAACATATTATGGAGTTATATGCATATAGAGATTACCTGTAATTGTAACTGTTGGAATTATTTCGTAAATTTTGTCATTGACCGCTGTTCCAAAAAAAAAATAAAAGACAAACAGACAAACAAATGTACACGAAACACAAAATAAAAAAAAATAAAGACTTAGACACGAACGCTAAATAAAACTAAGGCTGATCTCAGTTACTCCGAAAGTGTAAGCAGATCCTGCAAAACATAAAACAATGTTTTCGTCGGATGTATATCATTCAAAAAAGCATTTCATATTGTTACATCAATTTACATATATTTTTCATGTTAGGCTCACACACTACTCCGATCTGTCGTTTTAGTTCTTTCTGCTACATATTGCAATTGTATCATATTCCGCTCAATTTTAGTTCTACTTTCCGAAACTGTTTGAAGTAATGCTAACATAGGACACTCAATTGATTTCTGAATAAAATGTTAAATGGGGAAATGGGGACTGAACGGTTGTAATGTTTTTCGTCTTGCAAAATTATCTTTTCGAAAACAATAAGCGGTATTGCAGAATGTTGTTGCATGCTGATTGGATTATCCAATTGTTTGCAGCCAAAAAAACAATTCTAACCAAAAGATTTTGATACAACTAGCAATCTTTCAATTGACAATGGTTATTCTATCTTCGAAGACCAGACAAAGGAGTTAGCACCCTCACTTCTCCCTAAAAAAAAACATAAAGCAAAAAAAAAAAACATTGAATGAAAATTATCGAATCCCCTTTGAAAATTACAGGAGCAAACATTTTGTTTTCATCTCACCATGCTATTTTGACAGATTACTATATCATAACAATACATCTTTATGCAATAAACTATATAGGATATTGACATATCAACAACTCTCACCAGGGAAAATAAAAAAATCAATACAATAACATGTGGTTATTAAATTGTGTAAGGATAAAAGAAAAAAACGACGAAGCAAAAAGCAGTATATAGTGCCCTTCGTTAACTATTACCAGAAGAGGTGATTTTTTTATTCGGATCACTTAATTGTAAGGATAAGAGCTTTATATATAAATATATAACTTTCTGATATCACAAATTACATACATTTTTAATCCTTTACAAGTTAGAGAACGAGCAATTGATTTTTTGGTGTTGGGGGCAGGAAGATTTAAAAAAAGAATATCCTGACTTGGTTGAAACTGAAAATAAATATTGTTGCACACAACATGATTGCAATGATTATAATTCTGCAAAAAAAAAGAGCAGAAACTAATTGTGTACATGCTGTAACAGCCCATCATTTGTTCAAGAACAAAGCTGTTTGTCGAAACTATAAAAGTACACGGAAAATATCTGATAGCTTTGAGCTGGGGATTTGTATTCTTTTATAGGCAAGTTTTGATTTTTATTATCTGCAATTAATGACACAGTACTGTTCTACAAAAATAAAATATAATCTCAAGAGATCTCTTTTTTATAAAACTGAAAAACCCATATTTTTTATTATTTTATTCACCAATAATAAAGCCTTGTATCATTTCCAATTGAATCAAAGTTCAACAAGCGAAGGCATTGATGACAATGTTCAAGTTCAGTCTTTTTTTTTTAATTATCTTTCAAATTGCAAATCTTTAGTATCATGATTGGATAGATTCAAAACCTGAATTTCTTTTTTTTGTCTCTAGTCGGAAACAATGAATAAACAGTAGGTATATACGATTTTAGGTTTATATTATTTATTCCGAATAAATGTATATACTTTAGATTTGTAATTTGTTGCCACCAGATTTAGTATTTTTTTCAAATACGGGTTTGTTCTGTCAAACGAACAAAATATCGTTATACCAAGAAGTTGTAGTAAATCATTTATAATACAAATGAGGTTGGGGTATACTTTAAAAATAATAGAGTTCGTCGATTTAAGAAAGAAAAAACAAAGATTTTAAAATCAATAATCTGTAGGTTGTTTTAAATTTCGAACTCTTAATAAAGTCTTAGCACTTGTGGAATTTAAAAGTTGAAAGATGACTGATGTAACAGCTTTGTAGAGATAATTTTAAATCATAAAAATTATAACTAATTGAATAATAGAATTTATATTCTAAAATATTGATTTGCGTTTATTATCTTATATTATTTTGATTAATTTTCAGTGATTGCAGATAAAACTAGTTAATGACATTCATGAAATGTAGAATAAAGAAAAAAGTACTAGGTTTATCCACCATTTTCGAGACTAAAGAATAAAAGGATCAAACAGACGTTTTAAATAAATGTTCTTTGGTTCAAATCGTAAATATCCTTTAAAGATTCAAATCATCTTAGTTGTTTTTTGTTTACAAGTATTAACAATAAAGAAAACAAAGTTTAAACGTTTTTCAAACTATTCTATGTTATTTTAATTGGATCGCAATAAATGCCTGAAATAAAGTTTTTCAATTCATTGCCAGTTATATTAATCATTTTTTAAATGTTTTTAACGTACAATTCACTGATCTACACTGACCGACACAGAAATCATGGCGTTCTAGCAAATCATGAAAAATACAAATATAGTACCGGTATACTTCAATTAAAATAAAGGTCGTCGACTTGTTGGAAAACCGATAGTATGTACAACCAATAACCTGGCGCTTATTTAACGTAAATACAATAACTTTTTGTCAGTAAAAAATCAAAGAACAAGGAAGATGTTTGATGTAACACCTTAGTAGCATGCTTTTTAATCATAAATATGAGAGTAAAATATGACTCATATTTAATTGAATTATAGCAGTTATATTTGAATAATGTATTTTCAATGTAACATTATTCTTATTGATTTTCTGTGAAAAAAAGAAAAAATGCGTCATTAATAGTTATCAAAGGTACCAATGTAGAATATAAAAATTCGAATTATTCTTTATAAAAAAATATGAGATTCTATTATTTTAACGCTAAATATACAAGTATAAGAAAGATGTCTGATGTAATAGCTTTGTATGGATGATTTTTTAATTATTTACATTCAATTTGGAAGATTGACTCATACCTAATGAAACTATATTTGATCTTGTTACTAGTTTTTTCATGTTATAAAAATGAGGAGATGTGGTATGATTTTCAATGAGTCAACTATCCACCAAAATTCAAATGAAGTTGTTGTAAGCAATTATAAGCAACCGTATGGCCCTCAACAATAGGAAATCCATACCGCACAGTATCTTAAAAAGGCCCTGGCATAGAAATATGAAACAACTAAATTGAAAAACTTACGATCTAATATATTACAAAACTTTTTACAAACAACACATGAACCAAAGACAACCGCGGAACTATAGGCTCGAGCTCCTGACAAGGGACAGGCATATCAAAATGTGATGGGGTTAAACATGATTGTGAGTTCAATACCTTCTCTCTACCTTGGGACAGTGGTGTAACAGAATGAACAGCAACTATTTAAAATCCATTGAAAAGGGTTTCTTTTATCAGATCGATACGAAACATAAACATACCAAAACAAAATCCGCGCAGGATATTTATCCATTCCTCGTCCCAAACAGAAACAACACGTTTAATAATGTCATGCGTCCGAAGCCCTTTTCTGGATTTACCTTTATTAGAAACGCTCAAACAAAATATTTGAAATCCAACGATGTATAAGTACCGAAACAGTTAAGGAGCTAAAAAAAATATAGCCAATTTCATCTCAGGTCAAGTTTGCCTGAAAGAGTTGAAACCTTAGTTTCTATTTAATTTCAAATTTATAAACGGACACTTTTAGAAAGTTTTGTTATAAATCATGTCAGTACCGAAGTACTGACTACTGACATGATGATACCCTCGGATATTGATACTAGTAGTACCCTCTACCAAGGTAATTATGATAGGAAAGACAAGCCCGGGAAAGTAGTATCAATTGGGAGATACATTCTACATGAAATCGCTACATATAAATAGAAAGTGCACAATTGTTAAGCTGAAATCATCTCTTTTGTCATAAAATCTAGTAATCAACCGACCCTCATTGTCAACTTCTAGATGTAAGTCAAGATATGAGGCAAACTTAACTGTATCTGTTGCATCCTTGCAAATATAAATAAACTCATCATAGATATCAGGATTAAAATTTTATATTACGCCAGACGCGCGTTTCGTCTACATAAGACTCTTCAGTGACGCTCGAACCAAAAAATGTCCATCAAGGAGGTTTCTTTGATGAGTTTTTTTTTCTCTAGGTTGATTTGAAAGATAGTAGGATTTATCTCTCTCTAATACAAAATACTTGTATCTACGTTGACCATTATTTTTTATGAAAAAAGGCAATATCAACTCTTTCAATTTCATTTTTTATACATGAATGGGGAACTAGCTTAAGTGCAATAAGAAAGTACATATCTGAATGTACTCTCAATTACTATCAACTTGTTCAAATCCAAAACCAACTGTTACAAAAATCATGTATCGAAGTCTAAAATATTAATCCAACATCTAAATCAATATGTAATGTAAAGACGTCAATACAACTCAGAGAAAACATGAACTTGTAAAATTATACCAACATATAGGTACCTACAGATTGCAGTACCGTGAAAGTGCATACGTGTATAACAATAATGTTAAGTATAGTTTTAATTTACTACTTTACTGATAACAAAATATATACTTATACAAAGATAAGCAATATTCAAAGATTTTGTTAAAGCTTTTTGTTAACCTTTCAAAGAAGTTTATTAAACTGATTGATATGTTTACCCAGATCGTATATTAACTTCTGTGCTCGGTAATTTTGGCAGTATATATGTAGAGGATTATTTTAAGAAAAATCAACATCAAGATGTTAGTGTTGTTTGAGGTTATACATTAAGTGAAAAAAAAACGTACTGAATAAATAAAGGCAACAGTAGTATACTGCTGTTCAAAACTCATAAATCCATGGACAAAAAACAAAATCGGGATAACAAACTAAAACCGAGGGAAACGCATTAAATATAAGAGGAGAACAACGACATAACACTAAAATGTAACACACATAGACAAAATCCCACGAGAATAACAAATATAACATATATATATAACATCAAAACCAAATACATGAATTTGGGATAGACAAGTACCGTGACACGTCTTATCGCAATGTGAAAGTTAGACCAAACACTGTGATTCATAACAGCATAGGACTAAGTAAGTTAGGGGCATAGATGGTGTCCATAGGATTAACAACAATCTCTCGATAAACTTTATTGCCAAAACGTTCATACATGTTGTTAAGGAGAACGTTTATGGCATTAATCATCTCTTATTCCTCCAGTATGTATATCTTGCATATTTACAACAAAAAAGCTTTATTATTTAATTTTTCTCAAAGCCGTCATATTTGAAAAAGCAAAACAAACGAAGAACCTAAAAACAAAAGGACAACAAGTATAGCAAAGGTCGGGCAGGAAATTATTCATGAGGGAAATACATTCTTCCTTAATTCAAACTGATTTTCAAAATGTTGCTTACACAATATTTGTATAACGGTTTGTCGATACATTGGTCTCGAAATAATCAGATTGATATTTTTAAAAAGTGGGTTATACATGAAATATTCAAATGCGATTTACCTTTTTTAATACATAATGTATTGCCAGACAATAGAAAGAAAACAATTATCCTGAAAAGTTAGATAACAATTGTTGTATAATAAGCTGCTATACGCGATAAGAAATGTCTTGAAACAACCGAAAAAAATACCACACCTTTCGATGTATGTTGGTCACAAGTGAAAAATCTGTAATTGAGAGGTCGTTGTTTGCTGCTTTTTATCATATTTTTTTTTCGTTTATTGTTTTGTATAGTGTGTACTGGTTTTGTGCTGTTGCATCACTGTCCTATGTTAGGAGGAGGGTTTGATGCCATCTAACTAGTTTAACCCCGCCATATTTGGTATGCTATTGTCCTTAGTCAAGAGCCTGTTATTCAATGGTTGTCTTGTGTTGCTGTAAAACATTTTTATTCGTGCATTATTTTGTACATAAATTAGGCAGTTAGTTTTTCTCGTTTGAATTGTTTGACATTTGCTATTTATGGTGGTTTTAACGCTATGCGGTATGGGCTTTATTATAGTTTAAGTCCGTACGGTGACTAATGATTGTTATATAAATACGATTAGTGTTGTATCTCATACTTTCTATATATGGCAAAATATACCTTCGAATGTTTATTTATCAATGCTATAATTAATTCAGTGACCATGCCATGATTACACATTGAACTGTTGCAGAATATCTAAAATATACATTAAGAATATATATAGTTGCTTACATCCTTTTGGACTCCGTTAGATAGTTATCTCAATCGCAGTTGAGCATTTCTTTCTATTTTCATAGGTATTAGAAAACACTAGTGTGCCATATTTGTCCTATTTAGTTAGTCAACAATCAACTTTTGCTTACCATACAAACAAAACTGATTTGAAATTAATCAAAGAAAGAGGTGGAAGTCTTTTTTTGTCACATCTGGTAAAAAAAATGTAGGTGTAATATAAATAATATTCATAATCTTTCATTCTGTATGTAATTGAATTTGGATAGGCATGGCGTGTACAACAAGCTACATTTACAGGCAAATCATGTTTTATTTGATGATCTTCTTTTTTGCAGTTTCTTCAAGTAAGAAATTTATTTTATATTCTTATTATCAAGTTAATTATTTTGATGTAAATTAACTAAAAATTTGCAAAAAAACGTTTTTTGTGTGTTCTTTACAAGGATATTTAAGCAAACTTAGAATAGGACACTACGTGTCAGTACATCATGTTTTGTTAATATTGATCAAAAATGTAAAATATGCTACACACAGAAACAAGTGATCAGTATGCTGGAATTTCATATTGACAACATATTTGATTAATTTTGGAGGTGGATTTTTTCAACAAACTGGCGGAATTCTTATGGGTACTGACGATGTTTATTATCTTAATTACGTGTTTGATAGTTCTGTTTATTTCTCTTTGTATATTGTAAAATTTAACCGTCAATTTTTGGTAAAACAATTTTTGCGTTGCTAGATATTTATACATCCCGCCATTCTGGTATTTTGCTATGGATTTTTTTTGTATTCTTGTCTTTTATTTTGCGCATGTACTTTGTCTATAGAGTGTCTACATGCCATTTCGTTTTTCTTTTTATAGTGATTTCAATTGTAACGGAATCAATTAGGAGATAACTGTATTGTATTTTAAGCTCCGACGGCATCAATTGGGGATTTGATGGTCGCAAATTAAGTTTACTGGCGACGCGTTAGCGGAGACAGAAAACGGGTATTTGCGACCATCAAATCCCAAATTGATGCCATCGGAGCTTAAAATACAATATTGTTATCTCCATTCTAATGAAACTGACAGAAAACAACGTTAAAACATGTATTTAAAATCTGTCATATGCCGTCTGCGCTTGCGCGTACGTCCCATAGCATCAATTGTCAATTGATGCCATGTAAGAAAGTGACGTTATCCAATCAAAAAGAACGTTACAAACGATGTTGCATTAGAATAACGTATTGACTGTAGTACTTATCAGATTGTACCAGAATTTTTGGCCTTTATACCTATTATGTTTGTTAGATTTGCTAAAACATTATGTTTGTTAGATTTGCTAAAACATTATGTTTGTTAGATTTGCTAAAACATTATGTTTGTTAGATTTGCTAAAACATTATGTTTGTTAGATTTGCTAAAACATTATCTTTGTTAGATTTGCTAAAACATTATGTTTGTTTGATTTGCTCAACAAATGCCGATATTACAATGTGTAATGGAATATTATGCGACTGTCATACATTGATAGGTTTAGCTAGCTAAAAAACAGAATTTAATTCACTATTTTTTACATAAGGAAATGCTTAGGTTGGTCCCCTCCGTAAAACATTCAGTATGCCTTCGGAATATACAAATATCAATTAATTAAGTATTGTCAAGAATTTCAATAACGGCCGGGAAACAGACTAGGAAATGCTTGTCCCATGTCAGGAATTTGATAGTTGTTTTCCATTCGTTTGATGTGTTTAATATTTTGGTTTTGCCGTTTTGTAAGGTATTTCCGTTTTGAATTATCTCTGGAATTTGGTATATAAGTTAAATCCCTTTTACTGTCCACATTTTTTGTTATGATATATAGTCATACTGTTTAGTAATGCCGATAGATAAGCATATGCTTTTACTGTAAATTGCTGAAGACTACGACATGAATACAATTCGGTTTCACTTTTTTATTTGTCTATAACTATCTATCGTATTTTTACACTATAGGAATTATAACAATTATATATATATATATATATATATCAGTATTTAGTTTTTCGTTTGATTATTTATCTTCAGATATGTGGGTATTCAGCTATAAGCTTTACTTAAAAATAAATTCGTCACATTTTACTTCCATGCATAGAAAAATAAGAATATGTGGTATAAATGATTGTAAATGAGAACATTTTTTATTCATTTTTTCATTTGTCATACTATCAGTTACTTTGGTGTAAACAGTGGTTCAACGCTGTTTAAAACTCATACACTCTGATTACCACAAGATAAAAAAAAATATTTTTATAAAGCATGACTTTACTCGTTATCGTTTACTCGTTATCAAACCGCGCTGGTAAAACTTCAACGTCAACATTTCTTCATCCCCATAGCTTTTGCGCATCGTCAATTGGTACCTTTTTTGAATTGTTCTTTTTCTGTTTTCTATTTATTTGATTTTACCTACTTTTGAATGCTTTCAAAAAATCTTAAACAAACAATAAAGTGAATGGAAGAATCGAGTTCCAATGTCCTCGCGTTGCACAAATTTAATCTGTTCTGTTAAGGGGCATTAAATATATACATTTTTTTTCTATAAAATATTAAAAATATACTTTTTCACTTTTTTTGGTCTTTTGGAAAATGTTGTTTGTGCTGTTTTTATACCCTTCTACAACGAAATTTGTTTTACATGCACACGTATGAAAATTGCGGTTTTTATCCAACGCAATCATAGGTTTGAACGTAGTTTTCAATTTAGACTCGTTTATATTTTTTCGTTTTAGCTTGTATCATATTTTCCCTTCGGTTTATATGATCCGTTCATCCTACATTGACTCTTAAAATTAAAGAGTCTATCTAAAAATGAGGGTACTTTTTATATGGCCTTCCAAATACCGTTTCGATCCCTAACATTACTGAAGAGACATTTATTGTCGAAATCCGGATCTGGTGTACTAAATGAATATTGACACCGTATGTTTGTGGCATAACATCGTGGCCACAAGTTAGAAAAAAAAATTCTGTTTAGTATTAAATTTATATTAAGATTTATTTTGTTACATCTTGTGGTCAATTTTATTTGGCAATCGTCAATGGCAGTCAGCAGGGTTAAAGAACATCAGTTGTTCGACCTGTTAGTCAAATGTGTATTGTTTAAATATACTTTTTCACTTTTTTGGTCTTTTGGAAAATGTCTTTGTGCTGTTTTCATACCCTTCTACAACGAAATTTGTTTTACATGCACACGTATAAAAATTGCGGTTTTTATCCAACGCAATCATAGGTTTGAACGTAGTTTTCAATTTAGACTCGTTTATATTTTTTCGTTTGGGCTTGTATCATATTTTCCCTCCGGTTTATATGATCCGTTCATCCTACATTGACTCTTAAAATTCAAGAGTTTATCTAACAATGAGGGTACTTTCTCTAAAAATGAGGGTACTTTTTATATGGCCTTCCAAATACCGTTTCGATCCCTAACATCACTGAAGAGACATTTATTGTCGAAATCCGGATCTGGTGTACTAAAGAAATATTGACACCGTATGTTTGTGTCATAACATCGTGGCCACAAGTTACAAAAAATTTTCTGTTTAGTATTAAATTTATATTAAGATTTATTTTGTTACATCTTGTGATCAATTTTATTAGGCAATCGCAAATGGCAGTCAGCAGGGTTAAAGAACATCAGTTGTTCGACCTGTTAGTCAAATGCGTTTTGTTTAAATATACTTTTTCACTTTTTTTGGTCTTTTGGAAAATGTTGTTTGTGCTGTTTTTAGACCCTTCTGCAACGAAATTTGTTTTACATGCACACGTATAAAAATTGTGGTTTTATCAAACGCAATCATAGGTTTGAACGTAGTTTTCAATTTAGACTCGTTTATATATATATATATACATTTAAGGGATAAAACTATTTAAAAAATAGTTGATCGGCACTGATTTTTAAATTTGTCTGAGACGTTGCTGATAAGACACTAGAGTATAGATTAGACTAAAAAGCTGGCATGTAATGTACAACTGAGTGTACATTTTTTGTACTAACGATGCCATTATCTATATTGTAATAAAGGTTTAAACGGCAAAACCCTTTTTAAAAGAGTGGATCGGCATAGATTTTTGACCTCCTTTGCGGCATTGCGGATATAAACCTAGATTATAAGTTTTATAAAAATCAGGCAATATATGAAGTATTTCAAAGGGCATAACTCTTTGAAAAATGGTTGATCGGCACTAATGTTCGAACTCGTTTCAGACATTTCTGATATACACCTACAATATAAGTTTCATTAAAATCTGACAAGAATTCGGTACCCATTAGAGGGCTAACAATGTAGTTTTCCATATCATTAAAGCCTTAAATTGGCTTGGCATAAATCTTTTCAAAATAGTTGATTGGCACTTATTTTTGAACTCGTCCGCAACATTCTGATATGAACCGTTATATAAGTTTCATAAAAAAAACTGACAAGAAATGTATACAAAAGAGTGCGAACGATTCAACTTTACATAGAAATAAGGTTTTACAAAGGGGCACAACTATTTTAAAATTGTTGATCAGCACTGATGTTTGAACTCGTTCGAAATAAATCTATGACATGAGTTTTTAAATAATGAAGCAAGAATTGTGCAATTGAGAGCGGTAACAAAACCGAACTTTGTATCACATTTTGTGTTCCTTATATTTTTTAAGGCATTTATCTGTTTTGAAATATGATTCCATAGTCATTTATCTTTAATCAACGTATCAACAGTTTTTTTTCTTTGTCAAAAAGTTTTCTGACAAAGGTACAAACTCTGAATATTGAGGAAACGTTTTGCGACTACATGCATTTGGAAAAAAAGAAACGTTAAATGTATTTGTACAATATAATAACAAATCTATTAATTCCAGGTCAGACCGAGTTTCCCTGCACATTTCCGTGTGATTGGATTAATAAGACGTTCACGTTTTATCGTAATAAATCCAACAGTATTGAATCTGTGACAAGTATGACTTTCAATGATGATGGAACGACAGCAACAATCTTTTCGACGGTAAAGCTGCAGTGTTTTCAAATATCGGAACAGTTCCTTATCACGAGGTTTATCAGGTAATGATGCACTGTTTTGTTAATGACAATATATATGTAATGTTCGGTAAAGATTTTCTTTGGTGGCGGATTTGTAAGATTGGAAAGGAGGGGTTGAGACGTTGTCTGTTTCATTCCTGCAATCGGCTTATAATATTATTATTACAGATTTAAAACAAAACTAAACAGGAATGTTATTTGCGCCAGACCTTTCTTTTATTTGATATGCTGATATTAAAATAATGTCATTTCACTGAACAAATAATGGCTATTGTGAACATATTCATACACCTTAAATAATATACATGATACCAGATTCCACCCTAGGTTAAATTATTAACTTGCCTTATAGCAAAAATTAAAAATTCTGCTGAAGCGAAAACGAAACTTTACAAGAAATAAAAATTATGATGATCAGCTACATACAGATATAACTGTTCGAATGGCATATCCGTCGTACGGAGCTATTGACATATATGCATTACTGAATTACAAATTACATCATTATATTAAACTAGCGACTTATTGCTTCTTCAGCTCCAGTAATGAAAACAGCGACAGATCTTGGTTTTTCTGTATTCCTATCTTCTACACTTCTGGACAATCAAATTTTACCATGCATTTTAAAGGTAAGCTAACCAAAAAAAAAATATCACACCATCTCACCTAATTCGTCAAAGTAACAGGACTGGAACAAATTGCCATTGATATCAATTTTTTTTTAGACAAAGACATCATATTTTACAATGTTTTAGGAAATTGACGAATCTTTCATAACATAAATATTTGCTGGAGTGCTTTAAAAAAAAACAAATTTTAAATCCTGCATCTTTCTATAAGTCCTTATAAAAACTCAATTTCTTTTACCACAACTTATTACGGATACCATCACGAGTTGGTTGACCGTAATGGAACAACCGTTTCACAGATGATATCGGATATGTTCCTTATGTCGTTACTACAATACCCTTCCATTTTCACGAATGAGACCTACCGAATTAAACTATTTACCTGATTTTTAATAACATAAACAACACGACGGGTGCCACATGTGGAGCAGGATCTGCTTACCCTTTTGGGGCACCTGAGATCACCCCCAGTTTTTGGTGGGGTTCGTGTTGATTAGTCTTTAGTTTTCTATGTTGTGTCTTCTGTGTTATTGTTTGTCTTCTTATTTTTAGTCATGGCGTTGTTTTCGATCTATGAGTTTGACTGTCCCTCTGGTATCTTTCGTCCCTCTTGTATGAAAAAAGCAATGTTATAAACTTTGAATTTCAACTTTGTTATTTGGAAACTCTTGTGAACCGATAAAGATTGTAACTTCCTATACATATTAACAACATTTCTTTTAAGCATATGTCTTTAACTTCCAATCAAAAACAAAATGGCGCCTACGCAGTTAACTGGCATCTATACAAACATTGTCCATGTTTAACCTGAAATGTATAGAAGTATTGACTTAAACTGTCGTAATATCTATTCAATGATGTGGTATAAGTACATTTAGATATTATATAGATAAGAAGATGTGGAATAACTATTCTTTTTTCGTATATGATTCAATGTTTAACTACAATTGTTCATGTTATCTACTTGCAGATGGTTTCACATATAATGTAACATAAAAGTGAATTTCTTGACTTTTACCATAACATATTGAGGTGAATTTAAAATTACTAGAAGACCTCTATAACCCCCAGACAGTAGTCGAAACGGTTATTCCGATGTATATATGTATAGCCTTTTTTTGGGGTCTGAACATGAAAATAGTAAAGTTTAGTTAAGATTAATTATTCAACTTTTTTTCAGATATATGACCTAAACATGTTTAGGTTTCTTTTTAAGGTATAGACCATTCGGATTTCGCCATAATATATGAGGATTTTGTGAAAATGTAAATGTCAAGCAATGAGAATGACATGAAAACAAAACTAAAAATAAGTAGTTCATGTTGCTACAAAATTCCTCCAACTGCTGAAAAAATTTCCTCTAGGGGAATATCTCAACCAATCGAATCATCCGATCCCTCTTCCGGCAAACTGCTGTAGCCTGTAATTTATTAATTGTTCTAACGTTGAGTTTCCGTATCCTCTTTTAAAGTTTGTGAAGGTTGTCAAAGTTTAATCGAGAGGCAATTTGTCCACACTTTGCTCACAAGGATCAGACAACATTCGATTCTACTGTCTTTTCTATTAAATAATACAACAGCAAATGAAATTTATGCCCTAAATGTTTAAAGATCACATCAATACGACAAAACCAATGGATCCTGAATGGACTTTAATAGAAAGTATAATGGTTTGTTTTTATATTCTTGTAAGCAACCCATGGACACATGATCTGTCTGTCAATTAAATCGTCAATAGGGCGTATTAAGTTGATCAGTTGACCTCTTAAGTGATGCCGTGGTACAATTATCCAAACATACCTAATAGCGTACAGACCACTTGAAGTATTAGTATAATAACAACTGATGTGTTATATTTGTTTTTCTTACAAGAGTATAAAAATCTACCTAAGATAAATCTGGTGTCCTTTTCTGAGCATCCCTCTGGGCAATTAGCAAACATATTTTTTTGTTTGTTTTACAAATATTTTACAAGGTATCATTTCATATACAACAAAACTATTTAAAATTTTTAAATTCTAAAATCAATTTAAAAAATTAAAAATCGTAAAGTGTATTTAAAATCTGTTTAAAATCAAGAGCAATTAGTTATACTGATTTGATAGGACAATTTGTGTTTTGGGGATTTGTATAGAAAGATTAAGGCACGTGATTCCCCCCTTTTTTTGACATTTCAGAAGTAATATTTAAAGCAATTGCCTTATGTTTAGCTAATTCTTTAGAAAAAATTAAGTTTCCCCTATTTAACAAAAATCGTCAATGTCACTGTATATTAACGAAAAAAAAATGTTCCATGAACCCAGTATTCATATTGAAATTTGAAAGATAATTGGACCAGAGGTCTTTTACAGAAAAATATGTATAGGAACATTTAGATACTCTATTCTTCCTTATCTCAGGAAATTAATTTTGAGTGCAAAAAAAGTTTGCTGAACTGAACAAAAGATGTCACTGCCCATACAAAGGTTTATCCCCTCAATCAACCTTATAAAATAATTTTCGTGCAACCATTGTCAAGTTTAAGTAACAAGTCTGAGTAACAGCTATATATTAGAACATTTTTTGTTTTATCTTGTTTGATATTATCTTTATGAACAACATTTACTTTTAGATCGTGGAAGGTCTCTTTTCAATCAAACAGTAGCCTTAAATAAAACTCAGTTGTGTGAGATCTGTGGAACAGGGATTTTTACGGGTTTTGAAACAGTCTTAGCATTAGGTAACATTATTTATTTAAGATTACCATCATCTGCTATTATTAAATTCGAAATAGTATATAATGGACCTGAAGATTTTAAACCAACATACCAGCTTTCTTCTGTAATGATTATTATCTGGCAATGTGGTATATTTGCCTCGATATATTAATTCATGTATTATTTGTTTTCAAATGGTTTGCTATTAATAAGCAATGTTTATAGGACGTTATCATATGCAACATTTGTCTTTTTGTGGCTAAAACATGTAGGCAATTCTTATGGGCAATTCCTAAAGCCAATGCATTTTTTTACCATGATACCTTTATACTTATCATTAGTATGTGTTTGGTTGTAATATAATATTCAAAATAGGAAAAAGACAGCGTCATGATCAAATATCTTTGTTTCAACCTTAGTACATAAACAGCATGTATCATTCGCATTTCTTCATTTGTACTTCAATAATGAATCATGTTTCGTAAATGGAAAGTCCTTTTTTCGAATATTTTACGAATGCAATCATAAAAAATGCTGATTATGACGAATTACCCCAAGGACAAATGGATTTCAATTTTCGATGCTACTGTTTTTCCTTGATTGTGTATGCCCGATAAAAAATTGCAATCATCCTTCGATTTTACTCCCCTCGGAAGCATGCTTAATTTAACTTTTTGAAAAACTTTTTTTTTTCATTCTGTAGCAACTGCAGATATCAATTTTTGAGGTAAAGATCGTGTTTCGTTTGGTTGAGTTTTGATGATGTGTTAAGTGAACTGTCCTGTAGTAATGGTACTGCTTACTCCTGATCCTGATTTTTTCCAGTTCAAAAAGATTGGCTGCTCATGATTAAAAAACCATCGCCAAAACTATTTTTATTTCATTGTAGAGGCACGATTAGTTATGGAATATGCATCATCTATAGGAAGTGCATATAATTCTATAGCACCGGAGTTTAA
Source organism: Mytilus edulis (assembly GCF_963676685.1). Lineage (NCBI taxonomy): Eukaryota > Metazoa > Mollusca > Bivalvia > Mytilida > Mytilidae > Mytilus > Mytilus edulis. Next base: position 44,011,091 of record NC_092349.1, on the reverse strand, counting down.
GGTTCATTGATGCGCTTTTTTTGTGCAAATTTATTATTTGTAATATGTTGGGGTTTTTTTTGTGCGAGTTCACTGTCACTGTACGATAACACTATAATTGTTCTATTCCAGGCATGTATATCCTAAGTAGTATTACGATTATCGCTTATAATGCTTCTTACAATAATTTGTTATAAATTTACCTTTTATATTTGAAAGTCGACTAATAGTAGTTATTGCCATCTGGTTATCTTGTTGCTTTAAAAAAAAACTTTTTTTTACAGAACAACCATGTAAGTACAGTTATCATTTTATTTTGAGACACATATTTACATTATATACTTTTGCACCTTTTACATTATGGTCTTTAAAGTTTTCATTTCCCTGAAATTGACTTTACCATATCAGCGTAATGGAAGTGACGTTTATCAATATTTCAATTTGAGCGTCACTGATGAGTCTTATGTAGACGAAACGCGCGTCTGGCGTACTGGCGTACTAAATTATAATCCTTCTAATAGATATAAGAAGATGTGGTATGAGTACCAATGAGACAACTCTCCACCCAAGTAACAATTTGTAAAAGTAAACCATAGATCAGAGTAAGGTCTTCAACACGGATTCTTAGCTCAGATCGAACAGCAAGCTATTCAGAATTTGGTGATTTTTTCTCCTAATCTTTACCGTATAATGTTATTGTGCACCTCATTTTGTTTTTATTCCGAATTATTTGTTTTGGTTCCACTCAGGTCTTTGCAGTTACTATATATGGTGGAGGTACATAATTTGTATCTGCCACTTGTGAGAAATAACTCACACTCAGAATTATTTCCCCTTGACAAATCATGAATGTTTCATTGCTTTTATTGGGTAATACTTTCTTTTAATCTCCAAATTATCTTGAAACGTTTCTGTGTGTGTTACATTTTAATGTTGTGTCGTTGTTCTCCTCTTATAATTAATGCCTTTCCTCAGTTTTAGTTTGTTACCCCGATTTTGTTTTTTGTCTATAGATTTAAGAGTTTTGAACAGCGGTATACAACTGTTGCCTTTATTTATAAATTGATTATATTGAAATTTTTTCGAATATTGCAATATTATTTCATTGAGCACTTTTTACTGATGTTATCCTTATTATTGACTTGTTTCCCGTGGTAAATACAGAAATGTATTGCATTAATTTGAAGCTTGGTACTATTTATTCGAGTAGCTGTAATTTTAGTTTATCTGATGTTTTTAACGCTGATATTGTGCATAGAAATAAACATAACGCTCGTTACCAATTAAGGATGTTCGCAAGCTTGTTAAAAGACTCACCAATTGAAAGTATATAAGTAAAGGATCTGAAAAAGAAGATCATAATAAAGGGACCGTGTGCTTGTTTTCGGGTTATAAGCCATTACAAATTTATGGGGAAATGATTCTTCATAGATTGTTCATACATCTATTATTGACACCTTTTTCATTCAAAAACTATAAAACAACTACAAGGATTGTATAAGATTTCTAAATATGTATTTTTAAACTATATTAAAATAAAAGCCACTTTATGATCAAAGATTTTCGAGATTATCATCGACACAAGAGAATATGCTATATCTTCAAGTTGTCATTACACAACATGAAGAAATTATGAAGCAAACACTGGAATTTTTAGATGTGTATGCTACATGTATGTTTATAAAGGAGCTATTTTATTATATTCAGTGTATTTTCCTGGATACTCAGAAAGTATTTCACAGGGATACTTTATTGAAGCTTGGACAATGAAGTAAAGTTGTAACAAGCTATTTGAAGAATAAAGAATATTTATTTGTTGTAAAAGAAAAAGAAAAAAGAAATTATGAAGAGTTATACATGTTGCTACGCATTCTACAGATTACAATCGACCTTCAGATTTAATTTCAAAAGAAGACTACCAATGAGAACACTATCCACTAGAGACCAAATGACAAAGATATTAACAAATATAGGATACCGTAAAGCCTTCAACAACGAGCAAAGTCCATACCATATAGTTAGCTATATAAGGCCCCGAAATGACAAATGTGAAACTATTCAAACGCTAAAACTAACGGCTGAATTTATGTATAAAATGGTAAACGAAAAATAAATATGGTACACAGCACAAACCACAACCACTGAATTGCAGGCTCCTGACTTGATACAGGCACATACAAAATATAGCGGGGTAAAACTAGTTTGGACGCATCAACCCCAATATCCCTCCCCCTAACCGGGGACAGACTAGCTATCTTAAACAACAAAGATTAGAGTCGAACGTACCTGGCACGTCAAATTTCCATGAGTACAAAGAAAATGGATAGCAATGTATTTTAAACCAAATTATAAGTATAGAACATAACAGTAAGATATCAAACTTACTGAAGCTTAAACAAACTTTTTGTTGCAACCAAAATACAACCGTTTCGAATTGATTACTTGTATATAGAGAATATCATATGGCTTTTTTAACATCACATCCGTATCAATCGGAGACACCAATATAATCCCAAGAACTCTGCTCGAGGGATTATATTGGTTGAATGTTGAAACGGTGTGTGATATTGAACACGCCATATCATATACACTTTACTGAATACCTCACGTAGATGTTATTTTGAGACATGACGTCATACAGATAAGGGGTTTGATAAAGCCTTTACAACTGTGACAGATATTGATATCATCACGGAAAGCTGATACAGAACGATTGCCATTGACCGTATTACACATAAAATTTATCTGTATTTACCACTAAGTATATAATATAGTTATTTGTCATATGTTTGATGTCTAAAAAACAATTTCAGCTCCAGCGCCAAATGTAATACCTCCTGCTCCTTGTGAAGCTCCATCTAACTGTCAATCAGATAGTGGCATCGTCTGTCCGCAAGGAGGGAGTATTCCAAAAGAATGTTTTGACGATACGACCACTACAGACAAAACAATCACGACTACTGTAGCACATACGACCATAACCACTTCAGACACTCCAACAACGAGTTCACAAACACAACCTACCACGACCACTTCAGACATTCCAACCACGAGTTCACAAACACAACCTACCCCGACCACTTCAGACACTCCAACCACGAGTTCACAAACACAACTTACGACGACCACTTCAGACAATCCAACCACGAGTTCACAAACACAACTTACCACGACCACTTCAGACAATCCAACAACGAGTTCACAAACACAACCTACCACGACCACTTCAGACACTTCAACCACGAGTTCACAAACACAACCTACCACGACCACTTCAGACACTTCAACCACGAGTTCACAAACACAACCTACCACGACCACTTCAGACACTCCAACCACGAGTTCACAAACACAACCTACCACGACCACTTCAGACACTCCAACCACGAGTTCACAAACACAACTTACCACGACCACTTCAGACAATCCAACCACGAGTTCACAAACACAACCTACCACGACCACTTCAGACATTCTAACCACAAGTTCACAAACACAACCTACCACGACCACTTCAGACACTCCAACCACGAGTTCACAAACACAACTTACCACGACCACTTCAGACAATCCAACCACGAGTTCACAAACACAACCTACCACGACCACTTCAGACAATCCAACCACGAGTTCACAAACACAACCTACCACGACCACTTCAGACACTCCAACAACGAGTTCACAAACACAACCTACCACGACCACTTCAGACAATCCAACCACGAGTTCACAAACACAACTTACCACGACCACTTCAGACAATCCAACAACGAGTTCACAAACACAACCTACCACGACCACTTCAGACACTTCAACCACGAGTTCACAAACACAACCTACCACGACCACTTCAGACACCCCAACCACGAGTTCACAAACACAACTTACCACGACCACTTCAGACAATCCAACCACGAGTTCACAAACACAACCTACCACGACCACTTCAGACACTATAACCACGAGTTCACAAACACAGCCTACCACGACCACTTCAGACACTCCGACCACGAGTTTACAAACACAACCTACCACGACCACTGCTGTCAATCCTACAACCACTCGAGCTAAGAAACCATGTGGTAGGAGAGGTCGATTCCACAGATATGGTCAATAAAAGTAGTACATTAAAACAAATGTATTAACATTGAATATAGAGAAAATAAAAACATCCTATAATGCACTAAATGACGTTTTTCAACATTAAATTGCAGTCATTTAGTTTTTTGGGTTTATCAGAATTAAACTTTTAGCTGACGTCTACTTTTTCACCTTTAAATCCGAATAATCAATGTTTAAGGTAGGCTGGTACTCTCCCTTACAACGTTAACATACGGGTATCTGAGTCATCCTTGTTTTCAGAGCAAAACAGGTAAAGGACAGGGAACAAGTTTATGTCAGTTGCTGTCAAATATAAAGTACAGATTTTCAGTATTCTAAGTTGTAATGTCGTAACCTACAAACCCCTTCCCTTTTCACGAATGTGACCTATCGAATAAGACTATTTACCGGATTTGTAATAACATGAGTAACACGACGGGTGTCACATGTGGAGTAGGATCTGCTTACCCTTCCAGAGCACCTGGTATCACCTCAAGTTTTGGTGGGGTTCGTGTTGTTTTCTATGTTGTGTCTTGTGTACTATTATTTGTCTGTTTGTCTTTTTCCTTTTTAGCCATGGCGTTGTCAGTTTATTTTCGATCTATGAGTTTGACTGACCCTCTGTTATCTTTAGCCGCTCTTCTTTAATATACCTACATTCAGTTGTTTTCTCGCAAAACGACAGGTCATTCATTCGAAGTATCAACCCGGACGATACCAAGGTTTCATTAAAATTTTCTTCAAAGCATAAAATAGTTACCTACATAAGGTCATTATTTTCCCGATTAAAATGCAAACTTTAATTTACTTAATCATTAAATTCGCTTGGTAGATATCGTGTGTTGTTGCCAATTGAGGGTTCACTTTTTTATTTTCCATATTTCGCAGGTGTCAGGCAGAAACAATCCTTTCCTCTGTTTATTGGACTAAAATACGTAAAATTGACGTTGGCACACATTTTTACTATCAAAACAAATAATATGAAGTTTAGTTAATGTATCGCTATAATAGAGGGGTACTATGTAAGATGAATTTGATAATGCAAAACTTTTCGCAAAAAAACCCAGGTTTAACACATTTGTGAGTAACATTGGGAAATTCTTATGTATTCACATTATATTTAAAAATTTACTTTGACCTATGGATATTCGTTTTTCGTGTTACATGTACGTGCATCAGGATTTCGTGCTCTCTTCGTGCAAGTTCTGTTTTTTTTTATTCATTTGTATAAACCTTTTACTCTATCTAATGATCAAATGGATAAATATTCCTCATTTCTATAGAATCCCTGACAAAAGAGAGAAAATAATTATTCTGAATTGATCGTTTAAAAAATTGTTGAAAAAACAATCTGCTTTTAATCTAGTTCTTTATTTATTCAAAGAGGATTGCAAACAGCCAGAGCCTTCGTGTTGATCTGCTTTTCTGCGATGAAAATGTCATAAAAATAAACCAAACAAATATAAACATACTTTAGCATCCATGTTCATAAACAAAGTTGATATAGTTAATTACTTACAAATGACTTGTAGTTTTCATACACCGTAACAATTCATTTGTGTCTTGCTTCATGTAGTAACAGTAATATTTTTTTGAAACTGGACAATGATTTCTAAACTTTATATATCTAGATTATAAGTGAGTTTTATTACACATTATAAATGAGCCGTATGGTGTATTAAAACCTGGACACTTTAGCAAAAAATATCCCACTTTAGTGTGGTTGGTTAAATAGGATAGAAATACTGTAAATTTTTCGCAGAAAATCTTATTTGTTGATGCTTTATAACATGTATAAGTCCGATAATGCATACCTTTAGATTTTTCTTGTCATATTATTTACCTCGGGATGTTATACTTCAAGAAAAACCTTAAAAATATGCATTAATTATAATATAAATTAAGAAATATTTGATAATCTAAGTTTCAAACTCCCTCAGGCTAAGTTGAACTTAAACTTAGGTCTTGGTCATTCTTTCAAGTAACTTTTCTATTAATATAACACGCCTAATGTATGGAAGTATACATAAACAATTGGCGTTCACATTTGTGGGTGTGTGTTTACATTAATGTGAAGGTCAATTTAAACAATCGCTTTTGAAAACACAAAATTATCAATTGCTTATTTAATTTTTGGGTATTAGGGTGCATGGGGTTTTAAAATATTTCATTTCTAGTATTTCTTTTTTTCTGTAAAGTTGCATTCAAATCAAACAATTATTACGTCTGGACATACAGAAAAACGTGATGACTGGTAAATGGTGTAATAATCTCCATACCATTCCGGTGCCACTGAGATCGCGCCCGAATTTTGTTGGGGTTCGTTTCGCTCAGTCTTTGGGTTTTCTATATTGTGTTCTGTATACTGTCGCTTTTCTTTGGTCTCTTTCTTGTTTTTGTCATGCCATTGTCAGTTTATTTTCGACTTACCAGTTTGAATGTCCCATTAGTATCTTTCACCTCTCTTTTTGGGTTGCTGCATTTCCAGAGTTCCCGGATGAAAATTTCAGGGACTGAATTTCGGCTCTCCCTTGACACCATTGGCGAGTATGCCTTTGGTCTTGAGGAAACGATGATAGTCCTTCGGAAGGGGACGATAAATGGCAGACCCGTGTTAAGAGAGAGCCATATCTCTTGCACGTTAAAGACACCCTTGTAGATTTCGAAAAAGAGTAGGCTAATGCCGCTACAAGGCAGCACTCGCACCCGAAAATTGGAAAGGGATTAATATAAGTTGCAAAATTTGTTTCCCAATCCATTATAAATAAATATGTTTAAACATATTATATGGTCCAGATATGACGAAAGGTAACATACATTATGCTTTACGATTGCATTTTTGAAAACCTGTGTTCACTGAAATTCAACATACAGAAAGGAATTGGTTGCACAAAAAAACAATGGTGTTTATTTGAACAAATATTTTGACTATGCCAAGTATGAGAATCTTGACAATTTTATGTAACACAGAGTGCATTTCAATATAGGGCAGATACCGACCTATTAAATCATTTACAATTTGAAACATTTTTTTGTTGTTCACTTTTTGTATATAAATCCGGCCGTAATTTTTTCTTGTTTTACATGTATCATTTCAGGTCCTCTTATATATGTAGCTTGCATTCGGTATGGGTTTTGATAATTGTTGAAGGCCGTACAATAACCTATATGTGCTAAATTATACGTTCTTTCGACTCCAGTGGAGAGTTGTCTCATGGTCAATCATACAACATCTTATTGTCATATTAAGTGATTAGCTTAGCTAGACTGGTAAACAAATGGTTTACTACAAAATGTAAGTCTGGCACTTATCTGAATTTTTTTATTGACTGATAGTTCTACTACTCATGATGTTCATAATGATCGAAATAGGTCCGGTAAGGGACGATTCTGGCCTAAAAATTCAGGTTCATCTGATGAAACATTTTGGACACTTTTTTTAAAACTTAAGTGCCTACTTAAGTAAATTCAATTAGTTTATGTGAAAGATTTGAACTGATTTAGTAATAAAATCTAAAAGTAAGCTTGAATATAAAAAAAATTCAATCAAATATGCCAAAACATGTCACTTTTCAGATGGTTTTTGTCAAAAATGAAAGTGCCCGCATTCGTGTTCATCTTCAATCTTTATATACATGTATGGTATGTATTATCATCAAATATAACTCATATTTATAAATATAAAATGAATGAACACAAATGCGGCCTTTTCTATTTAAAACGGAAACCGTCTAAATTCTAAAATTGTGAAGATTTCAGTAATTTAGCATGACTTTATGATGCTAGTACTCGATACATGTACATTGTATTGTCAAAAACAGCCGATATTTATGTAACAGAAGTATTATACTTTCCAATAAATAGGTTAAGTTTACATTTTAACAATTTTGTAAAACTGCTATATTTTGGGACCAAAAAGGGGTAATACGACGCTCCTTAAATCGTATACTGGTAGAATGCACGACATATATTATGTAACCAATTACATAATTTATGTCATTGTATAAATATTTAATGCTAGTGAAAATAATTTTCCGAAGTTCGCAAAAAATTGCGTATAACATGTTTGATGGCAATTTTTTTTAGGAATCACATCATGGGCAGATTCTTTAATTCTATATACCATCTTGAATCTAATTAGACTGATCGGGATGATGTGTACCACTATGATCACATAAACTTCTCTAATCCAGCGGTTAAGGCCACGCTAACGAAATAATTCAGTTTTGACAGTGCATGCTGTATAAAACAGTCCGATCAGAATAAATATTGTATATCTGATACCTCTTTAAGGAAGATCAACTCATAGCGAGGAACAAGCAGGGTTTTGAGTCAAAAAAGGAATTACTAAACACATATTTGCACCGAGATACTTGATTGAACAGTGTATTGAATCGATGTTTTAATATTTTAAACAGGCTTTCGCAAGCTTGTACAAAGACTGTATGTAGGAAATTATACAAACAAACGGTATACCTGACAAAATCATTCAAATCATTAAATTATTCCATAATAACTAGTAATACAGATGATGTGTACTCCACCATGGAACCTTATCTACTCTGTAGAACCTTCCTGTTAGATGTATTGGTAATTTGTTCTCATAAGGGATTAGATATTTGCCATTGAAATCATAAATTTTGCCACTTAATCGTCAGTGAATCTTTAAAAAGCATATAATCTGTAAACTTCAAATTTATTTTGATAAACTACGGTTGTAGATGGTCGTACAGTGATCTTTATTTGTAAATATCTTTGTCCGTTGGTCTTAAATCTTCTTGACAATCACACCAAATCTTTTTGTTTATAACTAACTGGTGGTTAAAACCATCAACTCCTAAACTATACGGTTTGTGTTTTACTCGTGGTTTAAGGCACGTGCAATGACCTTTAACTGCAAACATCCAGTTCATTTAAACTTTGTTGTTTCCTTGGAACTCATACGAATAACAAATCTTCTTATTTTTATATGAATTTTTATATATATGTCCAGCAGCATATTTTGGTATGTTTAAAGAAATATATTATATTTTACTTTTTTGAGTTGAGGTTAATATAAGGTCATATTTATTCGCACAAAGAAACAACATTCAACATTTTAAAAAATACACAAATAGGACAGACCGCTTATGGGTTATGGTAGAAGCTTGATTACAAATGATACTTAAATGCCTTGAGTAAAAATGTTCACCGTTGACCGATGCACGTGTTATATAATACCAATTAAGCTTTTAAAGTCATTAACACTTAGCATGTATATTTTTACGACACTTATAATACTGTTCTTCCATATGCATACAAATTGATAATAAATGGTATATTCACGAGTCTAAAGACTTGGTAAATTGCACCACGATGTCTGAAGTATATAGTTTATTCCGTCATGCAACAGATCCCAGTAATTGTAAAACATTTACAAAATTTAATGTTGTTTTTGTTGTTGCTGTCTATATATTTACAACACACAAGACGGACAGTTATGTCGACGTATCATGAATGATACTGCTGACATTCAGAATCATGGACATCGATATTCAAATCAGTTGTGTTTCCCACCTCATCATCTTATACGGCGAAATACACGCCGGTTATTCTGTCGTCTAGGGATACAGAATGATAATGAAACCTGAAATAAAAAAAATACTTGATCGAAATACTAATTAGGATTCCATTGAAAGATATAATGAGAAACTACCGTATAGTACATGGGAATATAACATCGATGAAGATCGTTATTTCTTAAGTTTTCAAGCATAATATTAGTCTTGTATATTTTAGTTTGTCATTTGAAGTTTTTTTGTTATCATGTTCCGGAACAAAGAGGGACGAAAGATACCAAAGGGACAGTCAAACTCATAAATCTAAAACAAATGTCAAATTAAAACCTTTATTAGAAATACCAAAAATTAACAAAACGGCAGCAACTAATTAATTCTTTATTGTTTCTGATTTATCTAGCATCTCCTTTCCAATTTGGACTATACATTTGACATTAAACATTTTATACACTTGTTTGTTAAAACAAATATTTCGTTCGCAAGGATGACTATTATTTTGACCTGCATCGCCATAAGGTCCAATTTGGACTATAAATTTGACATCAAACATTTTATACAATTGTTTGTTAAAACAGATATTATGTTTGCAAGGATGCCTATTATTTTGACCTGTATCGTCATAAACAATATCCTGACTGACCAAATATGACCGTTCCAACTCTGAACGTCTTTCTATACCTGGCCAAGTATGATCGTTCCAACTCTGTACGTCTTTCTATACCTGGCCAAGTATGATCGTTCCAACTCTGTACGTCTTTCTATACCTGGTCAAGTATGATCGTTTCAACTCTGTACGTCTTTGTATACCTGGCCAAGTATGATCGTTCCAACTCTGTACGTCTTTCTATACCTAGTACAAGTATGATCGTTCCAACTCTGTACGTCTTTCTATACCTAGTACAAGTATGATCGTTCCAACTCTGTACGTCTTTGTATACCTGGCCAAGTATGATCGTTCCAACTGTGTACGTCTTTTTATACCTGACCAAGTATGATCGTTCCAACTCTGTACGTCTTTGTATACCTGACCAAGTATGATCGCTCCAACTCTGCACGTCTTTCTATACCAGACCAAATATGATCGTTCCAAATCTGTACGTCTTTGTATACCTGACCAAGTATGATCGTTACAACTCTGTTCGTTTTTCTATACCTGGCCCGTCACGATCTTATTTATGGTGATGCAAAATAATAGGCATCCCTACAAACCAAATATCTGTTTTAATAATAAAAAAAGTGTATAAAATGTTTAACTATGTATAGCTGACTTCGGTTATGGGCTTTACTCTTTTTTGTATAAATTCGAACGCTATCTGCAAGTGTAGATCCTTAGCATTGTTCAGCCCCGTAGCCAGGAATTTCCAAAGGGGGGTTGGTGGTTGGGGGGTTTGATGAATTCATGAACTCGACTTTAACTGTCACAATTTGAAGAGAACATTGACTTTAACAGTGCTTATTTGGTTTCAAGGAGGGGGGGACGGATGAAAGGACAGGTTACAAGTCAAGGGTAACACTTCATGCCCTCCATACCTAAGGGAGCAACAAAATCGCGTATAACCTATCTCTAAAAGATGTCAACAGTGTGTTTCATGTACTAATTTTAAGACAGATTATATCAAAATGAAAGAAAATGTACCCTTTATAAATCAAACTATAATGGTTAATTATATTTAACAAAGGTCTATTATTCAGTTTGGCAGCTTCAGACGCATGAATAATAAAGACGTATAATTTTTTTTAACTGGACCAAAATACTCTGTAGAGCGCTCCACCAAATGTAGTTTTGGAGATTTGCTATACACCTGGGACCTAGTAAGTTCATTATAAAATTGAAAATGGAAATGGAGAATATGTCAAAGAGACAACAGCCGACAAAAAAAACAGACAACAGGGATTGATACTACTCAATTCAATCATTGTCACATGTAGCTAGTTTGCGATTTACGTGTAGTAAGTAAACCAGGACGGACTCAACGAAAGATTTTGAAAGCAGGGAAAACTGTACATCTTGCAATCGGCATAACTGTTTCAGAGGACAATACGAACACTAAAAAAATACAGGCTAGATATAACGCAAAGGTACTTTATTTCTGGTTTTTTTCTGAGTGAAAATTATGTGGGAAAATTTGGCTTCATTGGAAACTTTTCATCGGCTCTACCGAAATATTTTTTTCACCACAAATTTTATGTCGAAAAAAAATAAAGTAAAATGGTCGTTCCTTTAATAATTATCACATCAAATCTATTGAATTAAAATGCTACAAATTTTTCTCCACTTAATTCTGAATTCAATTCTTTTAACGATAAAACTGGCAGGAAGACAGGTTTTATTTTCCTTTTATTACATTTCAAACGTCCCGCCTTTAACATGTTTAACTTTCTGAAGATCGTTCACCTGTAAAATTGTCGTTCTTGCAAGAGATGGAGGGTCCCGATGTATGTTGACGTCCTGAATCTTTATACCAAAATACATTGATGATTGTAAGTGTGCATTTTTAATTTTCAAAACTGTCGATTAATGTTTCAAGTTAATTTTATAATAGTTTCACCGATCAACATTTGAAAGAATCATATTAAAGTTATTTATACATGTTATACGGTTTAAACATTTTCACCTTTTTACAGGTGTACCTGTACAATACAAACAAACACACCATTTACCTAAACACTTGTACATAAATCTGTAGTTTTATCTGTTTATTGATTGCTTCAAACTATTGACGTGTGTGTGTGTGTGTGTTTGATGATTTTATAAAATATTTATGATGATATCCTTTTAATTTTCATAGTCCATAAACATATGATAAATCAATTCATAAGATCCAGTACGACGGTAAATATATAATTTTATTTTACAACTGCAAATCAAGTGTGTAGAAGCGAATGTCTGATAAAATAAAGTATGGAAAGCCTTTATGGACTTGTTATTAAAATATAATGATTAAAATTCATGTCGCACTGTACGGACACACTACTGGTCGATTTACAACAATCAATTTTTGTGTACATCATGTACATGTAGTCAGCTGTTGTCCAGTTATCTTAATATGTACATTTCAAATGCATTTTTTAGGGCATACGATACAGTTTTGAATCCGTATTTACATTTTGATAAACATTTCCTTAATTCTGTTTTTTACCTGACCAAATCAAATATGTAATAAAAAATATACCTTCATGTGCTACTTTTTGAGTAAAATGAGGTCAATAGAAAGACATATTTTTTTTTTGGTTTTAAAAGATAAACACAAATTGTTTTTGTTAAAAATAATTTGTATTTTCTGTTTTATATATTAAGTATCCTAAAAATTTATACATTTTTTTTTAGTAATAATTTATTTTTATCAAATGTTCATGAATGTAGAAAAAAAAACATAATTTTTTGCTGTATATTTATCAAATTTAAAATTGGCACATATTTTCTTCTCGCGTAATCAAACCAAATGGCATTTTAAAAAAGAGGGGTCCATGAACTCGTTTTCAAGTGAAATAAGTTTGAATGATAAATACATGCATTGAAAGTTTAAAAAGCAAATAGAAAATTAAAAGTTATAACAAATAGCAACGTACTACGACAAAAAGGATGGATACCCCATATCCTACTGAAAGAAAATAGCAGAAAACTAACAGAAAATTTCTCCACTTTTTTTTGCTTTTTGTTTTCTAAAGTTTGTTCTTGAGTTGAACTGTTGGACCATACATCAATTTTTCAAAAGCCGTCTCAGCATATCGGTCTAGTACAAAGCCATGTTACAGCTGATTGCATTGTGTGTAGACAAAGGTAATATATTTGGTTAGTTGCTTGCTAGCTGAACTGCGAAGTCATTATTAGGTTCGGTAAAACCACCCTCTTTTAAGAGTATACCAGTCCGGCAGGTAACCAATCCATCTGTCTGTAGGACTAGGCTACTGCAAAAGGAGGGTAGTATGTATATACCTTACATAATAATGACTTCACGGTTCAGCTAGCAAGCAAACTAACCAAATATATTACATTTTCCTACACAATCGACTGTAATATTCTGATCATATAACACTAACATGTCATTGTTCTCGTCCTGAATATGCATAATAATATACCGCTGGACGTCAAGCAGCAATCCATCATCACCATCATTCTATTCTTCATTGAACTTCAATGCACTTGGTGATAAATAAAGCCACTACCGGTTGATCTAGTCATGGGTGCTCATTAACAAATCCCATTCTTCTATTGAAAGGACTTGAAGAACCCTTTCTGACGCGAATCAATGCTTACTAAGCAAGTTCGTATGGCCTGATTAACATTGATATTGCTTAGTCCCACTTATATGAAAATTTATGATGGTTTTGAGATTGTGACACATGCAGTGCTGATTGCTGTATCCATATTTTGACTATTTTACCTATTATGTCTGTTTTGTTCACGCATCTTTGTAAATATATTAGATTTGTTGCGACTGTCATACAAGTGAGAGGTTTACCGCGATAAAACAGCTTGAAGGTTCAATCTACCATTTTCTACATAAGAAAATGCCTGTATCAAGTCAGGAATATGACAGATGGTGTTCATTCGTTTGATGTGTTTGATGTGTTTGATCATTTGATTTTGCCATGATTAGGGACTTCGTTTTAATTTTCCTTGGAGTTCAGTATTTTTGTGATTTTACTTTTTTTCATACTTTGCCAAACGTAGTTTTTGTCGAGCCTGTAACTTTTGTTGCAGAAAGCTCGACATATGGATAGTGATCTGGCGGCTACGGCGGTGGCGGCGTTAGCTAACTTCTTAAAAGCTTTATGTTTTAGAAGGTGGAACACCTGGATGCTTCATACTTTGTATATGGATGCCTCATGTTACGAAGTTTTCGTCAGTCACATGTCCAATGTCCTTGACCTCATTTTCATGGTTCAGTGACCACTTGAAAAAAAAGTTCAAATTTTTTGTAATGTTGAATTCTCTCTTATTATAAGTAATAGGATAACTATATTTGATATGTGCGTACCTTGCAAGGTCCTCATGTCTATCAGACAGTTTTCATGGTCAAGTCTATATCTCAGATACTATAAGCAATAAGGCTAGTATATTCATTGTATAGAAGGACTGTAAGGTGTACATGTCCGACTGGCAGGTGTCATCTGACCTTGACCTAATTTTCATGGTTCAGTGGTTATAGTTAAAATATTGTTTTGGTCTGTTTTTCTCATACTTTATGCAATAGTTCTACTATATTTGTTGTATGGAACGATTGTAAGGTGTACATGTCTAGCGGGCAGATGTCATGTGACCTTGACCTCATTTTCACGGTTCAGTGGTCAAAGTTAAATTTTTGTGTTTTGGTCTGTTTTTCTCATACTATATGCAATAGGTCTACTATATTAGTTGTATGGAACGATTGTAAGGTGTACATGTCCAGCGGGCAGATGTCATGTGACCTTGACCTCATTTTCATGGTTCAGTGGTCAAAGTTAAGTTTTTGAGTTTTGGTCTTTTTATCTAATACTATATGCCATAGGTCAACTATATTTGGTGTATGGAAATATTTTATGATCTTTATGTCAGTCTCGCAGGTTTTATTTGACCGTGACCTTATTTTCACGGTTCATTGCACAGTGTTAAGTTTTTGTGTTTTGGTATATTTTTCTTTAAACTATAAGTAATAGGTCAACTATATATGTTGTATATAAGCATTGTTAGCTGTACATGTCTGCCTGGCATGGTTCATCTGACCTTGACCTCATTTTTAAGGTTCATTGGTCTATGTTTAGTTATCTTGGTTAATGTTAAGTTTATGTGACAGTTGTTATAAAGCTTAGCTTTATACTTAGGACTATCAACATAATATCAATGATTAGTACAGAAGGCGAGACATTTCAGCGTGTGCACTCTTGTTATTGATATATATTTCAAAATATTATAAATATGATAGGTCACAGCGCATTTCTTAAACACAATGACACATTATGTATGGCTTATACAGGAAAAACATCATTATGTGATTAGAATCTGAACTAAATGATATAGAATTGTAAAATAAAATAAGAATATTAGATAGCTTTTAGAATATGTTTTGAGAATATCAAAAGAAAAGATAGTTTTTTTTTCTGACTGAAATACAGCATAGCAAAATTCCATGTTGATTTTTTCAAAAAATGCATGCACTATTTACCTCCACTCAAAATGTCAATTTAAAAAAAAAAGCAAAAATAATATACAATTGTAAAAATATTACTATTTAGAAGTTATAATCTTATAAATTTGTTCTTTTATATGCAAATTCACATCAGTAATCTTCATTCCTGCATTAAATTTTGCTAGCTTGATTGAAAATCTAGACCTTAGTTTCGCTGCTTTTTACAATTCAAGATGGCGAAAGACACCCATACATTTTGTACCACCTTAATTCATTTCTGGTGCAGATTTTACTTATGATTTTATTCATGATTAATTCGGATTTTGAATTAATCATTATAATTTAAGTGAATTTTTTCTCCCATTTCAGAAAGACCAAATGGCCTATAATTACGTACGACAGAAGCGACAGTAACTTGATTGACCTCTTAATCAGGGGCGAAAATAGTATTACATTAATAAAGAGATGATGGAAAATGAGGAAAAAAAACTTTTCGCTTGTGGTTTGTGCGGTGAAAATTTTAGTTTGAGTAGACATCTACGGGAACACGTGAAAACTCATATCACTGGAAGATATAAATGTGATACATGTGGTGAATGTTTTCATCGATATACCAAATTACAAGTACACAAAAGAGCACACAAGGGTGAAAGACCCTATAAATGTGACGTATGTGAAAAGGAGTTTAATGTAAATGGGGCTCTTAAGGCTCATGCGAGAATACACACTGGAGAAAAATTGTTTAATTGTGAAGTATGCGGTAAAGGTTTTAATCGTACTAAACATTTGGCAAGGCACACTAAATTACACACTGGTGAAAGACCGTACGTGTGCAACGAATGTGGGAGTCGATATATTGATAAAAGGGATTTGGAACGACATATGAAAAAACACACCAGTGAAAATGGTGAATTCCGCTACAAATGTTCAGTTTGCAGCCTATGTTTTAAATATAATACATGCATGAAAAGGCATTTGAAAACACATATATCTCTTACAACTTGTACAAGTGAAGCATCTTCTAAATGTGAAGATACAAATATGAAAAAGCATTTGCAAATACATATATCTCTTACAACTTGTACAAGTGACGAATCATCTAAATGTGAAGATACAAATAAGACGTTTTCTCATCATCGAGACATAAACGCTCATGGGAGTAATTTTGTAAAGCCTTCTGTTGACAACCCTATTGTATGTAATATATGTGACAAAGTGTTTAAAACTAGTGCAACATTAAAGGGTCATATGAAAACACATACGGGTGAAAAACCGTTTAAATGCGAAGTTTGTGATAAAAGATTTAATCATAAACCACATTTGTCACGACACATCAAAATACACACTGGTGAAAGAGCATACGGATGTAATAAGTGTGGGAAAGATTTTATTGACAAATCCGAGTTGAATAAACATAATAAGAGGAAACATAGACATGATATTAAAAAACTCAATTGCGTCTCGAGTATCATTTGCTCTGAGGAGAATAAAACCAAAGAAACGCCAATTGATAAAAACCATTCTAAATGTACAGAAATTGGTACTTCACACTTTCAAACGTACGCGACAACAAACACAGTTGATGCAAATCAGGAACCTCTTAAATCTGATGAAATCGTAAATGAGTTAGATGATTGTCAACACAAATTGGAACATATCGGAACATCCAGTGATGGAACACATAAAACTCTTAATAGCGAAGGCGATTTGGAACAGATGCAGGAACACATGGAATCTCAATCTACCGATGAACTTTTCAATGGCAAATTGAATGATACTGGAAAAGAGTTTTGTAATCTTAGCATATTGCAATCACCTATGATAAAACATACTGATGAAAAACTTTTTAAATGTGGAATATGTGGAAAAGAGTTTAAAAAAAAATCACATATGTCAAGACACATGCACATTCATACTGGTGAAAAACCATACGAGTGTAATAAGTGTGGGAAAGCTTTTATCGAGAATAGCAGCTTAAAACGACATATGAGAATACACAATCGTGAAAGTAAAAAATGCCATCTTGTCTCGAGTAACCTGTGTTCTGATCAGATAAAAACTGAACCAATTCCGGTTGATGGAAAACGTTTTAAATGTGAAATCTGTGGTAGACAGTTTAATAAAAAGTCATATTTGTCAAGACACATGCGCATTCATACCGGGGATAAACCATACGTGTGTAACAAGTGTGGGAAAGGGTTTATTGAGAAAAATAAACTAACACGACATGAGAAAAGTGTACATATTCATGAAAGTAAAAAGCTCCATGTCGTCTCGAGTAACATATGTTCTGAGGAGAATAATATTGAAACAATTCCAATTGATGACAAATCGTCTAGATGTGGCGAAAATCGTACTTCAAACTTACAAACGTACGCAATAACAAATGATAAAAGTGTACATATTCATGAAAGTCAAAAACTCGATTTTGTTTCAAGTAACTTATGTTCGGAGGAGGATAAAATTGAACCAATTCCAATGGATGAAAAATCGTCTAGATGTGTCGAAAATGATATTTCAAACTTACAAACGTACGCAATAAGAAACACATTTATTTCAAATCAGGGTGCTCTAATATCTAATGAAGTTGTTACTTGTAGTAAGCTAAATGACCACGAAGACAAACTGAAACAAATGGAAACTGCTTATGGTTACACACACGAAATCGATGAGGGTAAAGAAATCGGTCAAACGAATCAGATACCTAATTGTGTCTTGGGTAACATGTGTTCTCGTGAGGTTAACCCTACTCCAATTCCGACTGATGCCGAACCTACTAAATGCAGAGAAAATGGAAATTTGCATTTTCAAACGTCCGCGAAAATTAACACCTGTATTACAAATCATGAATCTTTTACACGTGATGAAGTTGTTAACAAACTAGATGAAGACAAATTGGAACATATGAAAACAACTTATGATAACACACATAAAAGTGATGATGGTAAAGAAATGGGTAAAACGGAACACATACCCAATTTTGTCTCGGGTAATATATGTTCCCAAGAGTTTGAGCCTACATCATTTCCGACTGATGCACTATCCTCAAAACATAATGAATATTGTACGCCACACTTACAAACGGACTTGACAACAAACACGTGTATACCAAACCAGGAACCTGTAAAATGTGACGAAGTCGTTAGTAAGTTAGATAATTGTCAAGACAAATTTGAACATATGGGAACATGTAGTAGTGGAACACATAAAACTGATGCTGATGAAGGAATTGGTGAAACGGGACATATGCCGATAAACAGAAAATCTACATATAAACCTTTTAAGTGCAAGGATTGTGGAAAAGAGTTTTGTCATGAAAGCAGATTTCAGACACATGTCTTACGAGAACATTCAGAGGAAAAACCTTTCGAGTGCAAAGAATGTGGCCAAGGTTTTATGAAAGACAAACATTTGCAGTCACATTTAGGACTACATTCTGGTGAAAGACCTTTTAAGTGCGACGAATGTGGTAAAGGATTTATGACGAAGCCTTCTTTAAAGTCACACATGATAACACATTCCAGCAGCAGACCTTTTAAGTGCAATATATGTGGCAAAACATTTAAGGTATGGGCACCCTTAGAAAATCATGTACGAACTCACTCATTCGAAGACCAGTTTGAATGCGATTTATGCGGGAAACGATTTGCTATGAAGAAAAGTTTAAAAATTCACAGGAGAGTTCACACAGGTGAAAAAACAGCATGTAAAATTTGTGAGCAGGAATTCACGTTTATCAGCAGTTTGAAATTACACATGAGAACGCATACAGGTGAAAAACCCTACAAGTGTTCTTATTGCGGAAAGCATTTCAGTCGCAGTCGGTATTTAAAAGTACACATTAAAATACACACTGGTGAAAAACCGTACATGTGCGATGAGTGTGGTAAACAGTTTATTGGTGGAAGGGAAATGAGAAAACATAAGAAAACACACCAAAAAAAAGTTGTATGTCATTCGAGTAACTCTTTTGATCAATAGTTTGTTAATGACCAATTTTGGGAGACGTCACCAAGCATTGTATCACAGCAATGGAATAAATCAAAATTTTTTGTATGTTTGAATATAATTTTTATCTTTGTCCTCAGCTGGCCCCTAAATAAAAGTGTGTACTACATTTGAACTTCAGTGAACCTGGACGTTTCACAAAACTCCAAAACATATACATGAACTTAACGGTAAAATTAAAACAAGAGTGCACACGCTGAAATGTCTTGCCTCCTTTACTAATCATTGCTTCTATTTTGATAGTCCTTAATATAAAGCTTTATTACAACTACAACAAAACTAATTATTGACCAATGAACCATGAAAATGAGGTCAAGGTCAGATGAACCATGCCAGGCAGGCATGTACAGCTAACAATTCTTTCCTACAACGAATATAGTTTACCTATTGCTTTTAGTTTAAGAAAACAGACCAAAACACAAAAACTCAACACTGAGCAATAAACCATGAAAATGAGGTCAGGGTCAAATCAAACCTGCGCGACTGACATATAGATCATAAAATATTCTAATACACCAAATATAGGTGATCTATTGCTTATAGTATTAGAAAAAAAGACAAAAACTCAAGAACTTAAATTTGACCACTGAACCATGAAAATGAGTTCAATGTGATTGTCAGATGACACCTACAAGCTAGACATCTTCACCTTACAATCATTCCATACACCAAACATAGTAGACCTATTGCATACAGTATAAGAAAAACAGACAAAAACACAAAAACTTAGCTTTCACCACTGAACCATGAAAATGAGGTCAAGGTCAAGTGACATCTGCCAGCTAGACGTGTTCACCTTCAAATCATTCCATACACCAAATATAGTAGACCTAATGCATAGTTTTAGAAATACAGACCAAAACACAAAAACTTAACTATATAAAAAAGAAGATGTGGTATGATTGCCAATGAGACAACTATCCACAAAAGACCAAAATGACACAGACATTAACAACTATAGATCATCGTAAGGCCTTCAACAATGAGCAAAGCCCATACCGCATAGTCAGCTATACAAGGCCCCGATAAAACAATGTAAAACAATTCAAACGAGAAAACTAACGGCCTTATTTATGTAAAAAAATGAAAACAAAGTAGACCTATTGCATACAGTATAAGAAATAAAGACAAAAACACAAAAACTTAGCTTTAACCACTGAACCATGAAAATGAGGTCAAGGTCAGATGACACCTGCCAGTTGGACATGTACACATTACAGTCCTTCCATACACCGAATATAGTAGACTTATTGCTTATAGTATCTGAGATATGGACTTTACCACCAAAACTTAACCTTGTTCACTGATCTATGAAATGAGGTCGAGGTCAAGTGAAAACTGTCTGATAGACATGAGGACCTTGCAAGGTACGCTAATATCAAATATAGTTATCCTATTACTTATAATATTAAAGAGAGATTTCAACATTAAAAAAAATATTAACTTTTTTTCAAGTAGTCACTGAACCATGGAAATGAGGTCAATGACATTGTACATGTGACTGACGGAAACTTCGTAACATGAGGCATCCATATACAAAGTATGAAGCATCCAGGTCTTCCACCTTCTAAAATATAAAGCTTTTAAGACGTTAGCTAACGCCGCCGCCGTAGCCGCCGGATCTCTATCCCTTCCTCGAGCTTTCTGCAACTAAAGTCGCAGGATCGACAAAAAACAACATTTAAGACTAACAAAGGCCAGAGACTCCTGATTTGGGATAGGCGCAAAAATTCGGCGGGGTTATACATTAGTCCAAAAGAAGTCCGAGTCCGATGTCAGAATAGGTAACAACATAACCTAAGCAAAATGACAACGTGTATAATACTGGTGGTTAAAACCATCAACTTCTAAACTATTCCGTTTGGGTTTTACTCATGGTTTAAGGCCGTGCAGTGACCTTTAACTGCAAACATGCAGTTCATTTAAACTTTGTTGTTTCCTTGGAACACACACGAATAACACATCTTCTTCTTTTTATATGAATTTTTATATTATATGTCCAGCAGCATGTTTTGGTATGTTCAAAGAAATACATTAAAATTACTTTTTTTGAGGCGAGGTTAAGATCATATTTATTCGCACAAAGAAACAACATTCAAAATTCAAAAAAATACACAAATAGATCAGACTGCTTATGGGTTATGGTAGAAGCTTGATTAAAATGATACTGTAATGCCTTGAGTAAAAATGTTCACCCTTGACCGATGCATATTGTATATGATATCAATTAAGCTTAGTGCCATAAACACTCATAAAGTGTGTATTTTAACGACACTTATGATACTGTTCTTCCATATGAATACAAATGGATAATAAGTGGTATATTCACGATTCTAAATTCCACCACGATGTCTGAAGTATATAATTTATTCCGTCATGCAACAGATCCCAGTAATTGTAAAACATTTACAAATGTTGCTTTTGTTGTTGCTGTCTATATATTTACAACACACAAGACGGACAGTTATGTCGAAGTATCATGAATGATATTGCTGTAATTCAGACCATGGACATCGATATTCAAATCAGTTGTCTGTTTCTGAACTAATCAACTCATACGGCGAAATACTCGCCGGTTATTCTGTCGTCTAGGGATACAGAATGATAATGAAACCTGAAATAAAAAAAACAAGAATGTGTCTATAGTACACGGATGCCCAACTCCCACTATCATTTTCTATGTGGACCCTGAAATTGGGGTCAAAACTTTAATTTGGAATTAAAATTAGAAAGATCATAACATAGGGAACATGTGTACTAAGTTTCAAGTTGATGTAACTTTAACTTCATCAAAAACTACCTTGACCAAAAACTTTAACCTGAACTTTGCACTATCATTTTCTATGTTCAGTGGACCATGAAATTGGGGTCAAAACTATAATTTGGCATTAAAATTAGTAAGATCATATGATGGGGAACATGTGTATTAAGTTTCAAGTTGATTGGACTTCAGCTTCATCAAAAACTACCTCGACCAAAAACTTTAACCGGACGGACGAACGGAGGCACAGACCAGAAAACATAATGCCCCTCTACTATCGTAGGTGGGGCATAAAAATACTTGATTGAAATACTAAGTAGGATTCCATTGAAAGATATAATGAGAAACTACCATGAAGTACATGCGAATATAACATCGATGACGAACGTTATTTCTTAAGTTTTCAAGCATTACTCTTGTACAATTTTTTATTGTAGTTTTTTCTTTATATATATATATTTCGGTGTTTAGTATGACGTCCATTATCACTGAACTAGTATACATTTTTGTTTAGGGCTAGCTGAAGCACGCCTCCAGGTGCGGGATTTTCTCACTGCGTTGAAGACCCATTGGTGGCCTTCGGCTGTTATGTTCTCTTTGGTCGGGTTGTTGTCTCTTTGACACATTCCCCATTTCCATTTTCCATTTTTATTACTAAATAAGTCATTTAGAAAAAAAAGGAATATAGTTTAAAAGTATAGATATATAATCGACTTCTGCAGCAAAAAATCTTCATCTTCATCATATTCAAGATGTAATATCTGTTATGAAACATAACTAAATTTAGGGTCTGATATAAAAAAAAAATGCCTCAATTATATCTATGTTTTATTTAGGGGCTGGTATACAAATAAAACTGCCTCAATTATATCTATGTTTTATTTAGAATCTGGTATTAAAAAAATGCCTCAATTATATATCTATGTTTTATTTAGGGTCTGGTATACAAAAAAACCCGCCTCAATTATATCTATTTTTATTTAGGGGCTGGTATACAAATAAATCTGTCTCAATATGATATCACTGTTTAAATACTCTCGAGTTTCGTTATTTTACCTCAAATATTTACTCAATCATGCATAAAGGCAAACAGTAGTATATCGCTGTTCGAAAGTCATAAATCAATTGTGAGAAAACAAATCCAGGTTACCAACTAAAACCGAGGGAAACACATCACTTATAAGAGGAAAACAACGAAACAATAGAAACACTAAATACCCTACTTAATTGTCTTATATTTAGTAGTTTATCAAATTCTATAATTACCTCATCAATTAAACCCGAAAATCCATGTTCCTTTCCACCACACCCACCAACTCTCAGAGGACTCGATCTCGTTTCCACATTACCTGAAAAGTAATAAACAATGGATTATTAAACTTTCAAAATATAAAACATAATTCAAAGATCTCTAATTTTTATGTGATTATTTGGTTGGGTTGAAGATAAGTATTTAATTTATTTCATCGGAAACCGTTTATCACATATTTTGAACATTGAAGTAAAGAATTCTGCTCATTTCATTTAAAGCTAAACTTTCCAAAATGCTGTCAGTTGACTATCTACTGCTTAAGATGCATCATCCATACATAAAGTAAAGACAAACAACAACAGACAACGCATGGTTTAAATAGCATGACTAAAAAATGTCACAAAATTTGATTGGATTAACCAGTTTTACATGCACACAAACCTCCTCATTTGACTATACAGATTATAGAGTGCTACAGCTGTTGGTTGAAAACTGTAGCTTAAAAAATTCGATCAGAAACAACATTCCGTACATGTTTAAGCATAAATTAAATTTGAAATCGAAAGTTATTATCAGAGGACAGTAATAATTCAAAATCGTAATTCCTTTCGGAATAGTACTGTTTTTACTGGATAAGTGAGTTTTATACGCTTGTTCGTCTTGAAGTTAAAACACTGTTTTGTAAGAAAACATGACGTACCTGCTGAAGGTGTCGACTTTCTTCGGTTATTCACAACACCAGTAAATTGAAGTCCGTCATAGATCAAACTGGCATCTGTCCATTGGTCAAGCTTTCATTATAAAAAAATATATTACTGTATGAATATTTACAATCAAATGCTGTAAATTTCATATGAATCAATTTTTTTTCTTTACTATTTCTTATATTTTTAGATACATGTCTTATACACGAAACATCGGTTGGTGGTATTTTGAATTTTTGTTCATTGTTTTTTTTCTATTGCTATATTATTCTGTTTTTGAAACAAGTTCTCGCCTGCTTTAAATATTTAAACTCATCATATATACCAGGATAAAAATTGTAAAAGCCAGATGCGCATTTCTTCAACAAAAAACTCATCTGTGAAGCATGAATCAAAACGCTTTAAATGCCAAATAAAGTACGAAGACGAAATTGGATCTACATGAAACTATACAAATTGATATATTACTTTTTTGTTAATCTAAAGACACCCTTTTATTTGTTTTTTTTTAATTTTGTATGACAAACAAAAACATTGCATGATTTGCAAGAAGTCAGAAGCTTATTTTGATGAGTCTTATAGTTGGTATACTGCTAAAACACTTTCTACTTGTGCAGAATCGGTGTGATTTGAATATTACGTATGGTAAAAAGTCGTGTCTATATAGAAGACTGTGTTCCGCATTTAATAAGACTTTTCAGTTTAGATTTATAGTTTTGATATAGCATGATCGTTTCCTTCTCTATATCCACAAACAAAATCATTCATCCTTTTTTTCTTAGCAGAAACATACCCTCTAACTAATTGTATGACGACAACATGTGTAAAGAAACCCTACGATACGTTTGTGCATGTTTACAATATTTTAACAAGGGTGTACTCATTAAACAAAAGTTAAAAAAAGATATGCAGAAGAAAACATTCAAATTTCACTACAAAAGTTGTTCGGTTATCCCCACGAATTGGTGCTCAATCTTCAGTTGTGTTGTGTTTTGTATACTGTTTCTTGTCTGTTTGTCTGTTTGTTATTTTTCATCATAATTCCGATTACTTAGTATGACATTGTGACTGAACGTGGATTAACATGGCGATTCATGCATGCATAGTATGAGAAGCTTGTCAAGTAGACCCACCCAGTCTCGCTCCTTTTGTTTTTTGATTAATTGCATCCTCTAATCGGACTATGAGGCTTGAGTATTGATATTTTATTATTCCAAAATATATTATGTATTCCTATATTACTAGAAAAGTGTCAAATGTCTGTGTCATTCTCTTGTTTTTATCCAAAAACAATTCTTCAATTTCCCAGAAAGTTTGTAAAATAATAGTCTAGGACATTTGATACATCATCGGTTAGATGGCAAGTAATCTTTGGAAAGATTATGACATATTTTTTTGTTATAATTAATAGAAACAGCACAAAGCATCGAGAAAACTTCGAAAATATGATAAACACAAGAGACTTTTTTATCCATCTTACCTTGAAAGGTATCTTAATTTCTTTTCGGTCACGTGGCTCTGTATCCAGTACAAATATAACAACCTCTTCAAATCTATCTATTTCGATACCATACGAAATTGCAGTGCCTTCTAGACAGTTACTAACAACATGCTGTCTGACTTCCGGATGTTTCCTAGCCTTGAAGCGAGCTTTGATCATAAGGTGTTGTCCGATATGGGAACCAGTGAACCGCCATATTGTTAAATCACTGTTGCCATTGAAATCCGCCGAACCATTGTTCAGGGCCACATGATGAGAACCAACATGTATATTTTTTCCAGATTTGTCCTTTAGATCTGTGTTGAAATCCATCAGCAATTCTGGCTGACAATCTGTTGAAATTTAAATCATAACATTAATGATTTTGGATATTCAATTTGTTATACTGGGTAGTGGTAGGAATTGTTTCACGTTTACATTAACAAATTCAGTGGCACGATCTGGTCTTAGAAACATGACGTTTACGTACAATCGTCAATCATGTTAATGCTATAAAAGACAAGTGTAAAAAAAAACATAAAACTTTCCATTGGCTTTTAATCTACTACATTTATTTAAGGAGTATCCCTAAAAGGAAATGAGCTCAAATGATATGATATTGACATAAAATATAATAATGGTTTTAAGTCAAGCTATTTTTGGATGCTCGTCATAAATGATGCAAGTCTGTGCTAAAGCTTGTATGACTACAAAACTTCATGAATAATACATCAAACAAAAAACATAACAGAAACAATACAAACCCTTATCTAAAGGGACATCAATGATAGTTACTCAAAAGAATATTTATGTTTTGTAAGGAATATATATATATTGACAGCTTTAAAAAAAATCCGAACGTCTACAAAAATCATGACAGAGAGATTTAAGTTCAAAGGGAATGAGCGATAAATAATAAAATTACGAAGGAAACAATATACAATGAGGGGTACTAGAGAAAAATAATAAACACAAGTTTGTTATAAATGACTACCGAGATGAAGTTCCCTTGGGGACTAATAGTCCACAAGCAAGTATCGAGCCAGTGCTGTAAAAAATGTAAACAACACTTTATGATTTAATGCGTCTTTTCTGGATTTACTTTCACCAGGAACACTCAAAGCCGAAAATTTGAAAGCCGAGGATGTATCGAAACTGAAACAGTTGAACAGCTATATGACCATAAGTATAAAAAAAATTTTTTTTTTATCTAAGGTCAACTTTGCCTGATGATTTCAAATCTCAGTTTCTGTAAAATTTATAAACGGAAATTTTATAAACTGCTGTTGTCTCTAATGTAACAATAACACCATACCCTTCAAGAGCACCTAATTTCAAACACTTTTAAAAACTACATAACTTAATCCATGTAGAGTCTGAATCAGCATTTCGTAGTTTAAAATGATTATCGTTCTTGTCTCACTTTTCTTCCCTGCTTTGTGGTTGGTTTGATTTCTTTATGACTGGGATTTGGTGAATGTTGTTTCACAGTACATTTTTTATATGATTACCAATCTGATGATGTTTTGTGCAGAATGAAACAGACATAGTGAAGACTGAAAAACCTAATTAATAAGGTAAATAACTATGTAAATTTAATTTACCACTATGTCCTCGCACAGTCGTCATTGTTGTGCATGCGCATGAACGGATATCAAAAGCAGTTCCTGTAGGACAAGGTCTCACTACCGTTCTATTTTCTGTTGTTTCTATGTAAAAGCTGGAGTCTTTTCTATAAGGAAGCAGCTTACAGTGCTCATTTTCTAGAATGAGAGGTTGTGTTATACAGAAATATTTAAAAGAAATTCTAAAACAATATACAAATAAAACCCATAATAGATGAAGTAAATTTGTCTGGAAGAAAACAATACTAAGAATGTCTACACCTTTATACTCCTTCAAAGTCATATGACTTCTTTCAGGAATTGATTGCATCTTAATTGATTATTTGTTAACTAAATCTAGCGTCTAGTCTAAAATACTGTGACATCTGGAATACACACATTGACCATGCAAACAGAAGAAATCTGATTTAAAACAAACATGGCCATGATTGAAAGCATACAGAAAAATGGTTTAATATCAGTTGAGAAATTCTAGTTAATAAGTAGAATATAATTATGTATTTTGACAAATATATATATATAAAAAACTGTTAAAAGTTGAACAGAAAAGTTAAATGTGTATACTAATTACATGATGCAGCAGAAGCCATTAATATAATACTCATCAATAACAAATTGAGAGAATTGTTATAAGTGTTTACCTGATACCACTGTAGTGTCTGTGTTATTAACGGTGATTGGCTCTGTGAGAAATTTTCGTCGTACTTCATTGCCAGGACGAAACTTGGTGTGACGCCTATAATTCCAACTCTCAGGAGCATCATCATTTTTGATTGATTTCTGGTTATTGATTCTATCAATTATCTTTGATTCCTTATTTATTGACTGCATAAGTTTCTTGATATTTCGCCATTCTACTGATGGTGTTGGGACGACTCGATCACGGTGTTTCTGCGTCTTTTTTCTATGTTTCTTTCTCTTTTTCTTTCTTTCCATCATTCGATCATGTTCTAACATAACTATATCTAACAGCGAGGCGACCTGTTGTCTTAAATCCTTAGAAAACCCAAAGAATCCAGGATTACTTAAAGAAGAGTTTGGTTTATGATTCATATCAATTGGTCGTCCTTTAGGTGATTTGACTGATTTTTGCATTTTCCTCGGTTGGCTTGATGCTCTTGTTATAACATGAATAGCAGTTGTTGGACTGACAGTAGTTGAAATTACTATCGGAACTGTATTTGCCATTGATCTTGAATTATAAGTAATAGAACTTGGTGCCAATTTTGAGGATGTCTTTTTTGTATAACCTTTAAAGTTTTTCGTGAAATCAACTTCTTTGGGAAACGATTGGACTTTGTTGGAGATTTTCTTTGCTAATTTCGGAGTTTGCGATATTGACTTTTCTGGTTTCTGATTTGATATTTGGGGTTTCAATCTTTCAGATATTGACTTTTCCTTTTTAATTTTACCTTTGCGACTTTTATACATTGTTCTCTTTGCTTCTTTTCTAATTTCCCTTTCTGTTTGTTCAATAGTTTTAATTTTAACGGGCATCACTTTTTCACTTTGATTTTTAAATGTATCCTTTTTGGTCACTTTTAATACATTTTCATCTTTTTCTGACGAAGACGTTTTATTTTTGGCGACAGATCCTTGTTCTTCTTTAGCAGATTTGACATTGTGTACATTCGGCAATGTCTGGAATATATCGTCGTCTTTTACGCTTGGCTTCAAATCCGGAACCATTTCAATATTTCCATTTTCTCTTATATGTAAGATATATTGGATTTCTTTGTCATTATCTGAACTTCCTATCACAACTCGGTCCAAATCTAGTGTGTTGGAATGTTTTACCGAAGAAGCTTCTTTATTGTCTACGACAAATTTGTTTTCATGATCCCCAAATACTTTTGGGGTTTCGACTTCACTGATGGTAACATTTTGTTTCATCGAATTATGTTGACGTTTTGTTAAAGGTTCTACACTCTCAACAATAGCATCCCATATTGTTTGTTTCCTTATACCAAGTAAGGGTTCATCGTTAAGTGAAGCTGAACTGTTGGGTAAGCCTGAAATTGGTTTTTAAAAGGGTACATATTACACAAAAAATGTTTGTATACAGACACATGAATTTAACTCCTGATATAAATCAATAGTTTGCAATAATGTTTATTGCTCAATTTAGAAGAAAACTGTATTGTGTTTTAAGCTCCGACGGCATCAATTGGGGATCAAATTAAGTTTACTGGCGACGCGTTAGCTTAAAACACAATACAGTTATCTCCATTCTAATGAAACTGACAGAAAACAACGTTAAATCATGTATTTAAAATCTGTCATATGCCGTCTGCGCTTGCGCGTTCATCGCATAGTATCAATTGTCAATTGGTGCCATTAAAATAAGTGAAAAATCAAAATGAACGCTACAAACGTTGTTGATTAAACTGTATGTAATAGTATTGTACATCGTGCACTCATAGAGCTGTATTTCTCATTTGGCATCAATCTTTTGTTTTGGAAAGCATGTCAAGATCTGGTTACGGGAAAAACATCAACTGAGTAATATTACAGGGGAGTGCTTCAAAGGTTTTTTTTTAATTTACAAAGGAATAAAATTGTGTATAAAACAAAATAAATGTCAGTCAATATTTGTGTTAAAAGCTACAATTTGTATCTTGATTTGTCTCATATACTTTCTATTCTGACATCGATCACCGTCACCTTAATGTACATGATCATTTGCAGTGTATCATTGAACAATCAGATGATTTTAATTTCATATTTGTACAACAACAAAACAAATCGCACAAAAACACATATGAAAACAACACAACTTATTTTAAAATTGTTTGTATGCACATTGAACGACAAATTTATGTGACGTATAAAATTTTCTGACGTCAGACACACAAATCAATAAATGTGTTTGTAGATAGATGTTTTTGTGTTCTGTTAAATTGTTCTTTTTAAAATTGTTATACGATGATGACTGATGTACCCATATTTTGACTATTTTATTTATTGAATCTGTTTAGTTAACGCATCAACGCTATAAAACCAGGTTTAATCCACCATTTTCTACATTTGAAAATGCCTGTACCAAGTCAGGAATATGACAGTTCTTGTCCATTCGTTTTTGATGCGTTTTGTTCTTTGAATTTGCCATGTTATTTATTATCGACTTTCCGAATTGATCTTCAGTATTTTTGTGATTTTACTTTTTTTTAACTACGAAAACGATGTATTTGCCTAAATAATTAACTTAACCTACATGTTATGAAAATCAAGAAGGTTAATTTTCAAATCAATGTATTTTTAAGCATATTGTTGTATTAAGCCCAAGAGATAAATTGTTTGAAAATAATTTATAAATTATCATGTTCAGTCAGCTGATTAGAATACAGATATTTTCTTAAGACTGCTTCCGTTAAAACACTTCGATAAATACAAATCAATCCAAATTTTATGTACCTTACCTTCCGGTATATCTTGTGTTTCATATTTGTATCCAACTTTTAAATGGTCTGAAGTTGAGGATTTCGCCTTTTCACGTCCATCCGTATTGCTTTTAGTTGTTGGAAGGGTAATTCCATTCATATCAAACAAATTATTCCATGCATTCGTTTTACTGTCACGTGGTGTTGCAAATATGTCATTAACAGACTTCGCCCTCGAGTATGTTTTCTTGGAACTTTTTAGCTTAGAATCCTTCTGTTCTATTTTGTTATATGTTTTATTGCTTTTAATATCCCTTTTAATTCCTGAATTATTCTTGAATACTCTTCTAATACTGTTCTCCTCCTCAGCTTTCTTATTTACCAGTACTGGTAAATGAATAAATGACTGTGTCCTCATTTTGGCAGGATATTCAGTTTTCTTTGTATTTGTCTTTGTTTCGGATCTAATCCTTCCTGTTCTATTTTTCTTCTCACCAATCGATATTACCTTTCGGCTAGAATTTGTACTGCTTATATTTTCTACTTTGGATTTTTTTGGGTTTCCCGTATAGAGAAGACTACGTTGGGATTGCTCAACACTGTTTCCTTTGTAAAACTGATTGTCTATGAGACCAGACCTCTGAGGTAGAACGTTATATATCCCTTTATTGCCATTGTTACCAATAATCGATAATTGAACGTGAGGTTTAAATAAAAATGTTGATTCATATGATGTTGGTTTGATAGAACCGGCTTGAAAACCTGAAATGAATGGTAGTATATCAATAAATGTGCTACATACTAAGAATAAATAAATTTGTGATTAAAGATTACCATTGAGACTATTGTCAATTGCCAATTTTTTTATTGTATTATTTTTGTAGTTGATCGTTTTCTGATCGTTTGTCTGTTTGTCAATTGAATCCCCTCAATGAAACTAAACACTAAAAATTAAATGTCCAAGCAATTCATATAACAATGCATACAAAAAGCGTTTTTTTTTTTCTCCAATAGTTTTTATAGTTTTATATTGAATCTTTTGGATATACATGCATCTGTACCTCTCCAAAAAGAATGAACACTTTATAGATTTGGTACGTTCAAAGCCGTTTTATTTATTTCTATCCACCGGTGTTGCTCAGAACCATGCAAACATTTTCAAGTCGTGAATGTATGAATACTCTAATACTTGAGAACGTTTATGATTAGAAGTGCCTTAAAAAATAACAGCTTAATCCACAATAGGTCAACTGTGCGTGGGAGTTTTGGAACAAAAGTTTCTTAGTGCTCAATGTCAAGCAGTGACAAAAACCAACGCGAGTCTTTCCTTTTTCTCTTTCTCATTAAAACAAACAAAATAAATATCTACGCAAATTGCACCTTTTGTGCCTTATATATTAATAGATTTTAAGAAGTGTGCGTCATTTGTTTGATGTGTCTTTATTTTACCTTATTCTTAGTTTAGTATGTTCAGTCTTGATGTAATGCAAGATTTTGGTAATTTGACAGACACTTTTAATGACTTAATAAAAGACGGTGTCTTTGAATCGACTCATTAACATATTCAAATCTTATTCATTTCTACCATTAGCATAATATTGTGACTGTGTCAAAATTAAATAAAAATTGCATTATGACGTAAATACATGATATACATCAGAACAAGTAGTTTTAAATTAACCTATTTTTTTACCTGGACATATTAACTCGTGTAATTTAGCTGATAGGGAAAACAAAGAATTAAATGTGTCGACATGTAAAATGTTGTTACTGTCACTAGTGATGCCTATCAGTTCACTCCTTGAGACCCCACTGCCAACGCCGATGGCAAACAGTTGTATCTGTTCCTGTCGAAGTTGTCGAGCCTCACGGAAAGATTGCCACAATATTCTAGATCGACCTGATGTAATCAGTACAACTGCACGTTTTGCATCAGGTCTGCCCTCTTTTCGGAATAGTTCCTTCACTGATTTTAAAGCATTGTTGATAAGCAGGTCACCAAATGGTTGAGTCATGTCTGATATTTTGTGAATATAGTCTCCATTATTTACAGATACTTTGAAGTCTACTGTGTCCCAGACTTCATCTGAGAATAGCAGAACTCCTATTCGTACTCTGTCTGGTGACATGTAATATTCCATTGTTTGTGATGATAAAAATGCTTTCTCTTGCATAAAGTCTGATGGTGACACACGGCTTGATCCATCAACAAGGAAGACTAAGTCCAAAGGTTCACCACAGCCTTATAAAAAGATTAAAGTAAAACATGTAAAAATACACGTGTTTATTATTGTGTAGAGGCAAGTACTAATATGACTTTTCTCTCTCATTTTTTTTATCCAACAAGCATATACTGAAATTATATTCTAAAAAATTATCGACAAAATAAACTCAAATACAGGTAAGGTAATATATTCCTGAGGTAGAAAGATTGTATTTTTACTTTTGTCTAAATTATTCTCAATTCTGTAAACCTTTTCTGAAACCTCATTCATTGAAACCATTAAATTTTCATTAACCAAATAAATCATGATTTTTTTAACACACTTATTGTCTGTGTAATGCATGTGTGAGGAATAATGTGAATCTAAATTTTTGTGCATTGATTCAATAATTATAAATTACAGCAACTGAATTTTAAATTCAATATTTGAGGTTTTCGAGAATATGGAAAATCAAATAGGTGGTATACCTTATTCAATTCAATTCTTATAAGTAATGTTCAAAATGTCATCATGAACCTGCATGAAATAATTGCCATTGGACGTTAAGCAATTTTCATTGATAAATCAGTCTGAAATAAAAACAAAAAAAATACCGAATGACGGACCTTTAACTATTATAACATTTAATTTACCGATTTGAAAATGACATCGTTTACAAAATCATTCCAAACTTTAAAAAATGCATTTACTCACCATAACACATTTCAAATAACAAACTAAATATGCAAAACAGAATCATCCTGCCTCGTTCAACCACTGGCTAAAGTATGTATCTAATTTCTGTCAAAATATGCAAAGACTTTGTAAGGTATAACAAAAAAAATTGCACTGAACATTCACAGTAAAAACCATTCCGCAAGTCATAATGTGCCTTTCCTAAAAATAAGGGGTCTCTCCTCGTTTGTCGTCTAAAAAATGTATTTTATTTCGATGTTCATGGGGTAAAGTTTATTAATTATGATATTTTTAGATTTTGTTATCCATGGGTCTTTTTATAGCTTTTGC